>NC_140255.1:7299521-7367021 GCF_949987555.1 Borostomias antarcticus | reverse complement strand
TCAGGCCTCAGGCCACAAGTGCGAGGGGCCGCAAGGGTGGTTTGCGCACTCAGATTGGGATTCAGCTACTGTCTTCTTGAAGCCATTTCATGTGTAGCCTAAAGGCCGTTTCCGACGGGGAAAGATATTCCGCCTGCGTTCTCGCTCGGATCAGCGGGGGACGCACGCATGCGCGCAGCGGGGAAAGCTGACTACAATTCAGCTCTTATCGCGGGCGGGCGTGTGCACGAAACGAGCACGCGCGCGACAATTTCACGGGGTCGCGCCCGCTTGCCGCTCCGCCCCAGATTGTCCGCGGCTCCCAAATTGTCCGCTCGCCTCTCTCATTGAAAATGAATTACAATGCGCGGATATCGCTCCTCATGTGAAACGGCCTGAACACCGTGTCCTTACTACACGCGAGCGAGCGGCAGCGACAAAATGCGTTCCATTGCTTTGTTTTCTATTGTGATGTCCCAACTGGACGCGAGCGACGCAGCGCGAAGCGGCGCGACGTTTTAACTGCCCTTTTGACGCTCGCCCTGTTCCTATTTTCCTCCTGTCGCTCGCGTTGACAGGCGTTCGTTCTTTAACTGTCTTCAGTTGGGAATATAGACAAATGACGTAACAGAACAGGAAATTTAACGGTTTCAGTTAGGACAGCAAGCATGCGATGACGCGTTCTGTTGCTCGCGTTGCAAGCAGTTAGGACACGGTGTTAGCTCTGTGGCGCTAGTTCTGTACAGACACCATCCATGACAGACACACACCAGTGTTTGCCATACCTCTCCCATGATGCTCTTAGCCTTTCTTGCTCTGAAAATGTAATTTATTGCTCTATAAATGTTCTTAGCCGTTAGACAAATATATTCCAGGAGCTTGCTCCAGGTTGCCTGTTTTAATATCTGTGTTGCTTTTATGGCTCTGTGTGCTACTAACCCTGTTCTGCCTTCCCTCTCCCTAGTGCCTCTCTCTCTCCCTCCTATCTTCTAACCAGGTCCAGTGGATGCCCCACTGTCACCAGCAGACCACCCTGAGTCCGATAGATACCCCTGTGTCTGCTGTGGATGTCGTAGCATTTAGTTAACACACACACGTACACACAGACAAACATCAGTCCACTTCCGGCTTTAGGCCTGGGCCTGGGCCCAGTCCCCCTTCCCCTCACCCTAACCCGCGTCCGTATCCATTTCCTACCCCCACCCTACCCCCAACCCCTGCCTCTATCAGGACCCAGGCACACTCACACACACACAGACATACACCAGTCCTGGGCTCAGATCCCCCTCCCCTCACCCTAACCCGGGTCCGTTTCCCATTCCTACCCCTGCCTCTATCTGGGCCAAGGCACATTCACGCACACACAGACATACACCAGTATTTGCCATGTCTCTCCTATGATGTTTTTAGCCTCTCTTACTCTGAAAATGTAATTTAATGTAATTTATTGCTTAATAAATGACAAACATACTCCAGGAGCTTGCTCGATCGTCTTGTTGAGAGGGGTCAGGGAAGAATTTTTACAGCTCACTTATCTGGCCCCCGGGTGATACTGTTTTTTTGCTTCCCTCTGGAATATGTAGAGGTGGATCGTATGCCCACCTCCCTTGTTCTCTGTAAAGCGCATTGTGTTGCCTCTGAGTATGAAATAAGCTATACAAATAAAGCTTTGATTGATTTGACTTGATTGACTGTAGCGTTAGTTCTGTAGCATTAGCTCTGTAGAATTAGCTCTGTGGCGCTAGTTCTGTAGCGTTAGCTCGGTAGCACTTGTTCTGTAGCGTTAGCTCTGTAACGTTAGCTCTGTGGTGCTAGCTCTGTAGCGTTAGCTCTGTGGTGCTAGCTCTGTAGCGTTAGCTCTGTGGCGCTAGCTCTGTTGCGTTAGCTCTGTGTGACATCACAGGCCACCGTGTTCCTCCACAGCCTACCTCCTCCCTCCAACTATCCTTCTATACACACACACACACACGTTCTGTCTTTATCTGTGCATCACACATCACACTCACACATCTCTACACTCACTCTCTCTCTCTCTCTTTTCCAGCCTGGCAGATAACCTTTGAGCCCATGCCCTTGTTGAAGCACGGTGGTAGTGGTAGGCCTTGATCACACAGTCTTCAGCCAACGGCCCCCTCCCCCCCCCCCCTCTCCGAGAGAGAAAGTGTGTGTGATCTCTTCCCAGGACCTCTCTAACCCGTCACCCCCCCCCCCAGCACCCCCACCCCAGGCGATGCCACATCCTGCGGCCCGGAACCACAGCTCCATCTGGGTCTGGTTAACGACCCAGGGCACGGGGGGGGGGGGGGGGGGGGGGGGGGGGCACACAGGGGCATCTTCTCCTCCCTCTCAACCCCAGCCTCGCGCTCCCTGGCCGTGACTCTGATGTGGGCAGGAGAAGCGTCCTCGGAGAGATGCTGTCTGGTGCGTGTTTACTACGGATGGATTACGTTTGGCAGCACAGCAGGGCGGGCCTGGCTGAAGGTTTGGTGGTGTGGGGGGCGTTCACAGTGGGGTATGCTGTGGGGGGTTCACAGTGGGGTGTGCTGTTGTGGGTGTTGAGAGGCAAGGCGGGTCGGCGCCAAGCCTGTGTTTTGTGCCGGGGCCGGGAGCGCGTTCGCTGTCCGCAGGCGGGTGGCGCCCTAGGTGGCAAGTAGAGGAGGGCGGGCGGTCTCCTGTGCCCACACATACACACACGCCCCCTCACACACACACGCACACACATGCCTTCTCGCCCACACACACACACACACGCACACACACAGTGTTTCAAACACAAAAGGACACAAATCCAGCCACACACACACACACACGTAGAAGAGCACACGACCCAGGCGTACCCGCGGCGGCCCCGTGAAACACGCCAGAGCGAGCGCGAGCGGGGGGCTAGTGAGGGGTCCGTCCCAACCCTCCCGCCTCGTATCCCCCGTGTATCAGCTGCGGGGCGGAGCCAGGTTCGCCAGACGCTTCGTGTTGTTTATCCCACGGTAAACGACGACTCCGAACATTATTCAGCACTCCAGTTCTATATTTAGAGACACTCCATATCTCCAGCGCACGACCCCCCCCCCCCCCCACCCCCCGTCCTCTCTTTCATCCTGCTCTCAGAGAGATGAACAGATGAGGAGACACTCTGACGGAGGACAAGAAGAGGAGGGTGGGAGGGAGGGAGACATCCTCCTGTTCATTCATTCTCCTTCTCTCTCTAGACATGGCGTCTCTCTCCTTCATGGCTTCTCTCTCTAGACATGGCTTCTCTCTCCTTCATGGCTTCTCTCTCTAGACATGGCTTCTCTCTCCTTCATGGCGTCTCTCTCCTTCATGGCTTCTCTCTCTAGACATGGCTTCTCTCTCCTTCATGGCTTCTCTCTCCTTCATGGCTTCTCTCTAGACATGGCTTCTCTCTCCTTCATGGCTTCTCTCTCCTTCATGGCTTCTCTCTAGACATGGCTTCTCTCTCTAGACATGGCTTCTCTCTCCTTCATGGCTTCTCTCTAGACATGGCTTCTCTCTCCTTCATGGCTTCTCTCTTTCATGGCTTCTCTCTCTAGACATGGCTTCTCTCTCTTCCTGCTCCCCTCCCTGTGTCCGTCCTCTGACACCAGCTGAGCTCCGAGCGCAGGTCCACCCTCCAGGCCAGTCAGGCTGCGGCCCTCTGACTCCAGACAGGAGACAGATGACCGGGGAACTCCACCTCTCAGCTGTGCGCTGGCCTGGCATGTGCGAAGATGACCGGAGAACGCCACCTCTCAGCTGTGCGCTGGCCTGGCATGTGAGAAGATGACGGATGCTAATGTGAGTTTCCAACACCGACTGACAAATGCTAGAATTAGGCGCTCACATGTATGTGACAGCCTTCTGCAGAAAGGCCATTCATTTTCGATGGTCCTCACCAGCTGGGACACACATTCTCCACACGCACGCACGCGCGCACACACGCGCGCACACACTCTCCACCCACGTACATACCACTAACACCTCTAACACACACACACTCCACCCACGTACCACCACCTCCAGCAAGTGCGCGCGCACACACACACGCACACACACACACACACACACACACACACACACACACACACACACACACACACAGCTTCTCTTATATAATAACACTCTCTCTCTCCCATCAGCAAAGGGTGAACAGAGAATGAGTCAGAAGTGAAAAGCAACGAGCCAAGTGTTCCTTCACCTCTCAACCTCAGACTCACCAACAGACGAAGTACCTCTGTCTCTCTTCTGAGCTGTTGAGCTGTTAAGTACCCATTGTATTTATATTTTGCCACTCTTGCACTTTGGCTTCAGAACTAGATTATGGTCTTAGTCACTTGGTTTAGAAAGGAGATGCACTTGTGAGTTCTGATGAGTAGTAGTACACCGACTACCTGTTAAATGCAATTAAGTGGCTTCGGATAAAAGTGTCTACTGTGCTGAATGACTGCAATGTAATGTTGAACAGGCCGACCAATGCAGAATGTGACCACACCACGCTTCAACACGGAGGTGTTAACACTGGGAACACCCCCCCCCCCCCCCCCCCCGGGATCAATAAAGTACTGAACCCACCAACCTGCCTACCTAACAAGAAGTGTTCATTATCCTCACCAACAGACACACAAGTAACAGTGTGGAAATAGTATTCAGAGATGACGAATAGGAAAATACACACAAAAAAAAGGAAATCGAGAAGAAGAAGAAGAAGTCCAACTTGGCCTCACTCAGGGAAATCAAACTAGAAAGGTTTCTCCCAGGCGGGAGGTTACCAGAAGGAAACATTGCACAAGACTTGTGGTTGCTGCTTAAACAAACAGGCATGCCATCATCCGACATACCTGACTTCTCATTCTTGTGGTGTCAACTCATTCCTTTTAACACCTCGGGGCTAGCTGGCCTAGCGCTTAGCATATTAGCGTGACGCTGCTAGCTCGCTAGGCTAGCCCTGCTGGTCAGTGTGATGAGACTCCATCATGGCGATGATGCGTTCAGAGACTGCGCCCTCAGGTTGGGGGGGGGCACATTAGGGTCCCCGTAGACTGCAATGCAAAATTGCCCCTTTTTGGCTTCTTCCGACACTTCTTCCGACAACGTGGTTTCGTTTTTGGTGATTTTATACGGTTTTCGGATATATTTGCGGTGTCATTAATAACATTTGTCTGTCACTGTTATCAAACAACCGTATGAGGACCCCATATCCCTCTACCACTAAACGCTACTGTCGCTCCGAACACAATCGGCACGTCAACCGACACGTTCTGGTTTCGGTGTCTGTAAGACTCCTGGGTTGTGAGCCGTTCTCTCCCCTTTGATGATCTCTGACCAAAACCACTCCGGTAATAAAGTCTTCACACCGAGCGCCTCCCTCATAAACAGCGGGACTAAACTGTGGCTACGCCAGCTCAGCGCCGCAGGAACCCCGAGAGGAGCTCTCTGCTGCCCTGCAGGGAGGGGGGGCGCTTCCCTCCAGGCCTCACCGTGCCTGGAGGGCGGCGAGCTAGCGGGGTCGACCGGGAAGCTGTCACTCACCATCTCGTCCAGGGCGTAGCGGAGCAGACCGTGCTCGTACAGGATGAAGAAGCGCCTCTGCCATTTCTAGAGGAAGAGAGGGAGAAGGAGGAGTTAGTGACATCGGAAATTACGGCCATCCGACACCGTGACAGCAAAACGGGTGTTCCTCGCCTCGGTTGCGTTTGGAAAAAACTGAGCGGTAGGCGTACGTACAGTCCTAAAAACACCATACATGGCTTTTACCTTGTACAGTAACAACAGCCGTAGTTGACATATAAAAGCTGACATAGGAACACGCCCCTAGGGATCTCCTCCTGAGCCAGATGTTAGAGTGACTCAGCACTCCAGATCATACAGATGTCCAGGATCCTACAGCGAGTGACGCCTGGGCCAACTCTATTACCCAGACACACACACACACACACACATACGGGTATGGGGTAACATTTGCCTGGCACACAGCACCCACTGAGTGCTGGCACGGTTTGAGAATAACGGCAGATAATAAGACCTTGAGGCCTGTTGGGGCTACGATCTGGCCCTGCACACACCACCTCAAATACACACAGCCATTACCACAGCATCGGATCACCTTCTGACTGGGAAGCTTACTGTGAGAGAGAAACTCTCGCTCTGCTCCGAGTGAACAATAGAAATTAGAGGGAAGACAGAGTGCAGTGCATTCTGGGAAGAGGTTAACACTGACGGAGCATAGGAGTCAACCTGCGGGACGCTGGCTTACGCCAAACAAAACCAGAGAGGAGGCGAGGGAGGAGCCAGAGAGGAGGCGAGGGAGGAGCGAGAGAGGAGGTGAGGGAGGAGCCAGAGAAGAGGTGAGGGAGGAGTCAGAGTGGAGGCGAGGGAGGAGCCAGAGAGGAGGCGAGGGAGAAGCCAGAGAGGAGGTGAGGGAGGAGCCAGAGAGGAGGCAAGGGAGGAGCCAGAGAGGAGGCGAGGGAGGAGCCAGAGAGGAGGCGAGGGAGGAGCCAGTATCCAGGCTGACTCGCCACAGGAGCACGACTCACGAGCTCACACTCGATGACAGAGCGACAAGAGAGCATAGCCCAAACACAAAACATCCAGCACTCCAATGTACACACACACACACACACACACACACACACACACACACACACACACACACACACACACACACACACAGAAAGAGCTAGGCCTTCCAAAACCAGCTCCGACCTCCTCCAGTCTACATCTCTCGCGTACTCAACGCTGCTCAATTCGGAAAGGACTGTTTTCAGCACACATAAATAAAGCAAGGCTATTTCTACCAAGGGAAGAAGTGTGAATATGATATTAGTCATAGTTCACCCCACACCCGTTAGCAGCATCTACATCGCCCCTCTATCGCCAACTCCTCCGCTCCTCTCCGTCCTAATGGTTCGTTTTGTCTCAGTCTCAAGTTACCGCCATCCATTTATTTTTTTCGCCAAGACACATCAATAAAAGATGAGGAAGTGCTTTGTGGTCTACAAGGCATGGGAGGTCTTGAATGGGCCTGCTGATGAGGCGTCCTCTGCGAAGCCTGAGTTAAAGGAATATCCCGCAGGCCTGGTTATTCTGTTAGATATAAGGATCACCAGGGCCTACTGAGAGCGGCTGAGAAAGCTCTGCTGCGCGGCTGATTGGCGGAGAGGAGAGCGCGGTCGTATCGGCCGCCGTTACCCTCAACGCCACAAAGACGGCAGACATCACTAAGCAGTAAGTCTGGGTCCTTCCTGTGAACGTCTTCCTTATACGTGGCTGAAATAAGAAGACTCAACAGGTCAAACGGCCAATCAGAAAAGAGTGTGCTCGATTCTCTGATTGGCTGTCAGATTCTGTTGGTTCGTCTTGGAGCTCCCAGTTGAAGCACAGGGGTCGAAGTTCAAGCTGATTTTTCCATGCGCTGACCACTTCAGCCCCGGGGTCAACAGCACGCCACCAGCGCTCCGACTTTTTACCCCGCAGGGGAAAGAGTACACATCAGTGCGCCCTTGACAACAACAACAACAACAACAAGATAAGACACACATGAGTGATGATGTGAAAGGATTGGGGCGAGTGCTGACAGTAGGGAGGCCGGAGGCTCCAGAGATGCACCCTGGTCCCATATGGAAGCCATCAGGGAAGGGGAGTGGAGCGGAGCGGAGGGGGGCTATGAGAACCAAGATTTTCCCAGTCCTCCCCCACATCCCTCTTTTGGGAAGCTCCCTGCATCATATCTCTGAGCTTGGGCAGGAAGTAGTCCTACAGTAGGACGCCACTGTATACCCCCCCCCTCCTTCCCTGGGACCAGCCAGCCTCAGAGTCAACAGAATGCTGATTGGCCCCTCAGAAAGAGCTGGATGGGGGCTTTTTTTAGGGTTAGGGTTAGAGAGCGAACCAGGCCTCGCACAGGAAACTGCCCCCTCACTGTGGAACCAGAGATTCGGGAACAGAGCTACAAGGCGTGGGGATGGGCTGTAATTGGTCAGTATAAACAGTAAAAGCTTTAGAGAGAGCAGAATGAACCAAACACACGCCAGCTAGCTCAAGCTCACCTCGTTCTGCGGCAGCATGCCGAGTCGTCTTAATTAAACCCCTACTAAGACTGCCGTCCGGCCATATTATACTGATATGAGATTAACATCATTGCAGGGTTTTGTTCTGTTACGTTAATAGTGCTTATTACGACACTAGGCTAACCACTGATCTTTGGGTAAGACACAAAGAACACGTACCCTGGACAATATTGGTTATTTTATTCAGAATATAATATTAGTATTATCTAATATATATATATTAGTAATCTCAGGACACAGTTCTCTGCATGGTTAATAATAACATAATAACAGAGTTTAGGAGGTCATGTTGAATAGAACCATAATAACAGAGTTTAGGAGGTAATGTTGAATAGTACCATAATAACAGAGTTTAGGAGGTAATGTTGAATAGTACCATAATAACAGAGTTGAGGAGGTCATGCGGGCTGGTGTGTGTGTCATACAGAGCCCTGTAGAGAGCTCTCACTTACCCGAGACCGCTGCAAGGGATTGTCGAAGTTCGTCCCCTCGGGCGCAAGCAGCAACCAGCCCCCGTAGATGGGTTTGGCCTGGGGGGGTGGGAAAAAAAGCAATTACACACGGTTAAAAGTCAACACTCAGCTCTGTCGACGTGAAACGTGGACATTAGCGACAGAATCAATAGGGGGTGATGCGTTCTCTCAGTTGCTGTGGATAAGAGAGCATCTGCTGAATGAAAGCGGTCTAGACCACGTGCAATCTGACCCCGACATGATGCAAAGCTGAAACAACAGCTTTGATCTGTTATTGGAAAATGGTTCTGGGCGACACTATGAATTAAAAAAAACACTTCTTGCCTGATTCTGTATACTGTGAACATGATGCAAGTTTTGGCAGTTTTGGTCAGCTGTGTGTAGGCAGTGCTATACTCAGTGCTATACTCAAGTGCTATACTCAAGTGCTATACTCAAGTGCTATACTCAAGTGCTATACTCAAGTGCTGTACTCAAGTGCTGTACTCAAGTGCTGTACTCAAGTGCTATACTCAAGTGCTATACTCAAGTGCTATACTTTGACGGGCTGTTTTGGTCAACTGTGCGCAGACTGTAGGGCTACCCGGTACTACGCTGTGGCTGTCTGCATTCCAGGGCTCCACGCTACCCTGCACTGCCTGGAAGAACAGGAGAGCCGTCCCTCTGATCCCCTGAGCGGGTGGGTGGGAGAGGGGGGAGGAGGGGGTTGGGGGGGAGTGGTAGGACGGTGTGTGGAGAGACCAGATACCAAGCTTTCTACTATCATACAACTTTGGGCTTTGCCGGTTAAAAAACATATCTACAGTGTAGGCTTACCGCTCACCAGGACTAAAGCTTGTTAGAGTTGATCTGGAAGGACTGTGTGTGGGGGGGGGCTACCAGCCGAACAGCGCAGTGGTTCTTTCTCTGTGTGACTAATACTTACACCCAAATACCTAAACAAACAAACGGGCTTATTGTACAGTTGTCCGTTACAAGTCCATGATCCCACCTAGTCCTGACGCTTACATGGGTGGAAAAGTACAATTGTGCGCAGCTTCACCCCAGAGATCTGGACGTTCCTCTGAAGCCCCGACTCCACCAGGTCAGGAGTTCATCGCCTTGATGTGCATTTCGTAATCCAGCGACGTAATCCCGACTTTCCCTTCCGACAGCCTTGTTTCTTGGTTTATCATCGCGCTACTAAGAGAGGCAAGACGACCGGCGGCGGGGGGCGCGCCGGGGCGCTGAGCGCCGCCAAACCACCACCAGGCCTGTTCACAAAGCCACTCGCATGTCTGAGTGTGGATACGCTTAAATATTAATACAGGTCTCCTGGGAACCGTCTTGGGGCACGGCGGGGGTCCGACGTTGGAGGGAGAACACCTGACTGACAGCTCGGATTAAACCCCTGCTTAGACCAGACCACCGAGGAAGGGGGCGGACAGGGTGGGGTCAAGCTGATATAGGAATGCCATCTCCATGCTCCTGGAATACAAGGAGATAAAAGGGGGGGGGGGGGCGGAGGAGAGACTCACGCAGAACAGAAGAGAGAGAGGGCCTCATCACCCCTCACATGGCCAGATGGGGGTGGTCTACAGCACTATCTCTGGGGAGGAGATGGGCAATGTGGATCTAGGTCAGTTATACCCTTCAATGGTTAAACGCAGTCATCTGTGTGTGTGTGTGTGTATGCACGCGCGCGCGCGTGTGTGTGTGTGCGGGAGTCTGGGTGCTCATTCCCAAACACCCCCCCTCCACCAGTCCCCATCATCATCATGACTGTAATACTGCTCTGGAAATGTGGGCTAGACCAGAGGCGCACTAGAGGAATGACAAAAGCTTCCACTGAAAATATGTTTGGAATGAGACATACAGAACAGGCGTGTTCCATCTGCAGTGAGCTCTACACTGGTGGTGATGATGATGATGATGATGATGATGAGAGCGAACTTAGCAGACAATAGCAGGCGACAGGCTAACTTTGTTCTGACCATACATTCCCACTGGGATGCCAGTCCCCTGTCTGATAACGTAACAGCCTGAACCTCAGAGTTATTTCCGTTCAGGGGAGGTTATGGAGCGGACGTTCAGGGCAGGTTATGGAGCGGACGTTCAGGGGAGGTTATGGAGCGGGCGTTCAGGGGAGGTTATGGAGCGGACGTTCAGGGGAGGTTATGGAGCGGACGTTCAGGGGAGGTTACGGATCGGACGTTCAGGGGAGGTTATGGAGCGGACGTTCAGGGGAGGTTATGGAGCGGACGTTCAGGGGAGGTTATGGAGCGGACGTCCAGGGGAGGTTATGGAGCGGACGTTCAGGGGAGGTTACGGATCGGACGTTCAGGGGAGGTTATGGAGCGGACGTTCAGGGGAGGTTATGGAGCGGACGTTCAGGGGAGGTTATGGAGCGGACATGATGATCTTCAGGAGGTGCACCCCTTCTCCCTGACACAGATCACCTGACCAGGATGACGCTCCTACAGTCCCTAAAGATATATAACCTATTCTCTCCATTCACTCCCTCATCTTTATGTGTGTGTGTGTGTGTGAAAGAGAGAGTGGGTCCGAAGGGGAATCTGATGAAAGGACTTCCTTCCTTGTTTTAAGAGCTTCCCAAAGCTTTGGTCAACCCAGTTCAATGTGATCCGACTCGCACCGGACTGAACATCAAATGTTCACCATAGCCCCACTAATAAGAGAGGACTCTGCTGTAAGGCTCACGGCATGGTCAAGGTCAAGGTCCATCTGATCCTGAAAGGCTGATGGTTCCAATAGGCCTCTGTTGAAATGACTGGAAACCAAGCAGGTGGACTTCTCCGTGTACAGGGCATAACCGTACCTGTTGCGATAACTCTGACAGCAGCCTGTACTATCATTCTCCATCATTCCTGCTGCGCTTCAACGTTGAACCACAGCAGAGACCGACTTCGCGTTTGTAAGAAGTAGTCGACAATATTCCGCTTGTGAAACATGCTACCGTGTGAACAGCAACATCTCAGATCAGGTGAGAGAGAAAACAGATTTTGTATTCCGTCATATTAGTTGATACTGACCGATAGTGGCACATTTCAAGATGAATGACTCATGTCAAGAGAGTTCAACTAATCTGTGAATTAATGACATGATACGCCCTGGGGCAATAGCGGCTAATTAGGCCCAATTAACCTGACCTTTGCACTAGACCTAGATTGGAAGACGTCACATTCTCAGGAAATTAATGCATAAAGATGCATGCAATAAATAATAAAGATGCATGCAAAAAATGTGTTCATATCAATTTACCTGATTTAAATCCTCGTCGTTCAATAAATGAGATTCTCTTGGTTTAAAACAATTTTGACATTTACTTTTGTTGAAAATGTTGGCTTGAAATTTCCGACAGGGGTTTTCCTTTGATGACATGGTTGATATAGACACAGGTGCCAATTCAGAAGTGAGCGACAAGAGATCCCTTTTCAAACTGCGCAATCCCACTGGTGTAAACTCTTATGAGTCGCGGATCAACAGCGCTGGAGCGCGTCTCTATCCAATAGTCCGACGTGCCAAAATAAAGTCATTCCAAAATTCCAAAGCACGACATGGGATGGGGGGTCTGGTCTGGAGGGGGTGGGATGAGGGGTCTGGTCTGGTCTGGAGGGGGTGGGATGAGGGGTCTGGTCTGGTCTGGAGGGGGTGGGATGAGGGGTCTGGTCTGGTCTGGAGGGGGTGGAGGGTCCACAGGCAGGAAAACTTCCTTAGACAAGCCCACCATGTACCGAGGCTCGGTGGACGCGTTCCCACACCGACAAACGAAACGTCCGCTTGGCTATTAAGTTATTTTGATACGCAGATTCCCATTATAAAATACAAATTCTTACTAATAACAGGCTATGGGTGGAATTAAGTAATATCAATTATCTTAATCATCTTGTTGCTTTCAGCTCAGCTGTTGCAGTAACTTCTGGCTCATCCAGGCTGGCCTGGATCAGAGCAGATGACAATGTCGATGCGAATCCACACGATGTCTACTCGCGGTTCCTCTCGGTTTAGTCCCTCAAGAAGAACATGCTGGCATCAAAATGAGACAAAAACACAGGTGACAACCCGCCCGGCCTCTCGCTTTCCGTGGGTCCATAGCCTCCATAGGAGAACCACGGCGCTGTCTGTCCCAGAGTTGCAGGGTTATGATGTTTTTCAACCAAGTCCGAGCGATATAACGGATTGCATTGCAGCGAAATCCGTCCGGCTGACGCGTGTTCTTCTCTCAGGATGAAAGTCCGTGATTAAAGTGAACTATAACTTTACAACTGCCGCTCGTAGTCATGCCCGTGGCGTGTACACGTCCGTGGCAACATAACAGACCCTGGCTGCGCTGCTGGCGTTGAAAAGAGCTGCTCGGGTTGATATTAGTGAGAAAGCCATGGGGAGCCAGTCAGCCAATCAGCAGCAGGTCAGCAGCTAGTCAGCCAGTCAGAAGCCAATCAGCAGCCAGTCAACAGCCACCCAGCAGCCAATCGGCAGCCAGTCAGCCAGTCATCAGCCAATCAGCAGCCAGTCAGCAACGAATCAGCAGCCAGTCAGCAGAAGAGAGGCGGGGCGGAGAACGGGTCAACTATTGACTGGCAGCTTTATAGACCAATGGGAAAATGCGCACGCCTCCTGGTGAGGACATATTAACATGCGGCCAAGCCTGGGAACCCGCTGCTAGACTCGGGTCAAGGTAGGTGGGCAGCGGCAGGCAGGCCGAGGTCTCTCACTATCGTCCGTCCGTACAAATCATTTGAAATAATGCACTTAAAGGTTAATAGTTAGTTAATAGGAATTTTATGAAGGCAGTCTTACGATTTTCAAGTTCAGTTTGCATTAACATACGAGTGTAAATGTAACTAGTCGTAGTAGGCTAGCTGTGCAATTATATGTAACGTAGCGCCATCGTGTGGTAAAGTTGGCGATGCGCAAAATAAAATGTGACGCACCGGTGTTTGCATTAGCCGGTCTCGTCAGATAAGCTGGAACAAAAGCCTTCTGTTGTATAAAACAATACCGCTGTTGTTATTCTGCATAGAACAGATACTTATTCAACAGGTTCCCTCTTCCGACCACTTCCATTGCTTCGCTTCTAACTAAGCTATAATCACAATTAGATAGAGATAGATATGAATTGTATTTCTTCATACTGGTACAGGCTGGCATGCTAATAAAAGTTCAATAAAGCTATATTTCCTTCTTGACACTGCTTATATTTTAAAAACTACAGACCTTTTCATAAACCCTAAATCCCTCACAGACAGTTGTTCAGTTTCCTCACTGTTCATCTTGGATTCCTGGCTGGCCAGTGTTGAGTCAGCTGCATGGTTAGTCTCCCTGTCGGAGCTCCACACCCCCTCTGTTCCCCGGCCAAGCATACCCAGGAGGGGAGCCCCGTCCTGGGAGGCTGACACGGCAGGCCTGGGAGTCTGGGAACCAGCAAGTCTCAGATCACAAGACTGCAGGCGAGGTGATCAGACCAAACTACTGCTCGCTCAGTACACTCATTCACTCACCCTATCACTCATTCACTCACTCTATCACTCATTCACTCACCCTATCACTCATTCACTCACCCTATCACTCATTCACTCACCCTATCACTCATTCACTCACCCTATCAGTCATTCACTCACCCTATCACTCATTCACTCACCCTATCACTCATTCACTCACCCTATCAGTCATTCACTCACCCTATCAGTCATTCACTCACCCTATCACTCATTCACTCACCCTATCAGTCATTCACTCACCCTATCACTCATTCACTCACCCTATCAGTCATTCACTCACCCTATCATTCATTCACTCACCCTATCACTCATTCACTCACTCTATCACTCATTCACTCACCCTATCACTCATTCACTCACCCTATCAGTCATTCACTCACCCTATCACTCATTCACTCACCCTATCAGTCATTCACTCACCCTATCACTCATTCACTCACTCTATCACTCATTCACTCACCCTATCACTCATTCACTCACCCTATCACTCATTCACTCACCCCATCAGTCAGTCAGTCAGCCATCCAGCCAGTCAGTCAGTCAATCAATCAATCAGTCAGCCAGCCAGCCAGTCAATCAATCAATCAATCAGCCAGCCAGCCAGCCAGCCAACCAACCAACCAGCCAAATGTGTCTGTTATTATGTATCCACTCATCACCACCTCTCTCTCTCTCTCTCTCTCTCTCTCCCTCTCTGTCTCCAACACTTTATTTTAAAGATTATAATTGTATGGTTGTAAAGTGTTTAGTGTTTAGTTTATTGTGATGATGTCTCAATAAAGAGCATCAAAAGTCTTTTACACTTCCTCTTCTCTCTTCTTTCTCTCTCCTCTTGATCCCTCTCTCCTCTCTCTTTCTCTCTCTCTCCTCTCTCCCCCTTTTCCCTATGAAAATGACAAAACATTGTCTTACTGAAGGAAATTCTGCAACTGAGATCTTCTATAGAATAGTGATGAAAGCTTTGAAAGACATTTTATATAATTTTAATGTCTGGAAGATTTTCTGAGGTGACCCCCGGAGAAGAGGTAGCGTTCACCATCCTGTGGTCATCTAGGGGAGTCTGAGGTTTCCTGGAGAGAGCCAGCAGCTTTTGAGAAATAATGCTGGGGACTGCAAGACATCTCTCCCCTCTCCCCGTCTTGTAAGAATTCCCCCAGAGCCTTTTCAAGGGATACATTCTTGTGTGCTAAAGGTACGCTATACATGTCAGCCATTTTGCAGTGTTTCACAGCGCTAAGTTTTCCCAGGTTCAAACAGCGAGGCGAGCTGGGGGACTTTGTGGGGTGATGATGGAGAGACTAGCAGACATCGCTCCTGGTCTCTCAAAATCACTCCCACACCCAAACCGTCCCACAGGAAGCATCCTCTGTGTCGGCCATTTTGGCATGTGTCAGACCTGCTAGATTTCCACGCTCCTGTTCAAACAAGACTTTCTTCACTTCGGCAACACTGCTCTTTGAAAGTCTTGGAATCTGTCGACCTGAGTATTTCCTGAGATTTTCCTCACAAATGTACAGATGTCTTGTTGGAGGAGGACACCAGCATTGTTCAGTCCTTGGATGTCAGCTTGTGGAGGCCTGCAGCCTTTCGACGGTCTGTACCGCATCCTCAGCAATGTACTTAGATTATGTAATAGCATGTTATTGCTCTTGGCCGACACTGCTTTCTGCAGAGCATCTGTGGTAGCTTATCACTACCGGGCCTGGCTCTTGTCAACTGAGGTCACTTTGATGACATCACATGCTTCCATAAAGACAGTGAGGCCCTCGCTAACTTCCTGGTGACCTGAACAGGAAGTCCAGAAAGCATGGCAGTAACATGGTCCATGAATGTCCATTCACTGAGCAGGGTCTGAGGACGCTGGTAAACCCTGTGGGTTGACTGGACGGCCGGCCAATGGTGAGGCTTCCAGCAGGCCTGTCACACGACTTTGAGGGCTGTCACGGCGACGGCCGAAGGGGGGGGGGGGACTTTAAGTTGGAGGGTGTCACGTCGAGAGTGTGCGTATCAGTCAGTCAGTCCCCCCGTAGTACCAAAACCCACCACAAAGGGGCGCCTTTTCAATGTATTTTTCCATTGACAAGTACATTTTGATTTTTACATCAAACACGATGCTTGATGTCTCAGTATAGTCTCAGACAAGTTTACCCAGAGAAAACATTCTTTCTACATCCACAGAGAGCAGAGCCTGAGGTGTTTAGTAGCCCTTTATGTCTGTATTTCAACATTCAGTCCCCCCCGTAGTACCAGAATCCACCACAAAGGGGCGCCTTTTCAATGTATTTTTCCACTGACAAGTACATTTAGATTTTTACATAGAAAGCTATGCTTGGTGTGTCAGTATAGTCTGAGGCAAGTTTACTCTGGAAACCATATATGTTCTACATCCACAGAGAGCTTGAGGTGTTTAGTAGCGCTAGATATGTCTGCATTTCACCATTCATTATATTGGACTGAAGACCACAGATACATGAACTGGTTTGCCCCCAGGATAGAGGCGTTAAGTTGGGGGGGTGGGGAGTCAGTGAGAGGCGTTGAGTTGGGGGGGTGGGGAGTCAGTGAGAGGCGTTGAGTTGGGGGGGGTGGGGAGTCAGTGAGAGGCGTTGAGTTGGGGGGGTGGGGAGTCAGTGAGAGGCGTTGAGTTGGGGGGGGTGGGGAGTCAGTGAGAGGCGTTGAGTTGGGGGGGTGGGGAGTCAGTGAGAGGCGTTGAGTTGGGGGGGTGGGGAGTCAGTGAGAGGCGTTGAGTTGGGGGGGTGGGGAGTCAGTGAGAGGCGTTGAGTTGGGGGGGTGGGGAGTCAGTGAGAGGCGCAGGGCTTGTTACCAAAAGGGAATATGCATAATGGGTGGGGGACAACATGTTTACATGTGCATTTCATATTTTGCATTTCGTTTCATATTTTCCGTTGAAGTTGGCAGCAAAATATAAAAACCTTGCAGCCAATGTTAGTGAGTGAAATATCAGACGCATCACTGCACGAAGACAGGGTTATACACAAGAAATACATTTTATTTAGCTTGACAATACAAAACAAATCATCCAAATTCCCTTATGGTAGTTCAAGTAAAATAATAAAAGAGAAGGTCAACACTTTCTGCATCATAAAAACGTGTACTAAAAGCAGCTTTGAACTATTAGTAACTGTTCTGTGTTTCTGTATTTAAAAGGCCAAGTTTAATGCAGGTGCACAGCTGTAACCACTCAAATCTCATCACATGACATCAAAGCGATCGCTTCTCACATGAACGGAAAAATGTACAGTAACATCCAATAGTGAGATCATTCCACACTAAATAAGATTATGATTCAAGAATTTCTCACATTTTAAACAATCATACATAACTAATGACCTTGGGGCTGTGGACCTTGACAGCGAACAGCTCTGAATGGGTGCAGGAAGGAGCCAAACAAAAACCTGTGTTTGTTTCCTGTCTGTTTTAGTGTGAAGTCATGATGTTTGTTTCCTGTCTGTTTTAGTGTGAAGTCATGATGTTTGTTTCCTGTCTGTTTTAGTGTGAAGTCATGATGTTTGTTTCCTGTCTGTTTTAGTGTGAAGTCATGATGTTTGTTTCCTGTCTGTTTTAGTGTGAAGTCATGATGTTTGTTTCCTGTCTGTTTTAGTGTGAAGTCATGATGTTTGTTTCCTGTCTGTTTTAGTGTGAAGTCATGATGTTTGTTTCCTGTCTGTTTTAGTGTGAAGTCATGATGTTTGTTTCCTGTCTGTTTTAGTGTGAAGTCATGATTTCCAGGACCATGCTAATACTGTATGGCACAACATGAACTGTTTGTTCTGCCACGTGTAGACACCATACCTATAACCACACACCAGCAGGCACTGTATGGCCAATGTGCAATAAAAGAAAGAAGAAATAGTCTTGTTGCTGGGTAGACCAGGCAGATGGAGTCTGATTGGAGATGCTCATCTACAAGGTTAGATAAGAGTGGTTAGAAACACCTATTCACCTGCCCGTGGGGAAGACCACACTATGGAGAGGTGAGGCGTGTGATTCCCTGTGGAGATGAGAGGTTTGAGATGGTGGGATTCATCCCTGTGGAGAGGGTTACAGTTGGGTTAGAGGTGGTGTGCTTCCCTTGCGA
The DNA here is from genome assembly GCF_949987555.1 of Borostomias antarcticus. Lineage (NCBI taxonomy): Eukaryota > Metazoa > Chordata > Actinopteri > Stomiiformes > Stomiidae > Borostomias > Borostomias antarcticus. Next base: position 7,348,912 of record NC_140255.1, on the reverse strand, counting down.
TTCCTGTTTAAAAATTATCCAACAGAAGTGAAGGGCACTGAGATAAGACACAGGCTAGGTATGTACAAAGATAAAAAGCTAGATAATCCCCATCAGATATCGTACAATATTTCAGAATGTATTACAGCATCCGAGGCAGAATCTAAAATAAACCTAGGAGTTGTTGATAGAAGGAGAGCGGTCTTCTTCCTCTTCTCCCCCCTCCTCCTCCTCCTCTTCCTCATTCTGTCCTTCCTCTCCCTCCAGCAGAGGGTCACGGTCGCTGGGAGGCGGGGCCAGAGGCGGGGCACCAGTCCCCTTGGTCGTTTTATTCAGAGTCCCCCCCTGGGTTAACGAGACAAGAACATTTACTAACCTAACAGTACAGCATGGCTTCTTATCCATAATCATTATACTAACTAATCAAAGTGATTCAAGAAACAAAATCATTCATGGAAAGCGCTCTCCAACACAAGCACATGAGTTCCACTTTGCGTTTCCAGTTAGGTTTGACCAGCACTGAGGGAACAGGAAGTCAGGGGGGACAGGAAGGAAGTGACAGGGTTCTCACTAGGTCAAATTCCGTGACTTAAAGTGAGTAAAAAACTGAATTTCCATGACCAGTAATGGAAGAACTGTTGACTAGTGGGGAGGTAATAAATGGAAGCTGAAAAATCAAGTAACCATAACAACCACTCACGCAACACGGAAAAGCATGAAATAACCTGGAAATACTGCATAGAAAATATATAATTTTGATTAATGTCAACTAACTACAAACAAAATTCCCTGATATTCCATGACTTGGCCTGAAAAATGATAACATCCCCCCCGACTTTCCATGTGTGGAATAGACTTTTTAAAATTCCATGATATTAGAGAAATTCCACGACCCATGGAGACCCCGAAGTGAGGTCATTGAGGTTGTGAGGTCGTTGAGGGGAGGTGGGCGGGGCTTACCTGCCGGTGGTCGATGACGTTGAGTAGCACGGAGGTCACGATGCAGCCGATGGTGTTGGCCAACATGAAGATCATCATCCTCTGCCAGCGCCACAGAGGGATCTTAGCATCGCTGCACAGGAAAACAGCACACACTCAACACACACTCAACACACACACACACTCAACACACACTCAACACACACACACACACTCAACACACACTCAACACACTCAACACACACAAGCTCAACACACACTCAACACACACACACACTCAACACACACTCAACACACACACACACACTCAGCACACACTCAGCACACACTCACACTCAACACACACTCAACACACACACACTCAACACACACTCAACACACTCACACTCAACACACTCAACACACACTTAACACACATACACTCAACACACTCAACACACACACACACAACACACACTCAACACACACACACACACTCAACACACACTCAACACACACACACACTCAACACACTCAACACACACACACACACTCAACACACACTCAACACACACACACACACACACTCAACACACTCAACACACACTCAACACACACTCAACACTCAGCACACACTCAGCACACACTCAAAACACTCAACAGAAGGAGAGCGGTCTTCTTCCTCTTCTCCCCCCTCCTCCTCCTCCTCTTCCTCATTCTGTCCTTCCTCTGCTCAACACATACTCAACACACACTCAACACACACATACACACACCATGGAAAAGTGTATCTGCGTGTGACCCGTCTGCGTTGTGTGTTTTTATTGGCCAGGAGTGGATTTGAACCCGGGTCTCCCGCGGTTCAAACATGGTTTTAACCAGATACGCCACCGAAAAGGCAGGCAGAAGTTATTTATACTAGAGAAGTGAGTTTACACAATTCAACTGGGTTACATGTTGTGCATAATGACAATCACTGGAGACAGACAATCCAGGATGAGTACAAGCACTGAGGTATATACGGTATGTTTACCTGGACTTGGTTCCCAAAATCTGCCCGATGACAAGGTTGGACACGCCAATGCCAATCATCTGCACTGAGGTAGCGAGCCCCATAGCTGTCCCCAGAGTTGCCTGAGGGACCACCAGGGGGATAGAGGGCCACATGCTTGCCTGAAAAACAACAGACACAGGCTTTTCACTAGAGAATACTGACATTGTATAATACTGTATGTTATAAACAACAGAGACAGGCTTTTAACTAGAGAACATTGACATTGTGTAATACTGTATGTTATATGTGATTGACTGTTCTTGTCTGGCGCAACGGAACCAATGGGATGTCCCCAAAAGATGCAAACCCCGCCCACCAGACACACAGTTAACTAGTGTAAAGGACTTACGGTATAACAGTACTAGTGTTAAGGACTTACGGTATAACAGTACTAGTGTTAAGGACTTATAACAGTACTAGTGTTAAGGACTTATAACAGTACTAGTGTTAAGGACTTATAACAGTACTAATGTGAAGGACTTATAACAGTAATAATGTGAAGGACTTATAACAGTACTAATGTGAAGGACTTATAACAGTACTAATGTGAAGGACTTATAACAGTACTAATGTGAAGGACTTATAACAGTACTAATACAGCGGCTAATTGGAATGTTTATGTATGACGGGTCGCCCTTCCTGCCACTGACAAACCCCCAAAACATGCTGGGGTTCCGAATGTGGAAGGTCAGTGGTTGGATCCCCGGCTCTGTTACATCAGGGGCCCAGGTCTTGTGTGGGTGTAGCTGTAGTAGGAGGACTCACGGCAGCGAAGGAGTAGGTGACGCCCAGCCAGACGGTGGAGACCAGCGGAGGGACGAAGGTGAAGGCCAGGAGGCCGAACACGGGCAGGGTGAGCACCGCACACGCCAACGCAAACACGCCACGCAGACCCACGTAGTCCTGCAGGTCAAACACACACACACATACACACACACGTACACACACACACACAGCCACATAAACACACATGCACACACAAGAGTTAATACTGTAGTCCATAGAAACTGATACTGCAAATAGAAAACAAAGATTTATAGTTTTTAATCAATATGTACAAGTTAGGAAATATCTTAGGACGCAAAACATGATGGAGCTTTTTTCTATCTGTCTATTTTTATGTGAAGCACTCTGGACATGTAATTTCCTTGACGCAAAGCTGCATTTTTTTGCATGATCGGTGCTATACAAATAAAGTTTTTATTATTATTAAATAATTCTAATAAAAGCTTGGTTTAGGGCAGGTTGTTGTTTGTTGAATACATGGCGACTTACGATGAGGATACCGACACTAGCGGAGAGGACCAGCGAGCTGTCGTACACGGCGCCAGCTACGTAGGCCGCCTCCTTCTGGCTGTAGTCTGCATACTTGTCCTGGATGAACTTACTGTCCAGGGCAGGGAAGAACATGCCACGATACACGACTGTTAGAAGCGCACCATTTACAGAATTAACTCACTTTCCCTGTGTTTTCTGTGTTCGAGCACGTATGAGCCACTCAAAAGCATATCTGGTTGTTTGAGCAGCGTGTGTGTGTGTGTGTGTGTATCTGTGTGTGTGTGTGAGTGTGTATCTGTGTGTGTGTGTGTGTGTGTGTGTGTGTGTGTGTGTGTGTGGGTGTGTGTGTGTGTGAGTGTGTATCTGTGTGTGTGTGTGTGTGTGTGTGTGTGTGTGTGTGTGTGTGTGTGTGTGTGTGTGTGTGTGTGTGTTTTTTGTGCATGTGTGTGTGTGTGTGTGTGTCCATACAGTACCTGGCATCAGCGATGAAGGGGAAGATGCCGTTGTAGAAGAACATGATGGTGAGAACCAGGAGCCAGTACCTGAGAGACAGCAGCTTCACATCTTGTACCCTCTACACACACACACACACACACCCACGCACACACAGACTCACATAGAAACAAAATAACTGTCAGACCACATAAAAACAAGCGAGGACAATCTCCTGAAGAATCTTCAGTAATGAACAGATTATCATATTGGAACCAGGCCAGCGAGTGAAGAGGCAGCTCACCACTTTGCGTGACTCCGCCTGGATGACCCCGTCCAGGCCCAGCTGCCGCATCCCCACCTTGTCCAGGGCGCTGACCGTGATGGCCGACATGAACCCCAGCACACACAGCAATGTGCCTACGACACACACACACAGACACTGGAAAGACCGTCTCTCTCTCTATCTCTCTCCCTCCCTCTCTTTCGTCAGAGCATAGATACACCTTAATCCAATGCACACCCAACACAACTATATTTCTGTGTTGTATATTTGTATTGTCACTGATGATGCATCCCAGCACTTTCGCAGGAAGTATTCTGAAAGTTATGCGTCTGGCTTTACCAGTGACACCCAGGAACAGACTGGTCTGGCAACCATGAATAGATTGGTGACGACTGGAGAGACAGTTGGCAGCTCGGGAAGACGGCACGGGTCAGGTTGGGCCAGCACCCCATCCTGAGTCTTCTGTGAGTAAGACACCCAACAAAGCTACGGGCAAACCTATGACAAAATACCCCCAGGGGATCCTGAGGTCCCCAATAGGACGGATTCAATGGCAATGACAGGCTAATGGACAACCGACTACAAAAAACACCATTAGATGCACCAGCGGCAAGCTTTGTAAGAACGAGCATGGCCTTAAAATCCACATGGCCAGGATGAAATGCAGAGAGAAGAGGCATGAAGAGCAGCACACAGGCACCAGCCCTGGTGAGACGCAGGAGGAGCCCGGCCGGGAATCACCCCACAGAGCCCAGAGCCTGCATGCCTTTCAGCCCCCCGCAATCTGCACAGCATCACAGAAAAGGAAGATTAGATGGCCCCCAGCAAACGAACAGGTCGAGTGGCCTCTGCAACATCACACAGACCACATCCAAGGGTGACGCCGACAGCCGGCTACGCAGCATGACATCCATCATCATTAGCTATGCTGCAGAGCGGTTTGAGGTGAGAGGAAACATGGAGCCTCCTACACCAAGAACCATAGAGCCCAGGTCCAGATACAACAACTGCGGCATGAGCTTTAAGCACTGAAAAAACAACACAATAGTGCAAGAGAGGATCAGAAAGAACCTCTCGCCAAACTAAAGGAGATCTTGCGGAAGAAGCTCATGACTCTACGTAGAGCTGAGGGGCACAGGAGGAGAAAGGGGAGAACTAGGAAACGAACAGCCTTCTTATCCAACCCCTTCGGCTTCGGCAGAAGCTACTAGGGGACAAGCGCAGCGGCCACCTCTCATGCTCCCCAGAGGAGGTTGACTAGTTCCTCAAAAACACCCTGAGTGATCCACAGAGAGATCAGGAACTTGGTCCCCAGAAGGTTCTCATCAAACCACCACCCCCTACGGTTGACTTCAACCTAAGAGAACCCAGCCTAAAGGAGGTCCAGGAGGTGGTGAAATGAGCGAGATCAGCCTCTGCTCCAGGACCCAGCTGTGTGCCATACATTGTTTACAAGAGATGTTCAGGACTACTCAGGCACCTGTGGAAAATCTTGAGACTAATCTGGCGAAGAAGGAGAGTCGGCAATCAGTGGCGGTGTGCAGAAGAAGTATGGATTCCTAAGTAGGAAAACTCAAAGAACATCGAACAGTTCTGGACCATCTCGCTGCTCAGCGTGGAAGGCAAGATCTTTTTCAGCATCATGTCTTGACGTCTGACAGAGTTCATCCTCCAGAATGATTACATTGACACATCAGTGCAGAAAAGCGGGGTTCCTGGAGTACCCGGCTGCTTGGAACATACAGGTGTCATCACTCAGCTCATCCGAGAAGCCCGGGCGGCAAAGGGAGATCTGGCTGTCCTGTGGTTGCACCTGACCAATGCCTACGGATCCATACCACATGGCTTAGTCGAAATTGCCTTGCAAAAACACCATGTGCCCAGTAACATCAGGAGCCTTATCCTGGATTACTACAACAACTTAAGGATGAGAGTAATGTCTGGGTCAGAAACTTGCAGCTGGCATCGGCTTCAAAAGGGAATCATAACAGGCTGCACCCTTTCTGTTTCCCTTTTTGCCCTGGCCAAGAACATGGTTGCAAAATCGGCAGAGGTGGACAAAGACAAAATCTGGTATGAGACAACCTCCAATCAGGGCCTTCATGGATGATCTCACCATCACAACATCCTCAGTGCCAGGAACCAGATGGATCCTCCAAGGCCTAGAAAAGCTCATTGCGTGGGCTAGGATGAGCTTCAATTCCAGCAAGTCTAGGTCACTGGTGCTGAAAAAGGGACGAGTTGTGGACAAGTTTCGCTTCACACTAGCATTCCATCTATTACTGAGCAGCCAGTGAAAAGTTTGGGAAAGGTTTTCCATGCCAGCCTCAAGGACTCCAATTCCATCAAAAAGACCACCAAAGACCTCGAAGAGTCGCTCACAAAGGCAGACAAGTCAGGTCTCCCAGGAAGATTCAGGGCCTGGATTTACCAACATGCCATCCAGCCCAGGATCCTGTGGCCGCTGCTGGTAAACGAGGTCCTGATGACAACAGTAGAGTTAATGGAGAGGAGGATCAGCAGCTACCTTCGCAGGTGGCTTGGCCTTCCATGCAGTCTCAGCAGCGCGACATTATGTGGAAGCAGTAACATCCTGCAACTCCCTTTCAGCGGCCTAGGAGTTCATTGTGTTGACAAGGGAGGCACTCCTGTACAAAGACTCGAGGGACCCCAAGGTGTCAGCAGCAGGAATCAAGGTCAGGATGGGCAGGAAGTGGAAAGCAGGCGAGGCACTTGAGGTGGCAGAGTCTCGGCTGAGGCAGAGGGAGCTCGCGGGGAATGTGGCCAGAGGCGATGCTGGTCTAGGTTACTGCCCCAGGGCCCAGATTTGCAAAGCCACGGGCAAAGAGAGGCAGCATCTTCTCCAGGAGGAGGTTCAAGCAGGCGTGGAAGAAGAAAGAGCAAGCGGGATTGTGGGTCTGAAACAGCAAGGAGCATGGACAAAGTCGTAATCTGGAGAGCAGCGAAGGGTCATCTGGGACAACATCCTGCGAGCAGACTACTACAGAGTCCGTTTTCTGATCCAGGCTGTGTACGATGGCCTATCAAGCCCGGCAGCAAATCTCCACGTCTGGCCGCAAGATCGAAACACCATGTTGTGCTTTGTGCTCTGGAAGAGGATCCCTCCTCAGTAGATGCCCAAAGGCGCTTGCAGACGGACGCTACCGCTGGCGGCATGATCAAGTTCTGAAAGCAGTTGAGGAGATAATAACCACCAGCAAACAACGCCGTCCAAAAATCACCAACTGGAGAGAAACGCACCTCACAACCAAGATCAGTGACTAGCCTCCTCGCCTCAGCACTAGACTGGCAAATGAAAGTTGATCTCGGCAAGCAGCTGTGCTTTCCAGAGTACATTGCCTCAACAACACCGCATCCAGACATGGTTGTCTTTTCTAACTACACCAAACAGGTGATCATGGTGGAACTCACTGTACCCTGGGAGGAGCGCATGGAATAAGCTTAAGAGCGGAAACATGCCAAGCACCAGGAGTTGACAGAGGAGTGCAGAAGGCAGGGCTGGATCACCCAATGTGAGCCTATTGAGGTGGGAGGTCCAGGCTTTGCAGGCCGATCGCTCTGTAGTCTTGACCAAGCTAGGGATAGTGGGCATGGCTAAGAAGAGGGCTGTCAAATCAACCGCTGATGCCCCCGAGGGAGCCACTAGGAGGTTCTGGCTGAAGAGGGAGGCCCAGTGGTCAACTGCTACTGGGATGCAAGCCGGGGACTGATCCTCCCTGGCCGGGTCGCCTGGTGAGGGTGTACGATGTTCGAACAGACCCGAAACACCCAATGATCCCAGGATACATCACTGATGATCCCCCTGTGTCTGCTGTGGATGTCGTAGCATTTAGTTACACACACACATACACAGACATACACCAGCCCACTTCCGGCTTTAGGCCTGGGCCATAGCAAACACACACCAGTATTTGCCATGTCTCTCCTATGTTGTTTTTTAGCTTCTCTTACTCTGAAAATGTAATTTAATGTAAGTTATTGCTTTATAAAGGTTCTTATCTGGTAGACAAACATACTCCAGGAGCTTGCTCGATCGCCTTGTTGAGAGGGGTCAGGGAAGAATTTTTACAGCTCACTTATCTGGCCCCCGGGTGATTAATGTTTTTTTGCTTCCCTCTGGAATATGTAGGGGTGGGTCGTATACCCACCTCCCTTGTTCTCTGTAAAGCGCATTGTGTTGCCTCTGGGTATGAAATGCGCTATACAAAAATAAATCTTTGAAAGCTTTGATTGATTGATTGATTGATTGATTGATGATGCAACCCAGCGCTTCTGCAGGAAGTATTCTACAAGTTATGCGTCTGGCTTTACCAGTGACATTGTAAAGATAGCTAGATTATAGTACAGTATACTTATGAGGACCTCTCTATGTCCATGATAATCTCCTTTTACATGCTTTTCTTGTAGTCAGGAACTAATCCACATCCTGGACGCCGGCTGAATGTCCTACCTCCCCACAGGGTCCACTGCATCCCGTACTGAGCCTCGAACCTCTGGGTGAGGAAGAAGTTGAGGACGGACCCCAGGCGGGAGAAGGCCAGGGTCAGGCCGAACGCCAGCGCCAGCTCCTTCCCTCGGAACCAGAACGCCGTGATCCGGTTCTGGACGACTGACAGAGAGAGAACACAGTCGGACGTGGGTACATCCAATGGTTAAACAATGCCCGGAACATTTCTCAATTCAAAGAAGACCACAAAATCTCCTGGAAAGAAAAGGATAATGAAAACACAAGTGACACTAGTAATAGTAGTATTGGTAGTAGTAGTAGTATTGGTAGTAGTAGTAGTAGTAGTAGTAGTAGTATTGGTAGTAGTAGTAGTAGTAGTATTGGTAGTAGTAGTAGTAGTAGTAGTAGTAGTAGTAGTAGTAGTAGTGGTAGTAGTAGTAGTAGTAGTAGTAGTAGTAGTAGTATTGGTAGTAGTAGTAGTAGTATTGGTAGTAGTAGTAGTAGTAGTAGTAGTAGTAGTAGTAGTAGTAGTAGTAGTATTGGTAGTAGTAGTAGTAGTAGTAGTAGTAGTAGTAGTAGTATTGGTAGTAGTAGTAGTAGTAGTAGTAGTAGTAGTAGTAGTAGTATTGGTAGTAGTAGTATTGGTAGTAGTAGTAGTATTGGTAGTAGTAGTAGTAGTAGTAGTAGTAGTAGTATTGGTAGTAGTAGTAGTAGTAGTAGTAGTAGTAGTGGTAGTAGTAGTAGTAGTAGTAGTAGTGGTAGTGGTAGTAGTAGTAGTAGTAGTAGTAGTATTGGTAGTAGTAGTAGTAGTAGTAGTAGTATTGGTAGTAGTAGTAGTAGTAGTAGTAGTAGTAGTAGTAGTAGTATTGGTAGTAGTAGTAGTAGTAGTAGTAGTGGTAGTAGTAGTAGTAGTAGTAGTAGTAGTAGTTGTAGTGGTAGTAGTAATAGTAGTAGTAGTAGTAGTAGTAGTAGTAGTAGTATTGGTAGTAGTAGTAGTAGTAGTAGTAGTAGTAGTAGTATTGGTAGTAGTAGTAGTAGTAGTAGTAGTAGTAGTATTGGTAGTAGTAGTAGTAGTAGTAGTAGTAGTATTGGTAGTATTGGTAGTAGTAGTAGTAGTAGTATTGGTAGTAGTAGTAGTAGTAGTAGTAGTAGTAGTAGTAGTGGTAGTAGTAGTAGTGGTAGTAGTAGTAGTAGTAGTAGTAGTAGTATTGGTAGTAGTAGTAGTATTGGTAGTAGTAGTAGTAGTAGTAGTATTGGTAGTAGTCGTAGTAGTAGTAGTAGTAGTAGTAGTATTGGTAGTAGTAGTAGTGGTAGTAGTAGTAGTAGTAGTAGTAGTATTGGTAGTAGTAGTAGTAGTAGTAGTAGTAGCAGTAGTAGTAGCAGTAGTGGTAGTAGTAGTGGTAGTAATAGTAGTAGTAGTAGTAGTAGTAGTAGTAGTAGTAGTAGTAGTAGTAGTAGTAGTAGTAGCAGTAGTAGTAGCAGTAGTGGTAGTAGTAGTGGTAGTAATAGTAGTAGTAGTAGTAGTAGTAGTAGTAGTAGTAGTAGTAGTAGTAGTAGTAGTGGTAGTAGTAGTAGTAGTAGTAGTAGTATTGGTAGTAGTAGTAGTAGTAGTAGTAGTACGATCTTACTGGTGAGGGATCCGTTGCCTGAGCCAAACAGCAGGCGTCCCGTCAGCATGAGGGGCAGCAGGTACTCTGTCCCTTTGAAGTGAGAGCCCAGCGCAAAGATGGACGACCCCAACACACACAGGAAGGAGAAGAGGAACACCCCGACTAGAGACGGAGAGAGAGAGAGAGAGAGAGAGAGAGAGAGAGAGAGAGAGACTGTACATGAATGGAAGATACATTATATTTGATCAATAAATGGTTCAGCCATTCATCAGTGATTTTGAACTCACAGCGGTTTCCCAGCTTGTCGATCAGGAAGCCAGCCATGATCACCACCACGGCATTTCTGTTGAGGTGACAGGAACAGTCAGAAGATATAACTAATACTACAATTCATAGAGTATAGTTACACTGTAGCCTATGAATGTATATGATGATATGATGATATTGGTTTATTTCCTGTGTCATGCACCAAACGGTGCCCAGCCCACATGGGCTTACAAGACATGTACCATAAATACATAGAATAAAAACGTTACAAAATAAAGAACAATCCATTTTCTCAATGTATAAATACATGTAGTGTAAAAAAAAAAAAGTGCAAATCAAGCCACCAGTCCATATAAAGTATGTGGACCAAGACAGTGAAGGTGAGCAGAGCTCTAGTCTAACCCTACTATAGTATAACATGACTCCAGGTGATCAGTGGGCTACCTACGTCCATGCGTAGATGGCGTAGAGCAGGTTGTACTCCTGTGGGGTCATCCCCAGCCCCTCCACGCAATCTGCCGTGTGGTTGACCACCGTCATGTTGGAGCACGTCAGGTTCTGTGTGAAGGGAAATCAAGTTCACCGTACAAACCCAATCCTCCCCAAACACAGATCGCATCACAGGTCTGTTTTCAACAGCTTTCCAGAGCAGTAGCCCAGTCCAAACCGGACCTGAAAGTCGGCTGTAAACAGTTGGGGTCTGACTGGTGGGCCAGCTTGGTTTGCTGTGAATACCTCACTGGCCAATTAAAGCCATATACTGTATGGGCCATATATGGGCCAGAACTAAGTCATAAGTGCTGCACTTGGCCCACATATGGCCCAGATCGGCTTTCTATCTAGTTGTTATCAGGGTCAGAATAAGGAAATAAAAGTCTTCATAAAATTAGAGCAATGACATGGCTGCTAGTTGGATAACACCCTCATATAGACCAGGCAGTTCGGTCAGCCTGGTGAGCAGCACACGGAGGCTCTTACCCCCTGGAACTGATCCTGCAGGACACTGGGGATGTCGAAGCAGAAGTAGGAGCCGAACGTCAGCAGACAGTTGAAGAACAACACCACAAAGCGATAGTACGCTGGGAAAAGATGGGGACACTGTAGTGAGAACGGGCAGGGGACGAACTGGGACAGCTGGGTTTCAAAGACAGTCTTGAGGAACTACGAAACATGCATAGTAGCCGACCAACAAACAGTATCATAATAATCAATCGGTGTGTTTTAATGCCAGTGGGGGCACATCCTATGGTTTAGGCACAGTATGAAAAACTGAATATCAAAGAAGGAAATAATCAATAGGTTCCCAATGAATCGTTGGATATTATGAACTCGAGCAGAGAAAGTTGATGTCTGCACAATTCAAAGGGAACAGAGCTGATGACAACAAAAATCACGGCAATAGTAGCCTACTAATGCTAACGTGGCACTTCATCGATACCTTGTTCTGCCGGCTGCGCCATGGTGAACGGAGAGAATGCTGACAACGTTAGATAAAGTATTAAATGTCCATTCGGGTGTTTTGTTTACATGACTCTAACGATAACCAGTTTATTCAGTGTGCGGCTCCAATTTTGCAAGTTGCATCTACGCAAATTACACGCGTCGTGGATAAGCAACCCGGTGGGTAACAGCAGACGCTTGGGCCGAGCAAATGGTTTGTAGATCGGTGATCGGTTTGAGGCTCGAGAACTTCCAGGTACCTCGTGCGCGTACGTCACATCCTCGGTTGCGCTCGATTGGCTGGATCCCATGAATGGGAACAACGCTGAACCAATTTAATCAACATAATTATAGATCTGTATCCATACACTTTAATTATTTTAGTAGAGAAAAAATATTATTTTTAGTAAGCTACATTTCAGGATAATTGCAATATTGTCGCACTTCTGTGGTTTTATTCAGTAGGCCTGGCTATCCAGTGCTCTTGAATGACCACATTGTGTAATACATTCAAATAAAAGGTAAATGGACTGCAATTATATAGCGCTTTTATCAAAAGCGCTTTACAATTAAGTCCTCTCATTCACCCATTCACACACACACATTCACACACCAATGGCGGCAGCTGCTCATTGGGTTCAGTGTCTTGCCCAAGGACACTTTGTCAGGAGCCGGGATTCGAACCGCCGACCCGTTCAACCTCCTGAGCTATAGCCGCCCAGCGGTTAACCTAGAAGAGCCACCTGTTCTTTACCTGCGCACAGGTCATACAGGTGTATAGGTCCATATTGCTCTTCAGTCCATTTAGCAAACACCTGCTGCGGTCGGTCTGTTGTCTACATGTAGACTATGTATGAGGCTAGTGAGGTTGTGGACATGGATGTATATTGGGTTGGTGAGGTTGTGGACATGAGGCTAGTGAGGTTGTGGTCATTGATGTACTGTATATTGGGTTAGTTAGGTTGTGGTCATGATGTATATTGGGTTAGTGAGGTTGTGGACATGGATGCATATTGGGTTGGTGAGGTTGTAGTCATGGATGTATGAGGTTAATTAGGTTGTGGTCATGATGTATGAGGTTAGTGAGGTTGTGGTCATGGGTGTATACTGGGTTGGTGAGGTTGGACATGGATGTATGAGGTTAGTGAGGTTGTGGAGGGGCTGCTGCGTCATTTACTGCTGCCAATTAAAGATTCTAATCCACGGACGCGCGCACCAACTGTACATGCACGCTCATTACGTGATGTTGCGAGCAAGAGGAGCCGGACCCTGGAGACGAGTAGCCTAGTTCAAAGTAGAAATATTGATCGCATTTTGTCCCTCACAGCATACCATAGAATTATTTGTTGCAAGTAGCCTAAACAGCGCAAACGTGCCAGACTTTAACAGATTAAGTTTAATCTGAACAGCGGTGATTTCCGAGGGAATGACTCGTGTTTTATACGCAAAACCATCTAGTTTTGGGTTGAGAAATGTCCCTTTTGAAAAGAGCGATAAACACCTGGGAGATATCCGAGTCTGACAGTGAGAGCGACGTTGAGAAAAAACCTCGCGTTATCGCACATGACCAAGACGGTCAGAAAACAGCCGACAGCGTCAAACGGGAGGGCGGCAGTCCAGATCGCAATAAGCTCTCAAATTCAGCAGCCGAAGCCGAACCAGGGCGAGATACTCTAGTGCCTCCTCCTCCTACACATCAGGCCGCTGCCCGCACGCCCAGCCCCGGCAGAAAGCGCAGGAGCAGAGAGGAGGTAGAGGAGGATCGACAGAGAGCCGAGGAGAGGAGGAGGGCCAGGGAGGTGCAGCGGGCGGCCAAGGCCAGGGAGAGAGAGGAGAAGCGCGAGGAGCAGCAGAGCAGGAAGGAGGCGGCGGAGCGTCTGCGATGCTACAGACCAGAGAACTGTCTCAAGTGCCTGACTGTGTGCATCGACCCAGGTGATGTTCAAGTTGACTTGGACCAGACAGAGATGGGGTTAGATTTATGACCACAGATGAAATCAGTGTAGGCGTAGTGGATTGGTATGTATAGGCTCAAAGATGTGTGTGTGTGTGTTTCCTGTGCAGCTCTTCTCCAGGACGAGGGTTCAGATATCTTGCTGGGGACCTTGTCCGCCTACGAATGGAGGTTCAGCATCGAGACACAGCAGCTCCCCCACAGCGTCCAATGGACCAGAGATCTGCCCCAGGTAACCAGAGATCTGCCCCAGGTAACCAGAGATCTGCCCCAGGTAACCAGAGATCTGCCCCAGGTAACCAGAAATCTGCCCCAGTGGACCAGAAATCTGCCCCAGGTAACCAGAAATCTGCCCCAGTGGACCAGAAATCTGCCCCAGGTAACCAGAAATCTGCCCCAGGTAACCAGAGATCTGCCCCAGGGATCCAGAGATCTGCCCCAGGGATCCAGAGATCTGTCGCAGGGATCATAGTAGCACCGTCTACCAATACCAACCAACACTAACTAACACTGTTTGTGTGAATGTAACTGAGTGGAACATGGAGGAGCTGGTGAAACTCTCTCCTCAACAGAGCGCTGACAGTCCCTCCAAGAGGGACGTCCCTATTGGCGCAACTGTCAGTGTACCGCCTCACAAGCTGGGAGAGCTTGTCCAACGTGGTTTTGAATCCCACCCTGGATAAGCCCTTAACATGAGTCGAACTGTTGAACACAACACAGACAAGAGTACTACGGTTACGTGTGTGTGTATCTGTGTGTGTGTGTGTGTGTGTGTGTCGTCAGTGTGAATCCAGCGCTGGGACTGTAGACGAGGAGCAGGCTCTGCTGGTATTGAGCGTCAGTGACTTCATGGACATGGTGGTCTGTGTTAGACAGGTAAAAGCCCCGCCCCCCCCCCCCCCCCCCCAAGCTCGGTGTTACTCCTCAGTGTGTTCTTGAGCAGCCATGTTTTTGTTGCGGCCCCAGACTCTGCAGAGTGACGGAGAGGAGTCGGGCGTGGCGTCGTTCCTCAGGCCGCTGTTGGATTGCGTTAACCGCAACGCTGAGATGGTGGTTTCAGTCGTGGTGTTGGCGTCGTGCCAGGACAGCCGGTGAGTCTGACTGTGAGGTTTTGGTCGTCTCAACGCCAGACCCATGAGAGCTCTACACCATGTCAGCTACGCTAACTACGCTACTGCAATGCTGCAGATCTCTCTATGGGTCTGGGACACTTCATGCAAAAATCTGGTGTTCAAATCTTGGCCATTCATTGGTAGCGCCGGAATCCCGGGGAGACCAATCAGTAACGACTTTCACAATCGGGCATTCCCACCCATACTGTAGATATGCCCCGCCCATCTAACCTGGGCTAGCGTCTCTCATTTGCTGCTACGACCTGTCACTCTTTCAATTTTGACCCGTCGATACGCCCTCAAAACACCAGCTCGGGCGGCGAAGTGGCACAGACTCCACGCTTACTTTTGTGCTGTTCTGGCTGCACCCCATTATCATTCTGAGATAGGGGAGGGGAAACACATTTCTTTCTTTCTTTAATTTCTTTAAACCAATCACAATTGTCTTGGGAAGCTTGTTCTTTTCCAACGGTGTCCTTGCAAAATAGTGTCGGGGGATCGAGAGGTTTATCTCAAAACCCTACGTCCACCCATTGAGCCAGACTGTCTTGATATAGACGGGGGGTGTTTTTTTTCAGGGGACAGACAGTGAGCCAGACTCTGCAGTCACAGCTGGGGATGGACGGTCTGGACATTGAAGAGGCAAGCTGACTCTTTGCTTTGCGACGAACAGAAAACGTATAATTCTCTAGCCTTAGTCTTTATCACGTTGTCCCTGAACAGACACACAGATGTCCTTGTCCAACGACAGAATTAGACTAGTTTGGATGACTAGTTTTAGCAACTTCAGTCATAATTGCTCAATATTTTATCGTAACACCAGAGCTGAGACAGTAAAAACAATAGATCCAGTATTAGTGTTTGTAGTGCGTTTGATTCACTACAGTTTACACCGGTGGCACTCTTCTATTGGTTTTACTGGGTAGAATAAAACAAGTATACCAAGTACTTGACAGTATTTGCAAATAGTATTTGGCGCAGGTCTAAGCCTGCCCCGCGGTCTCTGTCTGTCCTCAGGTGCTGGTGTACCTGCAGCTGAGCAGGAACGTCTCGGTGCTCTTCCTGGATGGCTGGCAGGAGGTGACGGACCATGTGTGCGCTGTCACCAAGGCCCTGGCCAAACGGCCCCTCAAGTAGGGACACTATGAGCTGCTTTAGACTCTGTGACAATCGAAACATTCATCAAAAAAAGTCTGGATGAAAATAAGGAGGTGGCTATTTTTAAGGCGGCCAGAAGTACAGTAACGATTTCAAGCAATTTAGCCATAAATACCTTATATTTGGGTTATGGTAGGGGCTAGGGATAGGGGTAGAGTTGGGTAGGTTTATATTTGGGTTATGATGGGGGATAGGGGTAGAGTTGGGTAGGTTTATATTTGGGTTATGGTAGGGGCTAGGGATAGGGGTAGAGTTGGGTAGGTTTATATTTGGGTTATGATGGGGGATAGGGGTAGAGTTGGGTAGGTTTATATTTGGGTTATGGTAGGGGCTAGGGATAGGGGTAGAGTTGGGTAGGTTTATATTTGGGTTATGGTGGGGGATAGGGGTAGAGTTGGGTAGGTTTATATTTGGGTTATGGTAGGGGATAGGGGTAGAGTTGGGTAGGTTTATATTTGGGTTATGGTAGGGGATAGGGATAGGGGTAGAGTTGGGTAGGTTTATATTTGGGTTATGGTAGGGGATAGGGATAGGGGTAGAGTTGGGTAGGTTTATATTTGGGTTATGATGGGGGATAGGGGTAGAGTTGGGTAGGTTTATATTTGGGTTATGATGGGGGATAGGGGTAGAGTTGGGTAGGTTTATATTTGGGTTATGATGGGGGATAGGGGTAGAGTTGGGTAGGTTTATATTTGGGTTATGGTGGGGGATAGGGGTAGAGTTGGGTAGGTTTATATTTGGGTTATGATGGGGGATAGGGATAGGGGTAGAGTTGGGTAGGTTTATATTTGGGTTATGGTGGGGGATGGGGGTAGAGTTGGGTAGGTTTATATTTGGGTTATGATGGGGGATAGGGGTAGAGTTGGGTAGGTTTATATTTGGGTTATGGTGGGGGATAGGGGTAGAGTTGGGTAGGTTTATATTTGGGTTATGATGGGGGATAGGGGTAGAGTTGGGTAGGTTTATATTTGGGTTATGGTGGGGGATAGGGGTAGAGTTGGGTAGGTTTATATTTGGGTTATGGTGGGGGATAGGGGTAGAGTTGGGTAGGTTTATATTTGGGTTATGATGGGGGATAGGGGTAGAGTTGGGTAGGTTTATATTTGGGTTATGGTGGGGGATAGGGGTAGAGTTGGGTAGGTTTATATTTGGGTTATGGTAGGGGATAGGGATAGGGGTAGAGTTGGGTAGGTTTATATTTGGGTTATGATGGGGGATAGGGGTAGAGTTGGGTAGGTTTATATTTGGGTTATGATGGGGGATAGGGGTAGAGTTGGGTAGGTTTATATTTGGGTTATGATGGGGGATAGGGGTAGAGTTGGGTAGGTTTATATTTGGGTTATGGTGGGGGATAGGGGTAGAGTTGGGTAGGTTTATATTTGGGTTATGGTGGGGGATAGGGGTAGAGTTGGGTAGGTTTATATTTGGGTTATGGTAGGGGATAGGGATAGGGGTAGAGTTGGGTAGGTTTATATTTGGGCGATGGTGGGGGATAGGGGTAGAGTTGGGTAGGTTTATATTTGGGTTATGGTGGGGGCTAGGGATAGGGGTAGAGTTGGGTAGGTTTATATTTGGGTTATGATGGGGGATAGGGGTAGAGTTGGGTAGGTTTATATTTGGGTTATGGTAGGGGCTAGGGATAGGGGTAGAGTTGGGTAGGTTTATATTTGGGTTATGGTGGGGGATAGGGGTAGAGTTGGGTAGGTTTATATTTGGGTTATGGTGGGGGATAGGGGTAGAGTTGGGTAGGTTTATATTTGGGTTATGGTGGGGGATAGGGGTAGAGTTGGGTAGGTTTATATTTGGGTTATGATGGGGGATAGGGGTAGAGTTGGGTAGGTTTATATTTGGGTTATGATGGGGGATAGGGGTAGAGTTGGATAGGTTTATATTTGGGTGATGATGGGGGATAGGGGTAGAGTTGGGTAGGTTTATATTTGGGTGATGGTGGGGGATAGGGTTAGAGTTGGGTAGGTTTATATTTGGGTTATGATGGGGGATAGGGTTAGAGTTGGGTAGGTTTATATTTGGGTGATGGTGGGGGATAGGGGTAGAGTTGGGTAGGTTTATATTTGGGTGATGGTGGGGGATAGGGTTAGAGTTGGGTAGGTTTATATTTGGGTGATGGTGGGGGATAGGGGTAGAGTTGGGTAGGTTTATATTTGGGTTATGGTGGAGGCTAGGGATAGGGTTAGAGTTGGGTAGGTTTATATTTGGGTGATGGTGGGGGATAGGGGTAGAGTTAGGTAGGTTTATATTTGGGTTATGATGGGGGATAGGGGTAGAGTTGGGTAGGTTTATATTTGGGTTATGGTGGAGGCTAGGGATAGGATTAGAGTTGGGTAGGTTTATATTTGAGTTATGGTGGGGGCTAGGGATAGGGTTAGAGTTGGGTAGATTTATATTTGGGTTATGGTGGGGGCTAGGGATAGGGTTAGAGTTGGGTAGATTTATATTTGGGTTATGGTGGGGGATAGGGGTAGAGTTGGGTACCTGTAGGTTTTGAAAGCAGAATTTCAACAAGATTCAGCGGCGTAAGGATATCGTGTGTGTCTGTTCTCACGGCTGCGGTAGATAAGGCGCCGTAAGAATAGCGGGCAAAAATGTGTACCTAAAAATAATGAATTAGAGGTGATTGATTCTGGCTGCTCCTCTGGAGTTGAATGAGAGTCCCGTCGGTCGCTCTCTGGGTATTTGATCGGTTCCTCCAAAATGGGTGTATTTGATTGGCTGCTCTACCAGGAAGTTGACGGAGCGGGCGGAGCTGCCGTTCTGTGTGGACGGATCGTGGGCCAGCGGGGTCCGTGTGGAGAGGGACGGCTCCGGACTGGACCAGGTGTGGAGCAGACAGGTCCAGCAGCTCAACCGGGTCAGTCCTGAGGTGGCCTCCACCGTGACGGCGGCCTACCCATCACCCCAGCTACTGCTGCAGGTACCGGACCTTCTCTGTGTCCTAGTGCAGGTACCGGACCTTCTCTGTGTCCTAGGGCAGGTACTGGACCTTCTCTGTTTCCTAGGGCAGGTACCGGACCTTCTCTGTTTCCTAGGGCAGGTACCGGACCTTCTCTGTGTCCTAGTGCAGGTACCGGACCTTCTCTGTGTCCTAGTGCAGGTACCGGACCTTCTCTGTGTCCTAGTGCAGGTACTGGACCTTCTCTGTGTCCTAGGGCAGGTACCGGACCTTCTCTGTGTCCTAGGGCAGGTACTGGACCTCCTGTGTGTCTTAGTGCAGGTACTGGACCTCCTGTGTGTCTTAGTGCAGGTACTGGACCTCCTGTGTGTCTTAGTGCAGGTACTGGACCTCCTGTGTGTCTTAGTGCAGGTACTGGACCTCCTGTGTGTCTTAGTGCAGGTACTGGACCTTCTCTGTGTCCTAGGGCAGGTACTGGACCTCCTGTGTGTCTTAGTGCAGGTACTGGACCTTCTCTGTGTCCTAGGGCAGGTACTGGACCTCCTGTGTGTCTTAGTGCAGGTACTGGACCTTCTCTGTGTCCTAGGGCAGGTACCGGACCTTCTCTGTGTCCTAGGGCAGGTACTGGACCTTCTCTGTGTCCTAGGGCAGGTACTGGACCTCCTGTGTGTCCTAGGGCAGGTACTGGACCTCCTGTGTGTCCTAGGGCAGGTACTGGATCTTCTCATAGTGCAGTCATGGAAAAGACTTAACTTTAAAAAAAAAAATGTTTTGCCAGTGATACAAACATTCAGACATCTTTGTCCAAATAATAAAATATACAACGAAAAATACATAAAGCGATGGCAGTGCAAGAGCTACAATTCCATTAACATGTCCTTGATAATTTGGGAAGACTTGTATACCTATAAGGACCGACCGGCTGGCTGGCTGTGTGGGGTGGTGTGTGTTGTGTGGTGTGTGTTGTGTGGTGTGTGTTGTGTGGTGTGTGTTGTGTGTGTGCGTGTGTGTGAGAGAGAGGAGGGGTTGTATATCTAGATAGTAGGTATGTTCAGGACGTACAGGTCATAGTGGATGATGTTATCCAGCCCTGTGCCGTCTGGGGATCGAGGTGTGAGTCACTTCCGTTTCAGTTTTCTCTGTTAGAGTGTAACATTTAATTGAAAATGTAAATAAATAAATGCCTAATCAGTCATTGAATTGGAATTTTATTTTACTGTCAGGCTCTGAATTGATGGAATTGTGTATAATGGTGTTTTGGCGTGTTGTAACGCCCTGTAACGCTGTAATGCCATCATCCTGTAACACCTCCATCCTGTAACACCGCCATGCTGTAACGCCCTCATGTTGCGTCCTCCAGGCGTACGGGGGCGTGGAGACGGAGGAGGGGAGGCGGGGCCTGCTGGCCGGGCTCCTGGTGAGGAGCGGGGGGAAGGAGAGACGCGTCGGACCGGAGATCTCCACCAGGGTTTACCGCTTCCTCACCACCCAGAACCCCCATCTGGTCCTGGACTGATCCCACCTGGACTGACATGGACCCACCTGGACCATACTGGACTGACATGGACCCACCTGGAACCCTGTAGACCATACTGGACTGACATGGACCCACCTGGACCATACTGGACTGACATGGACCATACTGGACCCACCTGGACCCCTGTGGACCATACTGGACTGACATGGACCCACCTGGACCATACTGGACTGACATGGACCCACCTGGACCCCTGTGGACCATACTGGACTGACATGGACCCACCTGGACCATACTGGACTGACATGGACCCACCTGGACCCCTGTGGACCATACTGGACTGACATGGACCCACCTGGACCATACTGGACTGACATGGACCCACCTGGACCATACTGGACCCACCTGGACCCCTGTGGACCAGGCTATATGGACTAATCTGCTCTTAGCTGCTAACTCAGTGAACTCACTCAACCAGCGACCTTCTCAAGCCTCTGACTGCATATTTAGTGTGATGTTTGCATAAGTTTACATGCACAGATTTTCACACTGTTCATTTACATAATAGAAGTTAAGTGAATAAATTATAAAATGTTTGGTATCAAACATGGTAAAATATTTGGTCATCTGCGTAACTCGTTGAAAAAAACATCCTATTCTCACGACATTGAGTTTGATTTAAACAGATGTCAAATCCATCCTTGATTTCAATTTTATTTTCATTTAAATTTGCTACAGTGAGAAAGGCCGTACACATGGCATGAAAATGAACCGACAGTAGAATCAGTTTATTAGAAAAAGCAAATTTGAAGCGCAAACCGCTACTGCACACGGCCATGTGCCAACACATGCTAATGCACCGTAGAAAACATTTAGAAAATGACCACAAACCTCCACAGTATGAAAAACTACTCATCTTCCCGTTAAGCATCTTTGTCAGAAAACAAACGTTCGCCAGGCTGCCAAATAAGGTTCTGCCTTGGCCCTATCAACAGGCCTGTTCCTTTCTCATCAAGCCATGAGTTACATGAGCTGAGCACAGCACACACACATCAGGCTACCAGGGTTTCAGAGACAAGTGACTGGCATATTTATATATATACACACATAAACATTTGAATATGATTAGCGATCCACAAGTTTGCTTCAGTTGGCTCCGTCAACCTCCATTCACCGGCAGTGGCTACAGTATCTATCAGAGACGGTGACTTGGATGGAGGTCTAATGTTTTATTATTGTTTATTTATCGTTTAGTGGATCCCCAGTAGTCGACTCAAAAGGGAACCACTAGTCTTCCTGGTGTGAATGACAATTGACTCATGTCCTCCCCAGACCGTGTGTGTGTGTGTGTGAGGGGGGTCGTGCTACAGGTCTTTGACTTAACACACACGCATTACATATGCCCCTCCCCCCTTCTTTGCATTTATCCAATCAAAGTGCTCTGAAAAACAAGACAGAAAACATTCTGAAGGGCGCGAAGACACTCCTTCCAGAACATTCTCCCGAATCTCAGCAGGAGAAATTCAGGACTACTTTCCTACATGACGTTTCCACAGGCAGAGGACTGTGGCATCGTGGGATAAGGTGCAGGGTAAAGTGCCAGTTTGGAATTGCATGCTGGGAACGGCTGCGGAGAACAGGTCATGTCCAGCGGCACCTCTTGCTCTGGTAGTCCTCCGGTTCCGACGAGCAGCCGTCCGGGTCGGATCGGGCGCCGGGCAGACAGGGGCACTGGCATGGAGCAGGGTCGGGGCCGGGGTCAGGGCCGGGCCTTGGGAGAAAGCGGGCGGCGAGGCCGTCTGGGCGGCCGGGGCGGGGGCTGGGATCGGCGGGTGAGTCCCCCGGCTGCTTGGGGCCCGGCCGGGGCGTGGCCTGGTCGTCCAGGCTGAAGACCCAGCCCAGCCGGGCGTGGAGGTGGTGGCGCAGCCCGGGGGGCAGGGCCAGGGCGGCCAGGGCGTGGGGCCCGGCGGGGAGCAGAGGGCGCAGGCGCGAGCAGCACAGGTACTGCAGGGAGGTGGGGGAGTAGCAGGACCGGATCACCTTCATACTGCTCTTGGCTGCGGTCGAGCACACCATGGGGTAGAACTTCCTGTTCTGTAGCTTGGTGGAAGCTACGCCTGAGGGAGGGGAGGGAGATGAAGAAAGGGGAGAGAGGGAGGGAGGGAGAGAGAAGAGAGGGGGAGAGAGATAGAAGAGAGAAGATGAAGAAAGGAGAGAGGGAGGGAGGGAGAGAGAAGAGAGGGGGAGAGAGATAGAAGAGAGAAGATGAAGAAAGGAGAGAGGGAGGGAGGGAGGGAGAGAAGAGGGGGAGAGAGATAGAAGAGAGAAGATGAAGAAAGGAGAGAGAGAGGGAGGGAGAGGAGAGAGTCAGGAGAGGGGAGATGGACACAGACAGTTAGAAATCGAGTCATTCTAGAATAAATGGCACTGCGCCAACTTACTGTTTGTCACAACTACTGTACGGCCAAAAAAATAGTGACTATATAGTGTTGTTGTTTTGCTGTTTCACTCACTTGAAAAAAAAAGAAAAAAGAAGCTAATGTAATAAAGCGACACTGTAATATAAATCAGAGTAAACAGACAGGCTGTAAATAGACAACCTGTAAACAGATAGCCTGTAAACAGACAGCTGGTAAACAGACAGCCTGTAAACAGACAGCTGGTAAACAGACAGCCTGTAAACAGCCTGTAAACAGATAGCTTGCTCTCTGGTCGTCCTACTCTCCTCCTCACTCACTCACCAATGAGCCGTCGGTTCTTGTAGAAGGTGAGCGTGCCGTGCCAGGTGTCCAGGTGCAGGCCGATGATGGAGCCCTGGCCGAAGCGTGACGAGAAGCTCACCTTGTCTCCTTTGTGCTGCAGGAGACCTGGGGGGGCGTCAGAACACAAACAACTACTGACCCACACCGCCTGGGGGATTCTGACCCACACCGCCTGGGGGATTCTGACGCACACCGCCTGGGGGATTCTGACCCACACCGCCTGGGGGATTCTGACCCACACCGCCTGGGGGATTCTGACCCACACCGCCTGGGGGATTCTGACCCACACCGCCTGGGGGATTCTGACGGGGGCGCTTCAGTCCTGTCCTGTGTCAAGTCAAATCGTGCTTCTAGCATCTGCTGAACTACTACTGAGTGTTTGTTTAAGCCTAGAGTGCCAGGTGGGTGAGTGTTTGCTTCCCCAGTGATGGAATCATTCTAAACACGAACCCCTTCACCACTCGCCAAGGCCCAAACAAGCACAGCTTCAACACATCTGAAAGAAACTCAACTACTATTGGACCCTGGTCCATCATTCCTATCAGTGACACTGCTGAGAGACAGAGAGAGAGAGAGAGAGAGAGAGGGAGAGAGAGAGAGAGAGAGAGGGAGAGAGAGAGAGAGAGAAAGCGCTGATCCTTCCCCACCTGTGTAGGAGAGACCCCAGCATGTTGTTCTACCTGTGTAGGAGAGACCCCAGCTGTTCTCTACCTGTGTAGGAGAGACCCCAGCATGTTGTTCTACCTGTGTAGGAGAGACCCCAGCTGTTCTCTACCTGTGTAGGAGAGACCCCAGCATGTTGTTCTACCTGTGTAGGAGAGACCCCAGCTGTTCTCTACCTGTGTAGGAGAGACCCCAGCTGTCCTCGTCAGCTCCCAGCATGCTGCAGAAACTGTGCCTGTTCTTCTCCAGGTTCACCTCAGATGTCCCGATGCCCACCATCTAAACAGGAGGCAATAAACAAATAAACAACACGATCTAAACAGGAGGCAATAAACAAATAAACAACACAATCTAAACAGGAGGCAATCCACAGGTAATTTATCAAAAATATATTTGATACACACTGATTACGCCAGATTCTGTAATCATTGTAAGTTCATACATTGTAAGTTCATTCATTGCATGCTGTCAATGTTGCATGTTTCGTTCCTCTGCTACTGTACTTCTGTGTATGTTGTTTGTAAGCAGGACACATCTGTAAAAGAGACCTGGTCTCAGTATGTTCTTCCCTGTCTAAATAAAGACTTCTACCTATCGTTCTATCTATCTATCTATCTATCTATCTATCTATCTATCTATCTATCTATCTATCTATCTACCGTTCTATCTATCTATCTATCTATCTATCTATCTATCTATCTATCTATCTATCGTTCTATCTATCTAGAGCTCATGCAAATATTTTTATAATGTACAGTATCTACCCCATGCGTTTAAATCTGTAACACCACATGTTGATGTTATGGTAACCAGCTCAGGGTTAGTCTACAGACTGATCAGCATGTTGAGGTTATGGCAGGGTTAGTCTACAGACTGATCAGCATGTTGAGGTTATGGCAGGGTTAGTCTACAGACTGATCAGCATGTTGAGGTTATGGCAGGGTTAGTCTACAGACTGATCAGCATGTTGAGGTTATGGCAGGGTTAGTCTACAGACTGATCAGCATGTTGAGGTTATGGCAGGGTTAGTCTACAGACTGATCACCATGTTGAGGTTATGGCAGGGTTAGTCTACAGACTGATCAGCATGTTGAGGTTATGGCAGGGTTAGTCTACAGACTGATCAGCATGTTGAGGTTATGGCAGGGTTAGTCTACAGACTGATCACCATGTTGAGGTTATGGCAGGGTTAGTCTACAGACTGATCAGCATGTTGAGGTTATGGCAGGGTTAGTCTACAGACTGATCACCATGTTGAGGTTATGGCAGGGTTAGTCTACAGACTGATCACCATGTTGAGGTTATGGCAGGGTTAGTCTACAGACTGATCAGCATGTTGAGGTTATGGTAGGATTAGTCTATAGAATGATCAGCATGTTGAGGTTATGGTAGGATTAGTCTACAGACTGATCAGCATGTTGAGGTTATGGCAGGGTTAGTCTACAGACTGATCAGCATGTTGAGGTTATGGCAGGGTGAGTCCACGGACGCGTCGCTGCCCACCATGTCGGTGCCGTAGACGGGCGAGGTCATCTTGATCTCCCAGAAGTGCTGTCCGTCCGCCAGCTCCCTGGTGCCCCTGGCGGCGGCCGTGCCGCAGCTGTAGTCGGAGTGGAAGCTGACCTTGCGGTCCTCACAGCTCAGGAAGGCCTCCGCTGACTTACAGGCCTCGTCCCACACCCAGTCAAAACCTGCCAGGACAGCCGGCCGCAGGGTCAATCCACCTGGAAGAAGGTCTGTTTTCTCACAGGCCCCTCCCTAGCCAACCCCCCCCCTTCCCTAGTCTACCCCCCCCCAGTCTACCCCCCCCTAGTCTACCCCCCCCCCAGTCTACCCCCCCCTAGTCTACCCCCCCCTCCAGTCTACCCCCCTCCCTAGTCTATGTTATTAGCATAACATGCAGTCAATAAACTGGGATTCGTTCACACTCATTCACAGACTACAGTAAATAAAGATTATAATTGAAAACACGCACACACACAAATTGACACACACACAAGTCAGTCACACATTGCCACATTTTTCCGAACCTGCTCCGCACCGGACATGCCCTCCCCCCCACACTCACCCTGGTCCCCCCCCCCCCCCACTCACCCTGGTCCCCCCCCACTCACCCTGGTCCCCCCCCCCCCCCCACTCACCCTGGTCCCCCCCCACTCACCCTGGTCCCCCCCCCCCCCCCCCCCCACTCACCCTGGTCCTCCTCCCCCCCCCCACTCACCCTGGTCCCCCCCCACTCACCCTGGTCCCCCCCCACTCACCCTGGTCCCCCCCCACTCACCCTGGTCCTCCTCCCCCCCCCACTCCCCACTCACCCTGGTCCTCCCCCCCCCCCCCCCACTCCCCACTCACCCTGGTCCTCCTCCCCCCCCCACTCACCCTGGTCCTCCTCCCCGCAGAGGCAGTGGTGGAGGGGCCGGCCGGCCTCCAGCAGCTCCCCGCCACCCAGCTCCTCCTGGGCGTGGCAGCGGCAGTACGACTCCCCGGTCACCGGCACCGCCTCTGGAAGTGCCCCCGCCACCGCAGACGGGGAGATGTCCAGGAAGTCCCCCTCGGAGTCCGAGTCGCTGATCTGGGGGACACACACGGGACTGAGTGCGCTGTCCAGGGAGCGGACAGAGACCGCGGCCATGGGGACGTCGGGGTTGAGACAGGGCAGGAACTCACTGCTGTGAAGTGTGCCAGCGGGTAAAAATAGCCCCTGGCCATAAATACAGACCCACCCCCTCCCCTGTGCCTCAGGGCACCCCACAGACATTTTGAGAAGCTGGACCCCCAGTGGGAAGCTGGACCCCCCCAGTGGGAAGCTGGATCCCCCCAGTGGGAAGCTGGACCCCCCAGTGGGAAGCTGGACCCCCCAGTGGGAAGCTGGACCCCCCAGTGGGAAGCTAGCGGTCGTGCAGGAAGGAGAACTCATGCTGATGTCACTGCTTTAAATGTAAAACAAATCTTTATGTCTCAGTTTTGTTCTTGATGAGAGGAGTGCTGCACTTATCAGCACTGTTATACTGTACTGTTATACTCTACTGATGTACTGTACTGTTATACTGTAGCTCAAAATAGGCTACACCTCCCCCTCCTCCCCCAAAGTCCTCCTTCCTTCCCTTAATGCCTCCTCTCTCACTTCCCATCATTCCATTCCCTACATCTTCTAATATCTTGAGGTCCCCCCCTCCCCCCATCCCCCCTCCCTGCTCCACTCCTCCCTCCCTCTCTCTCTCTCTCTCCCCCTCCCTCCCTCTCACCTGTGTGCTCTCCCTGCTCCACTCCTCCCTCCCTCTCTCTCTCTCCCCCTGCCTCCCTCTCACCTGTGTGCTCTCCCTGCTCCACTCCTCCCTCCCTCTCTCTCTCTCCCCCTGCCTCCCTCTCACCTGTGTGCTCTCCCTGCTCCACTCCTCCCTCCCTCTCTCTCTCTCCCCTCCCTCCCTCCCTCCCTCCCTCCCTCCCTCCCTCCCTCCCTCCCTCTCACCTGTGTGCTCTCCCTGCTCCACTCCTCCCTCCCTCTCTCTCTCTCCCCCTCCCTCCCTCTCACCTGTGTGCTCTCCCTGCTCCACTCCTCCCTCTCGGCGGCCAGCACCGCGGCGGCGTCCTCCTCCTCCTCCTCCTCCTCCCGCGGCGTCCCGCTCCACGTGTACTGGCGAGCGCGTCCGTCTCTGCTCCGCCTCAACATGGCGTATCTACAGACAGGAGGCAGAAATGGGACAGTCAGGGGCCATGGTGGTTCCTCTACAGTCTGTCATGAGGCCCTAGTCAGGGGCCATGGTGGTTCCTCTACAGTCTGTCATGAGGCCCTAGTCATGGGCCATGGTGGTTCCTCTACAGTCTGTCATGTGGCCCTAGTCAGGGGCCATGGTGGTTCCTCTACAGTCTGTCATGAGGCCCTAGTCAGGGGCCATGGTGGTTCCTCTACAGTCTGTCATGAGGCCCTAGTCAGGGGCCATGGTGGTTCCTCTACAGTCTGTCATGAGGCCCTAGTCAGGGGCCATGGTGGTTCCTCTACAGTCTGTCATGAGGCCCTAGTCAGGGGCCATGGTGGTTCCTCTACAGTCTGTCATGAGGCCCTAGTCAGGGGCCATGGTGGTTCCTCTACAGTCTGTCATGAGGCCCTAGTCAGGGGCCATGGTGGTTCCTCTACAGTCTGTCATGAGGCCCTAGTCAGGGGCCATGGTGGTTCCTCTACAGTCTGTCATGAGGCCCTAGTCAGGGGCCATGGTGGTTCCTCTACAGTCTGTCATGTGGCCCTAGTCAGGGGCCATGGTGGTTCCTCTACAGTCTGTCATGAGGCCCTAGTCAGGGGCCATGGTGGTCTATGAGGCTCTATAACGCTTTGAAGTTTCATTATTCACAAGCAAATGTTGTGCCATGACGCTGTATTGAAGGGTCCAGTGGCCTAGCCCCGTCTTCAGAAGGGATCACATTTTCATACGCTTATTCAAGTCATTCAATAATAACATTTACTCATTCGTTCACTATACTGCATGTCCAATGGCCTGGTAGCCTGCGTATATCTGGCGTGATATTAGGGGGGCTCCGATTCCACTAAGCCACGATCCGATCCCATTCCTGGGGTCACGATCCGATTCCAGAATTGATTCTCGATTCCAGAATCTAGAATCGATTCTCAATTCTCAATGGATTTTCTACAAAGACGTATTTTAGGATCTGCTCCAGTCCGATGTGTGCTAAGAAAGTGGAATATAGCAGAATAAAGGGTATAATATTATGTAGTTTTATATAGCAATAGCACACAAAGGCAAGTCTAAGACCAAAAAGTAATTTATTAACGGCATGCTGAACTTGACATTCAATCTCTCAAGCACAACAGTCATGAACTTTAAACTTCCAGTATTTCTCAATTCAGTCAGTGACCATGCTGAACATTAATAAAACAAGGAAACTATTTCTCTTCAACTTCAAGTATTTCTCAATTCACAGTTAGTTTGCTGAACTTAAATAAAACATGCAACTACTTCTCAAGTGAAAGTGCTCAGGAGAGAGAGAGGAAAAAAAAGAAGAAAAATCGATTCTTGGGAGTTGGGTGAAAGCTGAATCGATTCAGGAATCGCGCCATTAAGAATCGCGATCCTTTCAAGAATCGATTCTTTGGAGCACCCCTACGTGATATTAGCCTACATACCGAAGTGCATCACCTTCCCCTGACTTAAACCAGGCTAATTCAATCACGAGGGAACATGACACACAGCCCATTTCAGCCTGAAGAAGCGCCCTGGGGGGATCAGTCTACACGCTGGAGGGGCAGTCACATGTGAGCAAGTAGCAAGTAGCATGTAAGCAAGTAGTAGTACATTGGCTTTTCCTACGTTAAATGCAATTATTGTTAGTCGCTTTGGATAAAAGCGTCTGCTAAATGACTGTAATGTAACATGTGAGGCACAGCTCAGTGTCAGTATCCAGCATGCCGTCTAGTAGAACCCTTGAACGACTGAAAGAAGGAAATGTATGTTGGAAATGGAGAAGTTGGATTTTTGGTGCAAGGTGTGCCTAGTGACACAACAGTGGGCCACTGACAGCTGATGTGGTCCCTTGCTCAGAAAGGATGTTTGAGGCACTGGTGAAAAGCCAGCGAGCAACTATACAGAAGGACATTGTACGTAAGTGAGTGGAGAGAGAGAAGGTTTGAGTATGTGATAAAGAAAAGTGTCATTTTTTGCATTTCGTTTTATATGACCTTTTATGTGTTGCACTTTGTCTTGCTGCTTTTAATGTCTCATGTACATCACTTTGAATTGCCTTGTTGCTGAAATGTGCTATACAAATAAACTTGCCTTGCCTAACGTGACCTACAGTACATGAATGAAGTGCAGGTTCCACCAAACTACTGCTAAAGGAACTTTTTTCTGTTGGTTTTTGTTGGGGATAACCCCTCTCTCACTCTCCTAACTATCCTAGAGGTAACAGAACACCTTGTTTTCCTGTCAGAGTAAACTCAAACTAAACTAAAAGACTGAGCTAGGGCCCTTGTGTACATTCACGGTCCGTCATCAGTCGGCCATGTTGGAGGTTTTAGGCTACTGAATGTAGATAGCTAGCTAGTTAGATAGGTCTCACTGTCTACTGACCTCTATCTAGGTCTATCTATCTATGTAGTTCTATCTATCTGTCTATTGATCAATCTAGCTGGTTAATCTAAACCTTTGCTTTAACCCCCAACATGGCCGGTCATGTAAACCCTCTATAGAATGTGCTGTCTACTATGTGCTGACCTATGATGCGCTAGCCCACTTTGGTGTCCCCCTAACGTTGCTCAACATCGTCCTACTTGGCGCTGGGAGCTGTTTCCACATGCCAGATTTGACCTTTCAACTCTCACCTGCTTTCCGGTGTCTGACAGGCAGCGCCCTGTCTGAGAGCTCCGGCAGATAATTAGCGATAACGTCACCTGACCTGCGCTGACTCCACTGTGTCCACGGGCGGATCTGAACGATGCTGCTACCGTTCCCCCTGTATCTTTGACCCCCAACACTGGTGGGGTAAATAGGTCTTGGCGCTGACAAGCACTTCACACGTATAGTAAGTCCTCGTCAGCACTGATGTCGGGTTGGTGTGTCAGGGCCTTTAAGTCACTTCCAATGACACTCAGTGGCCAGCCAGTCACTATGGGACGGATTCAAACTGAACTCACGGAACTGACATCATGAACACTCATTCTGTGTTCGCCGTATTGCGGATATTGCTGTTCACTTCTGGAATCATTTGATAAAGAATAATGAGGGTTAGACGGGATGCAAACAGACCCCGAGGGCGTGCCAAACAGAGCAGGTGGCTGCTGCTGATGAAACAGGTGCATGAGATAATTGTCAATAATGCAGATTAGCTAGTCTGGCGCGCTCACTTTAACGGGGTTTAGCCTACATAGCCTACTGTACATGTACAGTGTACATGTACAGTACAGGAGCCCTGACCCCAGGATAGCCTAATCTTTAAACAGGCTTAATTTGTTTTGATTTACTATGTTATACACGACCACTGAACACAGACCACATGGCTAATCATATTTCCATTCCCACTGAAGATAACTTCATCAGCATTATTGGTTTTGCATGTCCAGAATGATATAGCCTACGGTTACTTTAAAATGATTTGTCCCCCACTGAAATCAGTTCACGCTGGATCTGTGGGCCTAGATTTGAGTCCATAGAGGTCATTCAATGTACAGTATACGGCGCTGGTCTATTTAGTTATAGTAGGATAACTATTTAGCATACAGGCGCACAGTCCGTTTATAGGAGGCACATGCACCTGGCTGCTCTTTTTTGGGCGGTTGACAATGTAGGCTAGTCCGTAAAGAGATTTCATCTCGATATGCAGTTAAAAGATACACACACGTGACACGACCAGTCAGGAAGAAACCAGCAACATTGTACACATTATGTAGGCCTACACATATCGCCATAAATGCGAATTTAGAAATCTGCAGTCCCAAGGTAATTAGCCTACACTGCTACGTTTCTTTCATATCAACAATCAGGCATAAGGAAGGTAAAAACAATCTAATCTAACGTATAATATCCCTTCATGGTCTGGATAAAGGATTTGGCGTCCTTTGCACTTACCTAAACGTGATCCTGGTGTTTGAACTAGCAGACAGGTTTTCTAGACGTGGTCCTGGTGTTTGAACTAGCAGACAGGTTTTCTAGACGTGGTCCTGGTGTTTGAACTAGCAGACAGGTTTTCTAGACGTGATCCTGGTGTTTGAACTAGCAGACAGGTCTTCTAGACGTGGTCCTGGTGTTTGAACTAGCAGACAGGTTTTCTAGACGTGATCCTGGTGTTGTCATCTCTATCAGACAGGTTTTCTTGTTTGTTCTGACCTACTTCCCAACACGCCACACGTAAACACGGCCGCCACGCCCTCGGCCAGTTCTGATTGGACGGGAGACGCACAGGGAGGAGTTGATACTATTTTTCCTGGCGGGCTAAACAGGCTGATGATGTTTAATATGATACTGTAGTGTTGAGAAGTGTTGGCGTCTGTCATTTGAACCGTCTAGGTTAATTATTGCCTAGATATGTTGATTAGATAAAGTGTGGGAAAGCCGGTTGGTGTACCTCATATTTCATAGTAATTAACTTATTATGGCATAGTGAATTGAGAAAATGTAATCAACCGAATTGGCCAGCTCGTTCCTAAATATTTGAGAGCTTTCTGAGATTTCTCTTCTATTACAGACTGTAACATGAGCACCCAAGAAGCACTCTAACATCGTGGAAAAATAAAATGGTCATTATAGAACTGAATAATTTCAATCAATCAAATTTACAGTTACATGTGAATATGGATGTATGTGCTGAGCGCATCGGGCTGTTGCGCACTTAAAAAATATTGTATAATAGTAAAGCGGCGTACTGACGATCAATTGGTGGTTCACATGTAGAGGCGGGAGTAAAACGCAATCCTCGCTTTTCTATTGGATATATGTAGATCACGTGGTATGAGGGTCAGAAGTGTACGGAAGTAAGTTGTCAACCGCATGAGAGAGGAGAGGTAGACCGAGGAAAAGAAATGGAACAAAACAACGGTGTGTATTCTGTTTGTCAGTATTGGTAGCTCCGTAGTCAATACATAAGAGAACTCATTCTTAGCTAAAATATAAATATAATAATAAAATAGAATGGTTTGTGATAGTATTGAACTCGTAAGCGGCTGACACAATGAGTTCACGGCTTAGCTATAAAATGCAGTCAGGACACTTGATGTCTATGAACGCTTAGATGTCTCCTGTCTGTAATATAGAATAATGTGTTTCTGTTCACCTCACCTCACTTACAGTATGTGTCGATGAGACGCTGTGTGAACGTTATGCAAGTCATGCTGACCTGGTCTAATTTACATTGAATGGACGCTTGCACTTCTGATAAAACACGTCTCTTCTTGGACTTCATATTTTCACCTCGTTTCAACGGGAAGGGAGAAAGGAAGAAGAGTTCAAGTCTCTGAACCTATTCTGCAATACAGCATATAGTTCCATAGTCTATCTCCAACACTGTTGAATTGGGCTGTTGATATTCAGCCTTTCTGTAATACCATATGTCCACACTGGCAGCTGCGCGTGTTCAATATACTGACTGGTTTGACCTTCTTGACCCCCAGAGGCTGGGAACCTGGCCCAGGTCCAGAATGTGGTTCTGGTTCTGTCAGGTAAAGGAGGGGTTGGCAAGAGCACCATCACTACAGAGCTCGCCCTGGCGCTGAGACATGCCGGCAAGAAGGTGAGGCGACACAGCCTGTCGGGTTGTATCCACTGAGGTGTGTGTGTGTGTGTGTGTGAGAGAGAGAGAGAGAGTGAGGGAGAGAGAGAGAGAGGACCAAATGAACAGTGAGTTCTGCATTACAGCACAGCCGTTGACATTCTACCATCAGCAATCAAGAAATGAACTCTCTGCGATTCTCGAACACAACATCTACGGTGGAGCCGCTGTCATTAATGACAGTGGATTCCCTGCCTCAGCGTCCCATGGCTGGCGGGTGACAGTGGGTTACACGTCTCGTGACCCTTCTCTCTATGGATCCTAACATCTCCCCCCCCCCCGTCCTCCAGGTAGGGATCCTGGACGTGGACCTGTGTGGGCCCAGCATCCCCCGGATGTTGTGCGTGGGCCGTCCGGAGGTGCACCAGTGCGACAGCGGCTGGGTCCCCGTCTACACCGACGCCCAGAAGAGCCTGGCGCTCATGTCCATCGGGTTCATGCTGGAGGACCCGGACGACGCTGTGATATGGAGGGGGCCCAAGAAGACAGGTAGGCCCGTGGTTCTGGTCAGGTGGGGGCCCAAGAAGACAGGTAGGCCCGTGGTTCTGGTCAGGTGGGGGCCCAAGTAGACAGGTAGGCCTGTGGTTCTGGTCAGGTGGGGGCCCAAGAAGACAGGTAGGCCCGTGGTTCTGGTCAGGTGGGGGCCCAAGAAGACAGGTAGGCCCGTGGTTCTGGTCAGGTGGGGGCCCAAGTAGACAGGTAGGCCTGTGGTTCTGGTCAGGTGGGGGCCCAAGTAGACAGGTAGGCCTGTGGTTCTGGTCAGGTGGGGGCCCAAGTAGACAGGTAGGCCTGTGGTTCTGGTCAGGTGGGGGCCCAAGAAGACAGGTAGGCCCGTGGTTCTGGTCAGGTGGGGACCCTAGAAGACAGGTAGGCCCGTGGTTCTGGTCAGGTGGGGGCCCAAGAAGACAGGTAGGCCCGTGGTTCTGGTCAGGTGGGGGCCCAAGAAGACAGGTAGGCCCGTGTCTGGTCAGGTGGGGGCCCAAGAAGACAGGTAGGCCCGTGTCTGGTCAGGTGGGGGCCTAAGTAGACAGGTAGGCCTGTGGTTCTGGTCAGGTGGGGGCCCAAGTAGACAGGTAGGCCTGTGGTTCTGGTCAGGTGGGGGCCCAAGAAGACAGGTAGGCCCGTGGTTCTGGTCAGGTGGGGGCCCAAGAAGACAGGTAGGCCCGTGTCTGGTCAGGTGGGGGCCCAAGAAGACAGGTAGGCCCGTGGTTCTGACCGGAGCCGTCCAGGTTATTACCTGGAACCCCGGTCACACACAGGGTTAAACCCGCTCCAAGTCCAGGTATATTCAGTGGCGATCCTCTGTTGAAAGCCTTTTCGTGAACTTAAGTTTTTAATCTGTGTGCTCTTGTGGTCTGGGCAGATCTAAAGTGCACAGATATGTAAAAGCCATATGGCTGTAGGGAATATCCCTCCGATTGATAATCAGGATCACATGCTGAGGCCATTAATATACTCTCTCTCTCTCCTGACGTTATGATCCTATCCCAGCTCTGATTGGTCAGTTTGTGACGGATGTGGCGTGGGGCGAACTGGATTTCCTCCTGGTGGACACGCCCCCTGGGACGTCCGACGAGCACATATCCGTCCTGGAGAACCTGAAGAAGCAGAAAGTGGACGGGGCGATTCTGGTCACAACACCACAGGTGCTGGATTAAGTGGTGGTGGTGGTGGTAGACGACTAGACGTATGGCGGTAATGAGTCATTGAGCACACAGTAATAGAAAAAATAGAATACTGGTGTTTTTAAAGGCCTAAACGGCCTGGCCTCTCTGTACCTCTCCGAGCCCCTGCATCACCACACCCCAGCCAGAGCATTAAAGGAGTAGTAAAGGGGAAAATCATGTTTAGCCCTGTTTTAAGGTTACTTATGAACCTATACAATGGTTCAGATCAAAAAGTTGACAAAACTAGCACTTTTGAGAAAGTCTGATAATTGCTCTACCACCGTTTTGGTCATACAATGGATGTGGATGGGCACCTTGAAAAATCATTCAAAAAACATGTTAAACTCTCAATTTCAATTTCCTTGTTTTGTTGAGAAATGTTTTTATCTAGGACCCACCTTTGTACGGCACTTTGGTCGACTGCTGTCGTTTTAAACGTGCTCTATAAATACATTTTGATTTGATTTGAACCAAGTACGGTAAAGCTCAGTAGCACACAGAACACGAACCGGGAATCTCGCGTACCGGGACACCTCAAGTCCTTTCCCCTCGTCTAGAACGCGACTTGCTGCCCTGTACTTTGGGCTTTTTAGAGCGGAGGAACAGAGCTCTGCCCTTGTTGGATGGAAATGTAACTCTAGATGGGAAGAAATATAGTTGTGGAGGTGAAATATTTGTTCTGTTCAAATCGGGTTGAATATCACCAACCAATCAGATTAAGTCTTCAAGCCTTCGCTGCAGCTGGGGGTAGAAATACTGAACGTTCGACACATCTGAGACAAGAGTAAGATCTGTTTAAACGAATGTCACACCTAGCCCATCTGTAGCGATACTGTGTGTGTGTGCGTGTGCGTGTGCGCGTGCAGGCGGTGTCGACCGGTGATGTCAGGAGGGAGATCACCTTCTGTAAGAAGACGGGCCTACGCATCCTGGGCATCGTGGAAAACATGAGCGGATTTGTGTGTCCGTATTGTTCAGTGAGTGTTACAAACATATACGTTAAATGCAATTATTGTTAGTCGCTTTGGATACGCGTCTGCTAAATGACTGTAATGTAATGTAACACACACACGCATGCATACACACACGCGCGCATGCACGTACACACACATTCAGTTCTAATCTTTCTGGTCATGTATGACACATCTAATGTGGTACTTTTGCTTCCAGGAGTGCAGTAATATATTCTCCAAAGGTGGAGGAGAGGAGCTGGCCAAGCTGACTGGATCAGTATATTTAGGTGAGGGCTTAGTTTAATTACTCTCAACTTTTCTTTGAAAAAAACGCATGTTGTTTCCATTCACCACCACTAGGTGTCGCTATATCCCATCTGTCTGTAGCCGCCATCTGAAACCCCCCCGCTGGTCATCACTCAGCAGGCATTTTACGTCAGAGCAGCACAGATAAAATGGTCGGTCTGGATTTCAGCTTGTGACATTTCTGGGTAAGAGATGATACATGGAAGTCCATCAATGCCACACGGCCAAGCTACACAAGATCTTTAACCTTTACCACCCGACCTTCATCGGCTATGAAGAGTCGCAGCCGATCAGTAACCAATGAAGCAGCTAATGTAAAATGCCCTCGGCAATGAGGAGCGAGGCACACACTGCGCTGTCCTCGAACAGCTGGTTGTGGGAGGAACTGTATACCTACTAGTCTACAGAGACTATAGTATCCAGTCTGCTAGTGAGTGCTGGATCTTTGGAGGTGCTGGCCAATGAGATGAGACTTGTCGTGAGTATCAGAAGTAGGTCAGTGGTAACTACGTGTGTGGTGTGATTATGCTCTTGATGCTCTTGTGAGTTCTGGCGAGTAGTAGTACATTGGCTTTTCCTACGTTAAATGCAATAATTGCAAGTTGCTTTGGATAAATGACTAATGTAATGTAGCAGATTGCTTTACCCATCCATTCTCAAAACTAAAAATGTATATGTATTTATATATATATTCTTCCATTCCAGGTGCTGTGCCTCTGGACCCTCTTCTCACCAGCAGTATGGAGGAAGGCAAAGACTTCATCCAGGCTTTTCCAGACAGCGCCACCTTCAGTGCAATCAACAGCATAGCACAGAGCCTGATGGCCAGCCTGCAGAGCACCTGAACACCCTGTGGATATGGTCCATTTGGGATTCAAATGGCAGTAATATTTGTAGGCATTGCGTTTGTCATCTACAACCTCACAATTCATTGTTACCTTGCAGGTTCAGTATTCAAAGCCAAAAATGAATTAACAAAAATGCATACAATTCAGTTTTATATACACATTAGCATGCAGCAGCCCTTAACAGGGCATGTATGAAGGGACACATGAAAATACCTGAACAGACTCGGATGATAAGTGTCACCTTCTACGGTCACACAGGCACGATCTGATTGCTCTGTGGTTCTGAACACAAAAAATGTAATTAATCAAAGCTGATATTTGTTGTGACGAAGCCTGTGTGACTTCCTCCAGGGCTGTGGAGGTATGGTGCAGATATCTTTCTAACAGATATGGTGGTTTTGACCGTTGTGTGAAGTTCCACCAAGCAGGACTGACGTTTTAATTTGTGTTTATTTTCATTTATGACCACTTATTAGTGGGTTGTCTTTTTTTTTTTGTAATTTATAATAAA
The DNA here is from genome assembly GCF_949987555.1 of Borostomias antarcticus. Lineage (NCBI taxonomy): Eukaryota > Metazoa > Chordata > Actinopteri > Stomiiformes > Stomiidae > Borostomias > Borostomias antarcticus. The sequence continues at coordinate 7,311,588 of NC_140255.1, read as the reverse complement.
TGTTTTGTCAACTCAATGATCCATGGCCAACCTTTGATTTTAATTACAGGGGATTGTTTGTAATGCAGTAGTTAACTTCAGAACACAGTGGGATAAAAGTCTTGTCTTGAAAAGTCAAATCTAAGTGAGAATATCCTTTAATTGATGTAACACATTCATCTCAACACTACAGCAAACTAACTTGAATACGAGTGGCGATGCAGGCTTTAGATTAGTACTTGTTGATAAATGTGACAGCTCTTCAGAGCACTTTCTCCAGATCAAAACGACCCTGTGATCAAACTCTTAGCAGAAATTTGATGCAAACAAATCCAAACTGCATGTGTTGCTAATGCTACAGCAGAGCTCAACACTAGAAAGAGATCTTCAGCTACATTAGAACATGATCTTACTGTACAGAGACCACAAGCTCATTTGAACCCGGATTGAATCTTCTGAAAACCACCTGATTAGCCATGTATTTTTAACCCAAGACCGGAAAAAAACATTGAACTCCATGCAGGTTTAATGGGTGCCATGTAGAGAGAATGAGTACATGTATGGATGAAGGGTAGGGGGACAGGGGCATGAATAAGTTGGAAGAGATGAGTTTTGGAAATTACACTTGTGAGACCCAACACTGGGCACACACACCTTTAATGAACCAAACAGCGGAACTACAGGAAAAACATTGAAGTGTTTCGAGAATGTTTGCGTAATGATCTAAAATACACAGTTACACACAAAACTCCCACTCCACCTGCCACACACTAAAGGCAATCTTAATTTTTAAACCAAGTATTACATCCAGAGGAATTCCAACCACTTATCACAATTAAACCCACAGTGCAGTAAATCTATCTATATATAGATATTTATATGTATGTCTGTGTATATATATATATATCATGGGGAATTAAAGACGTTTGCTCCATTTAAACAAGTTTCATGAACAATTCCTTATAAATAAAATCAGTGGACAACAGAAAAAAACAAAGCTAGTCCATACATCATTTTTTTTCTTTACAAATAGATCCTCAACATCAATGCAGAACTCATGTAAACTCCCAGATTCAATGGAGGAGAAAAAAAAGCAGTGGCCTTTGGTCAGCTCTCTCTAAAGACCAGGACCAATCAGAGACCTTGGTCAGCTCTCTCTAAAGACCAGGACCAATCAGAGACCTTGGTCAGCTCTCTCTAAAGACCAGGACCAACCAGCCAAGACTTGGCTGGCCAGAAGGCTTGAGCCAGATTAGGGAAGAGAAAGTCATCATACAACTGTTTCTTTATAACACACACACAGGACAGACAAATCACTACATTGCGCATTTACAAGAAGTTGACTATCAAATCGGGACAACTGTACACATTGTAGAGATAAGACCATATTTACGGAGCAATTTTTAATCATATAATTATTTGTATCCACATTCGTCAAGTTTTTTTTTCTTTCATCTTTTTTTTGTGTGTCAGAAATTTTACACTTTTTTCTCTCCCCCCCGTTTTGCACTTTTTTTTTTTTTTCTCCAGCAGCAACATGAAAGACAAGAGATTTTTGGAGTGGAGAGAGAGAGAGAGAGGGAGGGAGGGTGTTTATTTCGTGGACAGGATGAGGGCTACGATGAGCCCGTAGAGCCCCAGGACCTCGGCGAAGATCAGGATGAGGATCATGCCCACGAAGAGTCGGGGCTGCTGGGCTGTGCCGCGCACACCGGCGTCCCCCACGATGCCGATGGCGAAGCCCGCTGCCAGCCCGCTGAGACCCACACTCAGACCCGCACCCAGGTGGAGGAAACTCCTACAGCAGGGTTAGGGGGGGGGGGAGATAGAAAAGGGGGCAGACAGAGAGAGACAGAGAGGGAGAGAGAGAGGGGAGGGGGTGTAGAGAGAAAGAGAGATGGGGCGGGGGAGGAGAGAGAGATTACTAAACAGGCCTAATCAATAAAAGACAGCAGCATTATCCAATGCAGAGCGAAAGCTTTAACGGAAGCACGCAAATGCCGATTAGACGAAATGACCTTAATGAATTGCATTTTTTGAGACGCTGGTTTTTCGAGGTCTACAGACTCCATAGCCGATTAGCCGCGTTCGTTCCACACACACACACACACACACACACACACACACACACACACACACACACACACACACACACACACACACACACACACACACACACACACACACACACACACAGTGAACTACCCCCCCGATTCATTCCTATTTAGGTGTTTACATGATCACTTTTTATAGGATTGGGTTTTCATACCGAATTAAAAGGGTATTAAACTGTCCATGTAAACGAAGGCATGACTGTCCTTACAGTAACTTCTCAGCCCTAATCACTTCCTCATTCCAGTCCTAGGTATGCAGCCTAGCTTGACATTTAAAGGTTCCCAAACAGGCCATTTACTATCCGTAGTCTAGCACAGTGGTTCTCAAACTTTTGTAAACGCACCAATTTTGATTGCTAAAACAATTCTGAGGACCACATTCCCAAATATGAGGAAAAAAAACTAATGGTCCGTCAAGCAAGCTACGTTAGCTGAACACATTTGGATGTGATTGGCACGGTGATATTTAAATGTAACTGGTCATTGCAATTATGCATTTTAACTTTTTATTTATTTATGCAAGTTCTTGAGTACATTTAGATATGAAATTAACTAGCTGTGTCAATTACCAAACTTTATTCGATTTTTTCCTAACCATTTGGCAGTAGGCTAGCACTGCCTCCGCGGCCCACTAGATGGCGCTCTGTGGACCACCGGTGGGCCGCGGACCACTAGCTGAGAATGGCTGCTCTAACGGTCTGTCAATTCCATCACTCTGATCCTCCTCTACAACTGTGAGGAGACTGTGTCCTTTATATCGGCAATGCAATTAAATAACATTCAAGTATACAGTTGTGCAGTGAGCATCTGGAAAGGCTGGATACACACTGTATCAAAGCGTCTGCGAGGGCACTCAGGACTCACTTGTAGAGGCTGACCTTCTCAGAGATGTTGTTGGCAATCAGCACCGCTACCACCAGGCCGTAGATGGCTATGATACCCGCCATGACCACGGGGATGATGGACTTCATGATGAGCTCTGGCCTCATCACTGACATGGCGGCGATGCCTGTCCCACTCTTAGCAGTGCCGTAGGCTGCCCCCAAGGCTGTGTGTGTGTGGGGGGGAGGGGGAGAAAGGGGGGAGGGAGGGGGGGGAGAGAGCACATTAGTATGCATGTGAATACACTTCAGATACAGTAGAGTTAGGCGACTGGAGAGGAACTGAAAACCGGGGTGTGTCATTTAATCAGTTTGTGTTCCTTTAAACCAGCACAAAATGGCTTCCGTCTGCAGGAGCTGGGAGACAGTCCGCCCGTCATTATCATTCGTCACCACCAAAACCTTTCAAGTAGAACACCTGATCATGTGGCCTCTGGTGACAACCCCCCCCAGCCCCCCAGTCACAGTCCAGGGCTGGTTCACAGAGACTGAGTCGATTTTAACCCTTTCCCTCCCCATTTCAATAAGGCAGTGTGTTTCTGTCTCAGACTGACTTGACTGCTAGGGCTGCAGTGTTCTAAATCACTCCCCCCTCCTCCCAGACCAGAACAGAGTCATCAGGCTCTGCACACAGGAAGCTTGTGACGCACACGACAGGAGGCAGTAGATATCCTCCTGAGACAGAGGCAGTGGCAGAGGGAGCTAAGGGAGGGGGTAAGCTGTTAGCATTAGCTAGTACAACAGAAATGGGGGTTAGCTGTTAGCATTAGCTAGTACAGCAGAAAAGGGGGTTAGCCATTAGCATTAGCTAGTACAGCAGAAAATGGGGTTAGCTGTTAGCATTAGCTACTACAACAGATCAGCCCTCTCAAGAGTACTGGCTAATGCTAATAGCTAACCCCCCCCCAGCAGCAGCTCAAGGTGAGGTTAGCTCTTAGCGTTAGCTAGTACAGCAGCGCCACACACACACACAGCGTAACAATGGCTACGCTTGCTGCTGCCACCGTCGTCATGGCTAATGTAATACAGAGAGCAGCAGTGCCCAGTCAGCGAGTTGTGCGGGAGGGAGGGCTAATGCTGCCAGAGACGTCACACGGAGAGAACCAAGTCTGCAGGAGGCTGGCCGAGGATGTGGGGGGGAATTACACTACAACCCCACATCTAAACACTACGACCCTGCATCTAAACACTACAACCCCACATCTAAACACTACGACCCCACATCTAAACACTACGACCCCGCATCTAAACACTACGACCCCACATCTAAACACTACAACCCCACATCTAAACACTACGACCCCGCATCTAAACACTACAACCCTGCATCTAAACACTACGACCCCACATCTAAACACTACAACCCTGCATCTAAACACTACGACCCTGCATCTAAACACTACGACCCCACATCTAAACACTACAACCCTGCATCTAAACACTACAACCCTGCATCTAAACACTACGACCCCACATCTAAACACTACGACCCCGCATCTAAACACTACGACCCTGCATCTAAACACTACGACCCCACATCTAAACACTACAACCCTGCATCTAAACACTACGACCCCACATCTAAACATACCATCCCATTTAAAGGATGAGGTTTGAGTAGGGAGGGACGTTTAAAGGATGAGGTTTGAGTAGGGAGGGACGTTTAAAGGATGAGGTTTGAGTAGGGAGGGACGTTTAAAGGATGAGGTTTGAGTAGGGAGGGATGGATGTGAATCTCTAAAACAAGGGCAAAAAAAGAAAAAGGAAAAAGCTGCGTGAACCAGCAGTGCACCTCGTAAAAACGGCGAAGCCCATTGGTGGGCTGGGAAAGGTCGTATTTTCTCCAGCAATGGAGCATCCGATTGGTGAATAAAACGTGTCCCCCTTGGTAACCGGCAGTCAGACAGGAAAATAAAACTGTCCCTGTGACCAGCGCAGAATCGTGAATCAGAGGTAGGTGACGAGATTTCCCCCGTGTCAGCCGTGTGTGTGTGTGTGTCCCCTCTATCCCGAGGTGGTAGCAGTGAGCCTGACAGCTCTGAGAAGGGTCTGACCAGAGAGAGCGCACAGCATCCCTCTAGACTATTCTTCTCTACTACCCCCCCCCCCGTCCCTCTAGACTATTCTTCTCTACTACCCCCCCCACATCCTTCTAGACTATTCTTCTCTACTACCCCCCCCCACATCCCTCTAGACTATTCTTCTCTACTACCCCCCCCCCCACATCCCTCTAGACTATTCTTCTCTACTACCCCCCCCCCCCCACATCCCTCTAGACTATTCTTCTCTACTACCCCCCCCCCGTCCCTCTAGACTATTCTTCTCTACTACCCCCCCCACATCCCTCTAGACTATTCTTCTCTACTACCCCCCCCCATCCCTCTAGACTATTCTTCTCTACTACCCCCCCACATCCCTCTAGACTATTCTTCTCTACTACCCCCCCCCCACATCCCTCTAGACTATTCTTCTCTACTACCCCCCCCACATCCCTCTAGACTATTCTTCTCTACTACCCCCCCCCACATCCCTCTAGACTATTCTTCTCTACTACCCCCCCCCACATCCCTCTAGACTATTCTTCTCTACTACCCCCCCCCACATCCCTCTAGACTATTCTTCTCTACTACCCCCCCCGTCCCTCTAGACTATTCTTCTCTACTACCCCCCCCCCATCCCTCTAGACTATTCTTCTCTACTACCCCCCCCCCATCCCTCTAGACTATTCTTCTCTACTACCCCCCCCCCGTCCCTCTAGACTATTCTTCTCTACTACCCCCCCCCCGTCCCTCTAGACTATTCTTCTCTACTACCCCCCCCACATCCCTCTAGACTATTCTTCTCTACTACCCCCCCCCCGTCCCTCTAGACTATTCTTCTCTACTACCCCCCCCCCATCCCTCTAGACTATTCTTCTCTACTACCCCCCCCCCATCCCTCTAGACTATTCTTCTCTACTACCCCCCCACGTCCCTCTAGACTATTCTTCTCTACTACCCCCCCCCACATCCCTCTAGACTATTCTTCTCTACTACCCCCCCCCCGTCCCTCTAGACTATTCTTCTCTACTACCCCCCCCACATCCCTCTAGACTATTCTTCTCTACTACCCCCCCCCCATCCCTCTAGACTATTCTTCTCTACTACCCCCCCCACATCCCTCTAGACTATTCTTCTCTACTACCCCCCCCCCACATCCCTCTAGACTATTCTTCTTGTTCGGACAGAGGGCGATTGCAGGTTGCAAAACACGATGCGCACCACTGCGATGGACCCTCTGCAGTTTGCATACCTGGCCCGAATCAGCGTGGCGACGCCATCATCTACCTGCTCCACAGAGCCTACTCACACCTGGAGGGGCCAGCAAGGTCAGTAAGAGTCACGTTCTTTGACTTCTCCAGTGCTTCAACACCATCCTTCCCCTCCGGCTTGCGGAGAAGCTTCTTAAAATGTTCGTTAAAGTTCATTAAAGTGTTTGTTTTTGTCCTGGGAAAACAGCCTGAGGAGGAGTCATTTCCTTCCTCCTCATCTACACACACGTTAAGAGGGCTGCATCACGAGATGGGCCTGAAGAGGGCGGAGCCTGCCGGCCTGGGCCAGGAGAGGGCGGAGCCTGCCGGTCTGGGCCAGGAGAGGGCGGAGCTTGCCGGTCTGGGCCAGGAGAGGGCGGAGCCTGCCGGCCTGGGCCAGGAGAGGGCGGAGCCTGCCGGTCTGGGCCAGGAGAGGGCGGAGCCTGCCGGTCTCCAAGGCTCCGTGACAGATGGATGGATCTGGAAGACGTGGCTGGGCCAATCCTTCAAATGTGCCCATGGCTGCCTGCCATAGCCCCCCCGACGTCTCCGTCTGTCTCCCTCCCTCTCGATGGATACATTCACTTCTTCATCACGACAAGCCATCTCCAATACAAGGTTAAATCACTCCCGGAGGTTCGGGTCTGGAGCACGACAGCGCCTCAAATTGGGCACCGGCGATGTCAGCTGGCCCTCGACCCGATAACACAGCCCAGCGCCTCCCTCTGTGGTCTGACCCTGTGGACCCACTGGGCTGATCAGAACATTTAACAAGAGGCTCACTTCAGGCATGTCTGAAAAAGTGCCATTACAAGCTAGTGCACCGACCGCTGTACACCTAGGCATCTAAAGCATAAGGGACCACCGGCAAGATGTATTTTAGAAGCTGGCTCTGTTTTCTCGTTGTTTACGATGAGTAGTGAGCTTTAGGACGCTATAGAGACGAGAGCTGTGTTCCAAGCGCTTTTTAGCACTATAGCGCCGTGACTTTTTGGTCTAGAGTGCAGGCTGTAAAATAATGTTGATGACGACGAGGGCGGTCGGTTTTTCACAAAACCGCAGACGGCAAACATTAGCTCTAGCTAACATTAGCTAGCCATCTTAACTCAGCTAGTTAATCTAGTCAGCAAAAACACGACACTCGTTGCTAACGTAGGTGTAAAACGTCAGTAGCCTAGCCAGCTCTAAACTGCAGCTCTAGTACGCTCTAAGCAGCTGTAAGCTTGGCGCTGTTCAGTTATATACACTCACTGGTGGACACACAGCCTAAGACTTTAGCATGCCCACACTCGAACTCAATAGCTATTACAGGCCGATTAGAGAGAAATCCATCCACTGTGTTCACTGCCTGATCTTAAATATCAAACTGAACGACTAGCCTAATCGAAAAGCTACTAACTGAAAACGGTCTATGCATTTTCTGAATGGCCGCAAGGTTCCGTGCGTCTTTATAAATACAGTCGGCTCCTGGAAGAAAAAAAAAAACACCGTCCATCTTGGAAGTACAAAGGAGCCGTCCTCTGAGGAGAGCCTCCTATTCATCCATCCACCACCGCTGACCTCACACCCACAGCAGCCCCACCCTCCTCCTCCTCAGTGACCAGGCATGACGGTGACACGACGGCCGCCCGCGCAGCTCCGGGGGGGGGGGGGGGCGGGGGGGGGGCAGATGGCTGCATCTCTCTGGAGATTAGACCAATGGTTGGTGTGTCTGAGGACTTCCGCTGCCTTGGTGGTGACTGCGTGGAGATGGTGCTTTAATCCTAATCCTCTGCAGAGGTAAAGAGCTTTTATTATTTCCCCCTTTTTTTTTAATTTTTTATTTCTCCACCCCGAATATTCATTATGTTACGGGATGCCAGCCGGCGTGCAACGTTTAGGAGAGGAAGGCGAGTGTTGGTGGGGGGAGGAGGGGCTACATCCAAGGGTGACGCTCAGTCTGGGCCCAACACCAAAACAGAGGAGGCGGGGCCGGACTCTGGAGGCGGCCTATAGGGAAAGAGTTTTACTAACCTATGGAATCATCCGGAAGGTCAAAATCTGTACTCTGCCGATGCGCCACAGTAGGAGTATACTACAGTGAGGAAACTGCGCATTAACTGAGCGACGCCACAGGGCTGCGCGTACTGCGGTGCCCAGGCGCTGAACAAGCCGCTGACGTACCGAGCGGAACGGCTCTCAGCAGTTCGCCTGGCCAGAGAGAACACACACACGCGCGCGCTCGTGTGCTTTACACCCCCCCCCCCCCCCCCCCCCCCCCGGGACCAGGAGGACATCTGCATCAGGATCCTTCTAACCGGAAATGGCAGGCTAGATCCTAACAAGGTCAAATTAAAAAGGTATTTATATTGTTACAGGCTGAGACAGGACAGGAGGATGATACTGATAGACTATGGAGAGGAAATTGCCAGTTTGGGAACCTTCAAATGTCTAACTGAGTACCCTGGACTGGAATGAGGGACTGATTAGCACTGATAGAATAAGATACTGTAAGGACAAGAGGACAAGAATTCCAATGTACCAGGGCCCGTACTTGAGGGCCTTGATACAATCTACGCTGTAGTTGTATCTATAAAACCAGATGTGGTTCTTGACAGTCGGTTTAGCATATTCATCCATAAACAGAAATAAATAGATAAATAAATAGATTACCCTCGTCAGATATAAAAATATATATATATCGTCTGTCTTATCGGCCGATATTTAAGATTATCTGTATGTTATTATCCAATTGCCTATAAAACTTAATGAATTTTAAAATGTGCTTCTTTTGCTCTGATACAGCCCACTATGTTCACCACTCTGTGGTCTCGTGCCATGTCCCTCTTACAGCCCTGTCTGACCAGCACAGGCTACATCTCTAGTCTAAACAGCTCTATCTGACCAGCACAGGCTCCATCTCTAGTCTAAACAGCTCTATCTGACCAGCACAGGATGCATCTCTAGTCTAAACAGCTCTATCTGACCAGCAACGCCTCCATCTCTAGTCTAAACAGCTCTATCTGACCAGCACAGGCTCCATCTCTAGTCTAAACAGCTCTATCTGACCAGCACAGGCTCCATCTCTAGTCTAAACAGCTCTATCTGACCAGCACAGGATGCATCTCTAGTCTAAACAGCTCTATCTGACCAGCAACGCCTCCATCTCTAGTCTAAAGGGCATTTCAGCAAAGTTTTGTGTTTGAATTTATTATTCAAAAACGTTGACACCAAGATGTTTCATTTTTACTGCAAATGTATATCGGTTATTGGTCTCCTTGATTACTAATAATGGGTATTGGCCCTGAAAAGACCCGCTCGGTCGACCCCTGCTCAGTGAGTGGAGTACTGAGGGCAGGTCTGGTGCTGGTCGGCCTTCATCCACCGCTGCCCACAGGGCAGACAAGAGGGGGGGGGGGGGGCACGTCTCCCATGCTCGTCAGAGCCCTCTGGCCAGGCTGAGGTCCAGAGCTGGGGAGGGCAGCCGGCCAGGACACCGAGACTGCCAATACAATGAGACGGTGGCCATTAACAACGAGAGGTTTGGGGGCGAATATCACCAAGTGATTTTTTAAATGCCGAAGAGTGCTTTTGTTTGTGCACAGAGGTAGAGGAGAGATAGAGTGCAGAGTTGAGAAGTGGCAGGTGTAACCATGTTTCCACATGTATGCAAATTACATGGTCTTACTGCGCAGCCACTGGGTGACGTCCCACACGCATGCATAATTAGAAACTTGGGGTGTAACAGAACCATAAGAACTGATTGGTTAAGAGAGTGCGAGGCTCATTTGTCAGAGGTTCTGCTTTTACACACCTCCCGTTTCTTTTAATGCTTCACTTCACTGAACTCCCTGAATAGGTTTGGCCTCCTACAGTCCCAACCTGCCTTTATACCCACATAGGCTGCTGTAGCCTAAATCCAGACCTAGCCTACACTCAGGGCTGAAAATTAACACCCACCAACGGGCAAATGCAGGTACAATTTCCAATTGGCGACTAGATTTCCGAAGGCTATCTGGAAAAAATATATACTTGACCAGTAGATTTTTTCATCTACAGTCCCCTTGGCAGGTGACTCACCGTGAGCCAAAAAGTTAATTTTCACCCCTGCCTACACTATACCCACCATCTTATTTTGCGTAACAACCGTGGTGAAGTTAACGAATGCAGGCAATTCCATACCCAAGTATCTGTGCAAAAACATCTGATGTCCCCTAATAAAAGGAGATGACCAGGCTCCCTACACGCCCCTCAGCCTCAGGGCCTTCAGTCTCATCTCCATGGCGGCGATGTACAGCGAGTGACATCACAAGATGGCAGCCTGTAGTTTTCCGTCAGTGTCTCCAGTAGAAACCACATTAAGATGCTTAATTCCGGGGCCAGAATCATCAGCTGCATCCCCCCGACCTCCCTCCACCCCCTCTCTCCTCCCCCCCCCTCTCGCCCCCCCCCCCCCCTTCTGTGTGCAACTGTATTGCCGGCAGCCCCCCCGGCTGGCTAATTCTCCATCTGTCACTGCTACCCTCGCAGATCCCTCCTACAGGCAGCCACAAGGCCCTCCTCGCTGCCCTGCCCTATGCTAAGCAGCGCTACACAGCGTGGCTCAGCCTTAAGAAGTGGATGGGACGGAGCTACGTTAGCCTCTAGCTACGTTAGCTGCCCTGACTCGCACACTTGAGGCCAAGGGAAGATGGGCTGATTTTAGACTGAGCTGAAAAAGGTGCCATGCCTGGTGTCTCGACGGGAACGTTCACTAAAGTCCAAACGCCTGTCTCTCAACGTGTGGTGTCAGAAGTGTGAGCGCTACAGGATAGGACCTTTCTTCTTTTGTGGGATAGCTCACAATTCCTCTCCGAATGCCATTCGTCCATATTAAGTGCGAAACCATTGCATCTGCCAAATCCAACAGAATACCAATGTTTCCAACTCCTTGTTTTACACAATGATTAGTACTAGGCCAGCACCAGTAACGGTTTAATGGCCTTTTTACACATTCATATCATCTGGTGGTAGTACCACTAGGATTTAACCAATTTCCTGATTCCAGTGTGACCCCTTAGCCAGCTACGGACCATCGCTGCGGCTGTCTCCCCAGTGTGAAGCTGCGAGCCACAGACAGCCCCCTTCCCCAGAAGACAGGCCCCTCCCACAGGCCCGCAGCTGTGTGGACACCACGATTCAATACCACCCCACAGGTCAGGCCCTCTATAACATGACAATTAGTCGTATGTCGATTACACATTACCAGCCGCATCGGGTCCATGTAGCCGGCTTTGCTACTTCAGAGTTGTGAATGCACGCTGCCAGGGGAATTCAATCAGAGCTATTGCACCGAAACGTTTGGTACTTGGGTCTATTGGATATAACCCACCCCCTGTGTAGTAGCCTATGTAATGTATCCGTGCATCACAGGGACACTGAAAAGGGGAGTATTGGTGTATATCTCTACATCCAACCACCATCATCTGAATCATTTAATTATTAGCAAATTGTGTGTATTAACAAACATTGAGAAAGACCTAATGAACATAGGCAAGACATTACTGGCAAGACATTACTAGCCCCTGAGGTGCAAATAGTAAAACATGGATTATCATGTGGCCCATCAATCTTTTAGATCTGAGGTTGTAAATGCCACTGTAAGCGCAGTTCAGTGAATCACAGGCCATTTGGACATTCCGAATCAGAAATCCCATCATGTGGTTGTCATGTGATCTCACGTGGAAATGTCATTCTGTAACAGGCAGTGGGAAAGAGGAAGTCGAGGTTTTTATTTCTCTTTGAGAACTGTGAAATGTGCCAATCGAGGACCAATTCTAAAACGA
>NC_140255.1:7282021-7294521 GCF_949987555.1 Borostomias antarcticus | reverse complement strand
AGACCAGACCCGACCAGACCAGACCCGACCCAGGCCTGTGTGTGTTTTCCAGTCAGGTCCTACAGTGTCACGTTTGCCCACAGACGGAGTAAAAACAAAAAATAGATACAACACAGTGACTGTCTTTCCTGTGACTAATTCCCAAGGCAAGATGGCTACAATTGATACATGATGACGTCCATATCTGTGGTCCATAAAGCAGGACACAGTAGAGGCTACATCACTATGAAGCTGTCATTGATAACCTGTGATCAATATCATATCAAACATAGCCTCGGTGATCGCTGAGGAAATACATATCTCCTGCTAAGTGTAACCCGTCCGTCATGCTCAGGGCGGGATTAGAACCCAGGTCTCTCTTGGGAGGCGGACACGCTGACTGTTACACCAATAGGGACGTCCCTCTTGGAGGGACTGTCAGCGCTCCTTTGAGGAGAGTTTCACCGGCTACTCCACGTTCCACTGGGTCACATGAGTGAGGCAGACTATGGGTCACCTCTGGTGAGAAGGAATTATCTGTTCCATTAGATGTGATGGCAGGAATCTATGTGCAAAGATTAGACTGGATAACACCACGGTAACCTCCAGTATATAGGTGAGACGCAGGCGTTTAGTGGTGCTACACATTGTCAATTGGACAGGGAAATCAAGTGGTCAACCACACATACACTACAGATATGGCTTGCAAATCAGAGTGTTTGTGTACACTGTGGGTTTGCATATACGCAAATATTTTATGGTCTTGGAGAAATAGATGAACAGCAGCCTCATCAACCGTTCAATGGTTGAACAATTCTGCCAAGATTCAAATAGACTTAAACCTTAAAATGTTTTGGGGTTTTTGTGAGTAGAAATGTAGACAGAGAAACATACTTGGTACAGTGTGTGGTGAGGCAAGGGGGCTCAGTGAGGTACTAGGAAGGCAGGTGCTAGGGTTGGATTCTGGGTGAACTGATTGTGAAAGGCATCTGACATGTTTATGTGACAGGGTCCAAAGAAATGCAACCTTCTCCCTGCATGGCAGAACGGTGGGGAGACAGAGCGGGAGGGAGAGAGACAGACAGAGAGAGAGAGAGAGAGAAACAGTGTGGTGGGGGGGGGGGGGTGGGGGGGGGCAAAGTCTCTATATTCTAATATTCATAAACAACAAAACAAAAATGAAAACAACATGACAAAGAAACAGGAGTCATTTGCTCTAAGTGTATTACTTTCACATGAATGATACAACTGTAGTTTTCTCATTGACTTTTCACTCCAGAACATCGTTACAAAAACAGACATTCAATGATAGATAAATGATAAGAGTCTTCACGTGTAAGACCGTACATATTCTGGACTTCTTTTGATGTGTGCTTCAAAGCTTAATGGACGGATACATACATATATATATACATATATATATATAGATAGAGAGAGAGAGAGAGAGAGACACGGGGACTGGTCGAATACAGCCATTACTAACACATAACTTCACCACAGGCCGCCAACCGAAACCTCCATCTTACATAAAACCAACACGATCATTTAAAAAACATCGAAAGGACAAAACACATATACATACACTGTATTTTACACTGCCTACGTCAGAGCAGAGTCCGGGTGGTGAGAGAGTTTGTGCACTAAATACACTCCGAAAATGCAAACTTGACACTGAAAATGCAAACTTGACACTGAAAATGTAGTTTACACAGACAGTGTAAAGTTGACACATGTATCTGCTTACAGCACCATTTTATCTGATATTAGGCAAACATTTAAAACTACCATCCTTCAACACATCACAGACACCTCACCTTTGTAAACCCCAGTTCATAAACATAGCCGGATAAACTTGGCATATATTCTCTTTTTTATCTATCTACTGTACACCTTTTGGCGGTTTAAACTGATGATGAGTGAGGGTGGATACAGATCAGATGATGAGTGAGGGTGGATACAGATCAGATGATGTGAGGGTGGATAGTACAGATCAGATGATGAGTGAGGGTGGACAGTACAGATCAGATGATGAGTGAGGGAGGATAGTACAGATCAGATGATGAGTGAGGGAGGATAGTACAGATCAGATGATGAGTGAGGGTGGATAGTACAGATCAGATGATGAGTGAGGGTGGATAGTACAGATCAGATGATGAGTGAGGGTGGATAGTACAGATCAGATGATGAGTGAGGGTGGATAGTACAGATCAGATGATGAGTGAGGGTGGATAGTACAGATCAGATGATGAGTGAGGGAGGATAGTACAGATCAGATGATGAGTGAGGGTGGATAGTACAGATCAGATGATGAGTGAGGGTGGATAGTACAGATCAGATGATGAGTGAGGGAGGATAGTACAGATCAGATGATGAGTGAGGGTGGATAGTACAGATCAGATGATGAGTGAGGGTGGATAGTACAGATCAGATGATGCGTGAGGGTGGATAGTACAGATCAGATGATGAGTGAGGGTGGATAGTACAGATCAGATGAGTGAGGGTGGATAGTACAGATCAGATGATGAGTGAGGGTGGATACAGGAACCAAACAAATCAGACGCAGGCTCTAGTCCCCAGCTCAGGACTGACACATTAGATTCTACTAATGAGATGATAGTCCAATACAGGCCAAAAACCTATGGTGAGAGGGCCAAGAGAAGTGAAGGGAGACCTCCTATACAAACCCAATCTGAACCAGGCCCAATCTGAACCCTGACCACTAACCAGGCCCAATCTGAACCCTGACCACTAACCAGGCCCAATCTGAACCCTGACCACTAACCAGGCCCAATCTGAACCCTGACCACTAACCAGGCCCAATCTGAACCCTGACCACTACCAGGCCCACTAACCAGACCCACTAACCAGGCCCACTAACCAGGCCCACTAACCAGGCCCACTAACCAGACCCACTAACCAGACCCACTAACCAGGCCCACTAACCAGACTCACTAACCAGACTCACTAACCAGACCCACTAACCAGACCCACTAACCAGACTCACTAACCAGACCCACTAACCAGGCCCACTAACCAGACCCACTAACCAGACCCACTAACCAGACCCACTAACCAGACCCACTAACCAGACTCACTAACCAGACCCACTAACCAGACCCACTAACCAGACTCACTAACCAGACCCACTAACCAGGCCCACTAACCAGACCCACTAACCAGACCCACTAACCAGACCCACTAACCAGACCCACTAACCAGACCCCATCTGAAGCCTGACCACTAACCGCCAGGTCTGGACCCTCCTCTAACACACGTCTGAGCGCACGCACGTATGCACGCACACTCCTAACACTCTGCCCCCGTCGCCCCCTACACTAACCCCAACATTCAAATAAGACAGCTACGCAAGAGCTTACTTTAGCCACTTCCAAAAGGTCATGGAGAGGGCCCCTACCCATCGTCATACAGAGCTGGTTCTTCATCTTTCATATCATCTGTATATTGCATGTATATTGCGTATTGTACATTGTATTATGTACGTTGTCAGTATATTGTCGGTATTGTTTGAAAGTCACCAGCGGATGGAACCAAATTCCTTTTGGGTGTTGATATACTTGGCCAATAAATGTGATCCTGATGTTGAGTGATAAAGTAGCAGAATCTCTTGTGCCAGTTCTGGGTGGGAACTAAAGCATGCATACAGACTACTACTACTAATACTAGACTGTCTTCATCCATGCATTTAGAGACACAATGCCACCCTAATGCCTTGCTCAGAGCCCTTGACACTGTTAACAAACTGCTCTTCATCAACACTATCCCCTCTAAAGGGGGGTTAACAAAAATATAATACTAATACATCATATATAATTAAAATCTGTAAAAATAAAAAATATATATTCATGTATAATGATATATTTTGAGAATATGACACTACTTGTACATTAATAAATAACAATATTCAACATGTATACAGAGAGACTTCCAAAAAAAAAAAATGTGCTGGATGGAAGTGGTTTCATCCTTCAGGGTTCCTTCTTCAAACCCCTGCATGGAAGGTAGTGTGTGTGTGTTTTTGTGTGTGAGAGAGAGAGAATGAGAGGATGCAAATGGATATGTATTTAAAGGTTTGTGTGTGTGTGTTTGTGTGTGTGTGTGTGTATGCATGAGAGAGAGAATGAGAGGATGCAAATGGATATGTATTTAAAGGTTTGTGTGTGTGTGTGTGTGTGTGTGTGTGTGTGTGTGTGTGTGTGTGTGTGTGTATGCATGTATATGTGTGTGCGTGCAGTTGGTGTCTATCTGAAGGTGTGTGTGTGTGTGTGAGAATGAGAGTATGCAAATGGATATGTACTTAAAGGTGTTTTGAGTGTGTGTGTGCGTGTGTGTATGTGTGTGTGTGCATGCATGTATGTGTGTGTGCCTGCAGTTGGTATCTATCTAAAGGTGTGTGTGTGTGTGTGTGAGAGAGAAGGAGAGTATGCAAATGGATATGTATTTAAATGTATTTGCGTGAGTGTGTGTGTGTGTGTGTATGCATGTATGTACAGTATATGTGTGTGTGTGGGCAATTGGTATCCATCTGAAGGTGTGTGTGTGTGTGTGTGTGTGTGTGTGTGTCCCATCAGGAGGCCATGGAGTCCTGGAAGCCCCACACCTCCAGCAGGGAGACCTGGAAGCTCGGGGCACACAGGGGCGGGTTGTCAAAGGTGGTGCAGCGTCCCGTGCGTCCGTGGTTCAGCTCCGAGTCGATGTAGAGGGCGTTGCCGTCGCCTCCCCCTGGCCACACACAGAATCACAGTTTAGGAGGATGGGGGGGCGGAACAGAAGTCATGTGATCTAAGGCTCGGTTCTAAATCCACCCCTGGAACTTACTGAGCCTCTCGTGTTCCTCTAGAGATCTGACAGTACAGGGGATCTGTGACGAAGCGAACCCCAACCCTGACCCTTTAACCCTCTCAGACCCCCATTACACTACCCTGACACCCCCTCATTTAACCCTCTCAGACCCCCATTACACTACCCTGACACCCCCTCCTTTAACCCTCTCAGACCCCATTACACTACTACGTTTTTCCCGAAAAAGACCTACGTTTGCGCCTAGCAATTACACACTACCAGGCCAAAACCAAGCTCGAACCCGGAGGCGGATCGATACGTTTTGGAGGTGGAAATCCGGAGCTGTGTTCTAGTGTAACAGGCAGATCTGTTCTAGTGTAATGGGCAGATCTGTTCTAGTGTAATAGACAGATCTGTTCTAGTGTAATGGGCAGATCTGTTCTAGTGTAATGGGCAGATCTGTTCTAGTGTAATAGACAGATCTGTTCTAGTGTAATAGACAGATCTGTTCTAGTGTAATGGGCAGATCTGTTCTAGTGTAATGGGCAGATCTGTTCTAGTGTAATAGACAGATCTGTTCTAGTGTAATAGACAGATCTGTTCTAGTGTAATAGACAGATCTGTTCTAGTGTAATGGGCAGATCTGTTCTAGTGTAATAGACAGATCTGTTCTAGTGTAATAGACAGATCTGTTCTAGTGTAACAGGCAGATCTGTTCTAGTGTAACAGGCAGATCTGTTCTAGTGTAACAGGCAGATCTGTTCTAGTGTAACAGGCAGATCTGTTCTAGTGTAACGGGCAGATCTGTTCTAGTGTAACGGGCAGATCTGTTCTAGTGTAACGGGCAGATCTGTTCTAGTGTAATAGACAGATCTGTTCTAGTGTAACAGGCAGATCTGTTCTAGTGTAACAGGCAGATCTGTTCTAGTGTAACAGGCAGATCTGTTCTAGTGTAACAGACAGATCTGTTCTAGTGTAACGGGCAGATCTGTTCTAGTGTAATGGGCAGATCTGTTCTAGTGATTTGGAAATGAGAATAACAGGAGTCACGCAAAAAACTGCAAGCAGATAATGTAGGATATCACTTAAACAGATAATAATGTGGGATATCACTTAAACAGATAATAATGTAGGATATCACTTAAACAGATAATAATGTGGGATATCACTTAAACAGATAATAATGTGGGATATCACTTAAACAGATAATAATGTAGGATATCACTTAAACTGTAGACTATTCAATGTTTACCCTACAGGTTCCCCCAAAAAAGTAGACATTCGAAATCATGATCCAAACAAAAGTAAACACTTAAAATAATAATATTCTCTCTTCAAAAAAAGTAACTGGCAAAAAGTGAAAAAGCCTTTATTGAGATATGTTGCTATACGCGTGGGTGGGCTGCCCAGCTCCGCTTGTGTTCCTGACTGAATACTGCAGCTCCTTCATCACACCTGTCTGAACTTCAGAGCACTCCTGACCTTTTCTTTATGTATAATATCCTCTATTCAATACTCTAATTCAGTCCAAATGTTCCAATATATGGTCCTTATAATCAGTTTATTTTATGTCCTTCATCCATTCCCTCACATTATAGCTCCCATAATATGACGAGAGGTAGGCTATTGAATGGGTTTATGTCAGCAATCCTAATCTGTCATCATTGAATAATAGCCTAGGAATTGGTTTGTTCACGTGTGAGTCATTGATCCAAAATCTAAATAGGAATTGGATCTGGAGTTTGGATAACTGTCTGTGGACGACCCAATGATGAGCTGAACCAAGTAAGGTAGGCCTCATCCATCTAGCAGGACCAAGCTGGGTGAATGGATGGACTTCATTTTGTCTTCTTAGTAAAGTTGATTGCGCTCAAAAACATGAACATAACCATAACAAAAAATGCAGCAACACAAAGTAGATGAGATGGTGGTTGGGAAGCTAAGAGAACTGTTTAAATGAATGGCAATATACCTGGCAGAGTCCATGGAGTTTACAACCATTCATCTCCAACAACATACATAAACTAGTGCTGCGAGCAGCAGTGAGCGGGCCCTCGCACCCCACGCGTGTCGGGGTGCTGCGCCGTTAAAGGCTGTGCTATTTCGGTACCTTGATGAAGCGTGAGAAATGTTGAGTAAATCGGATAACGTATGTAGGAGTTATGAGGACTTCCTGTTTCACCAGTAGGTGGCGCTGTAAGTGTGACTCAATACCGACACATAGATGTGTTCAGGACAGAACTGTCATGAAGCGTGAGACATATCGGACAAATCGGATAATGTATGGAGGAGTTATGAGGACGTACTGTTTCACCAATAGGTGGCGCTATAAGTATGACGCAATACTGACACATAGATGTGTTCAGGACAGAACCGTCATGAAGCGTGAGATATATCGGACAAATTGGATAATGTATGGAGGAGTTATGAGGACTTCCTGTTTCACCAATAGGTGGCGCTATAAGTATGACGCAATACTGACACATAGATGTGTTCAGGACAGAACCGTCATGAAGCGTGAGATATATCGGACAAATTGGATAATGTATGGAGGAGTTATGAGGACTTCCTGTTTCACCAATAGGTGGCGCTATAAGTATGACGCAATACTGACACATAGATGTGTTCAGGACAGAACCGTCATGAAGCGTGAGATATATCGGACAAATTGGATAATGTATGGAGGAGTTATGAGGACTTCCTGTTTCACCAATAGGTGGCGCTATAAGTATGACGCAATACTGACACATAGATGTGTTCAGGACAGAACCGTCATGAAGCGTGAGATATATCGGACAAATTGGATAATGTATGGAGGAGTTATGAGGACTTCGTGTTTTATGGCGAAATGTCAAACTTTGGCAGGGCGCCACGGCAAGGGTGTTTGGTGAAAACTCAATTTTTTTGATAACTTTTGATCACAAAGGTCTTAAGATGAAGCTGACCCGATATGAAGTTGATCGGATGAAATCTGTAGGAGGAGTTCGTCGAAGTACGAGGCATGGAAATGGTCAAAACAAGGACAAAATGGCACATTAAGAGCAAAATGGCGGACTTCCTGTTGCATGTTGGGCATAGCTCCAAGAGACATTTAAGTGTGGCTCGATGAAATACATATGCCCACCGAATTTCGTTAGCCTACATCAAACTGAAAGGTGGGGCTCGCCATTTTAAACTTTCCAGGGGGCGCTCTTGAGCCGTTTTGCCACGCCCATTTCCGTCACCCATGAATTATCAAATTTTTCACCGGGACTGACGTATCTGCAAAGTTTCATCCGTTTTCATCGATGTTCAGGCCGCCTAAAAGGCATTTGTTTGGAGTAAAGGAGAAGAAGGAGAAGAAGGAGAAGGAGAAGGAGAATAATAATCCTTCGAGTTTCAATAGGGCCTCGCACCGCCAGTGCTCGGGCCCTAATAAAGAGAGCAGTTGGCCTATAATATTATTATGACCACAATATTATATTATTATTAGGGCCCGAGCACTGGCGGTGCGAGGCCCTATTGAAACTCGAAGGATTATTATTCTTCTCCTTCTCCTTCTCCTTCTCCTTCTTTACTCCAAACAAATGCCTTTTAGGCGGCCTGAACATCGATGAAAACGGATGAAACTTTGCAGATACGTCAGTCCCGGTGAAAAATTTGATAATTCATGGGTGACGGAAATGGGCGTGGCCAAACGGCTCAAGAGCGCCCCCTGGAAAATCTAAAATGGCGAGCCCCACCTTTCAGTTTGATGTAGGCGAACGAAATTCGGACGGCATATGTAGTTCATCGAGACGCACTAAAATGTCTCTTGGAGCTATACCCAACATGCAACAGGAAGGCCGCCATTTTGCTTTTAATGTGCCATTTTGTCCTTGTTTTGACCATTTCCTTGCCTCGTACTTCGACGAACTCCTCCTACAGATTTCATCCGATCAACTTCATATCGGGTCAGCTTCATCTTAAGACCTTTGTGATCAAAAGTTATCAAAAAAATTGAGTTTTCACCAAACACCCTTGCCGTGGCGCCCCGCCAAAGTTTGACATTTCGCCATAAAACACGAAGTCCTCATAACTCCTATACATTATCCAATTTGTCCGATATATCTCACGCTTCATGACGGTTCTGTCCTGAACACATCTATGTGTCAGTATTGCGTCATACTTATAGCGCCACCTATTGGTGAAACAGGAAGTCCTCATAACTCCTCCATACATTATCCAATTTGTCCGATATATCTCACGCTTCATGACGGTTCTGTCCTGAACACATCTATGTGTCAGTATTGCGTCATACTTATAGCGCCACCTATTGGTGAAACAGGAAGTCCTCATAACTCCTCCATACATTATCCAATTTGTCCGATATATCTCACGCTTCATGACGGTTCTGTCCTGAACACATCTATGTGTCAGTATTGCGTCATACGTATAGCGCCACCTATTGGTGAAACAGGAAGTCCTCATAACTCCTGCATACATCATCCGATTTGCACCAAATTGCTGATGCTTCATGAAGGTGGCCTTCTGAACCCATCTATGTGTCGGTATTGAGTCACACTTACAGCGCCACCTACTGGTGAAACAGGAAGTCCTCATAACTCCTACATACTTTGTCCGATTTACACAACATTTCTCACGCTTCATCAAGGTACTGTCCTGAACACATCTATGCGTCGGTATTGAGTCACGCTTAGAGCGCTACCTACTGGTGACAGGAAGTTTCTGTCAGTACTGGACACCGAAATAGCACACCCTTTAACGGCGCCACACCCCGACCCGCGTGGGGTGCGAGGGCCCGCTCACTGCTGCTCGTTATGATTGAGACTGGACAATAAGAGATTTAAATAAAAATAGGCCATCTTTTTGGATTTGTCACAAAAAAAAGATTATTTTAAAAGCAAGGAATGCGCACAAGAGATCGAACACAAACGGGGATGGAAATGTATTTGTTGGGGATGGAAATGTATTTGTTGGGGATGGAAATGTATTTGTTGGGGATGGAAATGTATTTGTTGGGGATGGAAATGTATTTGTTGGGGATGGAAGTGTATTTGTTGGAGGTGGAAATGTATTTGTTGGGGGTGGAAATGTATTTGTTAGTCACTGTTAGCGTTGGTTGGATGGCTCGACAGCTGCATTTTAAACTTACAACATTATAGACTATGCTACTAGCCAAGGAAAATATACCCTTGATTGCTGTAGCTCAAACTCGCAAATCACCTGTTTGATGCGTTCTTTAATGGTGGTGTGATATGTTCTTTAATGGTGGTGTGATATGTTCTTTAATGGTGGTGTGATATGTTCTTTAATGGTGGTGTGATATGTTCTTTAATGGTGGTGTGATATGTTCTTTAATGGTGGTGTGATATGTTTGCAATTTTGCGTGTAATCGCGTATTGTTTTTCCCCGTTCTTAAACCTCGCGCTAGTGTGATCCAGCCCTCAGACACCTCCGCGCTAGTGTGATCCAGTCCTCAGACACCTCCGCGCTAGTGTGATCCAGGCCCCAGACACCTCCGCGCTAGTGTGATCCAGGCCCCAGACACCTCCACGCTAGTGTGATCCAGGCCCCAGACACCTCCACGCTAGTGTGATCCAGGCCCCAGACACCTCCACGCTAGTGTGATCCAGGCCCCAGACACCTCCGCGCTAGTGTGATCCAGGCCCCAGACACATCCGCGCTAGTGTGATCCAGGCCCCAGACACCCTCCCCAAACCAGCCCCCTCCTCCCCACGCTCACCCACGATGATACCAGCCCCCCTCCTCCCCACGCTCACCCACGATGATACCAGCCCCCCACGATGATACCAGCCCCCCACGATGATACCAGCCCCCCACGATGATACCAGCCCCCCATGATGATACCAGCCCCCCACGATGATACCAGCCCCCCATGATGATACCAGCCCCCCACGATGATACCAGCCCCCCACGATGATACCAGCCCCCCACGATGATACCAGCCCCTCTCCTCCCCACGCTCACCCACGATACCAGCCCCCCACGATGATACCAGCCCCCCACGATGATACCAGCCCCCCATGATGATACCAGCCCCCCATGATGATACCAGCCCCCCATGATGATACCAGCCCCCCATGATGATACCAGCCCCCCATGATGATACCAGCCCCCCACGATGATACCAGCCCCCCATGATGATACCAGCCCCCCATGATGATACCAGCCCCCCGCGATGATACCAGCCCCCCATGATGATACCAGCCCCCCGCGATGATACCAGCCCCCCATGATGATACCAGCCCCCCGCGATGATACCAGCCCCTCTCCTCCCCACGCTCACCCACGATACCAGCCCCCCACGATGATACCAGCCCCCCACGATGATACCAGCCCCCCATGATGATACCAGCCCCCCTCCTCCCCACGCTCACCCACGATGATGGAGTCGAAGTTTCCGGCCATGAACATGGAGGTGTTCCTGGAGTTGAGGTGGAAGTGGCGGGCGGAGAGGAAGGGCGACAGGCGGGCGGAGGGGTCCCCGGTGGCGGGTCTCTCCACGGGGAGGGAGTGTCCGTCGGAGTTGTGTCCCTCGGAGGAGGCCTGGTGCTGCTCCTCCTCCTCCTCCTCCCCTCCTGGCGCCGGGGTCTTGATGGAGGAGGCCAGCTCCGGGTGGCGGATCACCACCCACTCATAGCGCTCCATCTCTGGCTTCAGCTGGACGAGCAACACACGCACGCACGCACGGACACACACACGCACACACGCACGGACACACACGCACACACGCACGGACACACACGCACGCACGGACACACACACACAATTTAGCATTTATATCCTTTTGGGGTCCGTAGACCTAACCGTAGCCATAAAATGTAAACCTAACCCTAAACATAACCTTTGACCCCTAACTCTAACCATCATTGTCACCCAAGCCCTAAACCCTAACCTTTGACCCCAAACTGAACCCTAACCTTACACGGCCCATCATGTTTTCCTAGCCTGGCAACCTGTCATCGCTGCGCTGTCGTTTACTCCAAGATTCCAGTCCACAGAGGAATAATGAGAGTGGGCGGAGCCATTTAGGACGGGTTGCCAGGTTAGTAATAGTATTTCACACCTGTTGTCTAAACCATCCTTCTGAGACACAGAAAGTGATACACACATCCCCCATAAGAAACACAAGAGTAGTGGACGATGACTAGACAGGTCAGTCTCTCTGTAGCTCCAGTAGATCTAGTCAGTCTAGACAGGTCAGTCTCAGTAGATCTAGTGAGTCTAGTCAGGTCAGTCTAGTCAGGTCAGTCTCAGTAGATTTAGTCTCTCTAGTCAGGTCAGTCTAGTCAGGTCAGTCTCAGTAGATCTAGTCAGTCTAGTCAGGTCAGTCTCAGTAGATCTAGTCAGTCTAGTCAGGTCAGTCTCAGTAGATCTAGTCTCTCTAGTCAGGTCAGTCTAGTCAGGTCAGTCTAGTCAGGTCAGTCTAGTCAGGTCAGTCTCAGTAGATTTAGTCTCTCTAAGGTCAGTCTCAGTAGATCTAGTCTCTCTAGTCAGGTCAGTCTAGTCAGGTCAGTCTAGTCAGGTCAGTCTAGTCAGGTCAGTCTCAGTAGATCTAGTCAGTCTAGTCAGGTCAGTCTCAGTTGATCTAGTCAGTCTAGTCAGGTCAGTCTCAGTAGATCTAGTCTCTCTGTCTCCTCTAGCCTGCCTGGCGGTGCACGCCTGACGGACGTGGGCCTCCAGCTCTGCTCTCCGTGTCTAAGGTGTCAGGTGGGGGC
>NC_140255.1:7234521-7277021 GCF_949987555.1 Borostomias antarcticus | reverse complement strand
CTCCTAGATTCCAGTTCTCTCCTGAAAACCATCCTCTTCTCATCCACCCACACACTGATGTGACAGGCAGGATTGGTGGAGGCAGAGGCCTGCCAATCTCTTTCACCAGCTCCACCAGTGAGCATGAACCCAATTTAGAGTATTGAAAATGCTCCCTGAGTCCATGAAATTCTAACATAAGTTAACTAACATAACTCAACTATTTCCCAAAAAAACATTGGTGCAACATAAATCAAACAAAACACAAGCGCAACAATGCAAAGAGACAGCTACAGGACAGGAAGTCAACCAGCAGACAGGAAGAAAACCAGCAGACAGCTACAGGAAGTCAACCAGCAGAGGGCTACAGGAAGTAAGCCAGCAGACAGCTACAGTAAGTAAACCAGCAGACAGCTACAGGAAGTAAACCAGCAGACAGCTACAGGAAGTGAACCAGCAGACAGCTACAGGAAGTGAACCAGCAGACAGCTACAGGAAGTGAACCAGCAGACAGCTACAGGAAGTAAACCAGCAGACAGCTACAGGAAGTGAACCAGCAGACAGCTACAGGAAGTGAACCAGACCACCGGTGTGCTAACCTCTTCTGTTTGACGGTGATGCCCTTCTGCTGCAGGGACTTCTCGTTGGTCAGCTGCAGCAGGGTGATCTCCTTGCGGCTGAACAGGCGGATGGAGAAGGCCTTCTCCAGGAGCTTGTCTGGGGTCACGCTGCCTCCGATGCCCTTAACGAAGGCCTGGATGTCCCCGCGGACCGCTAGCGAGTCCGGCTGCTGCTGCTGGTCCTTGGGCTGCTGGGCCCCGGCCTTCTGCTTACAGTAGAACTTGAGCAGGGCGAGGGCCACGCGGTACAGCACCTTGTAGCCCTCCACCAGGAAGACGTCCAGGAGGCGCGCCGCGTGCCCGAACGGCAGGTCGCCCAGCACCCAGTGCTGCCAGTCCGAGTAGACCTCCAGGACGTCCCGGGAGGTGGCCACGATGAGCCGGTGGGCGGCCGGGCAGTACTTGTTGGCGAGGTCGCCGAAGGTCATGCAGCCGGACTCGTAGGCCAGGAAGGTCTGGTCCAGGAGCCGCCGGCCCGGCTCGTTGCAGGCCAGCAGGCGGCTCACAAGCTCGAAGCACTGCGCCTCGTCCGCGCTGAAGTGCAGCAGGAGCCCCGTCACGGCGGGGAGGGAGGGGCAGTGCGAGATGTCCGGGAACTGGCCGGCGAGGCAGGCGATGACCCGGTGGGCTGAGACCACGCCGTCTGCCTTCAGGCAGTAGCGCGGCACGGGGCTCCCGTCCACGAACTCCGGGAGCGGGATGGCGGCGGCGGAGCCGGGTTTCATGGCGGCGGCGGCGGCATTGCCCATGAGGTCGCGATAGACCTCGGCGTCCGGGGTGACGGTGCGACAGGGGATGGCCTTGATGAGCTGCTGGTACACCTGGGCGCGGAGCTTGTGGTTCCTGGCCCAATGACCCAGCCGTGCCATCTGCTTGAACTCCTTCAGGTCCTTGCAGTCTATCCTGGTGGGACCGCTGGGTTTGGCCAGCTCCCCCATCTGGCTCCAGTCCACGAAACTGCCGTAGTCCTCCTCAGCCATGGTGGAAGCTTCTAGAACAGGCGGGGGAAGGGGGGGGCCTGAGGAGGGCTGGGGGCGGGGAGGGTTGGGGGTCCGGTCTGGAGTAGAACAAAGCTTTCTGTCCTCCTCGTGACAGATGAGTGACAGGCGTGTTTCTCAGCCTTCCATCGTGTCTGTGTCACTGCATGAGGAGAGGAGAGAGATGGGGAGGGAGAGCAGGAGAGAGGGAACAGAGGGAGTGAGAAGGGAGGAGAGAGAGAGAGAGAGAGAGAGAGAGAGAGAGAGATTCTTTTAGAAGCCAGCCTATGTGATTTTGCTTGACATCTACAGTATCCCACTTGTTTAAACACGGCTTACTGCTTAGGCTCCTGGGGCCTCATTTATAAACGTTGCGTAAGTACAAAAGCGTGCGTAACCCATGCTGAGCAACTTTCTACGCAACTTTCAGTATTTATAAAAAACGAGCTTAACGATAAGTTGGCGGAAGGTGTGCGTAACTCTACGCACACTTCGACCCTCCTGTAACTACGATAAGCACGTTTCTGGAGAAAGGGGAAAACGCGACTCCGATGGCAGAGGGATGAAACTCGGGAAAGTCTGCGAAACACATGACATATTGAATAATAAATACATCGGTCGCTGCACGAAACCCTCCAATGTGTCACACAGTTTAAACGGAATCAATCGCCACCGTAGCCTAATCACGAAATAATGTCGGCATTCCTTTGGATGTGTCTGTGAATTGACCCATTTGTGTCATAATATGTTATGTTGTAGACCTATATTCATTTATAGGCTATCCCGAGAAGCATCACGGGCAGTAGCCTATGAATAAAATCCACATTACGTTGATAACACAACACGAGCCTATAGGCTTATCATAGTAATGATTCCGTATGTCGATAGCCTACAACTATAAGGCCTATACCGCACCAAACAAATGTTGCATTGGGCGTTGAAGTATATTTATTCAGTTAATCATTTATTTAGTTAATTATTCGTATGTTTAATTATCCACCTATTCATTCGTTAATGTATTTATGTATTTATAGCCTATATTAGATTAGGCTTTTATGTAAACCCGAATGACCACTGAGGCAAGCCGCAATTACAATGATGTTGAGCTGTGAATGGAAATGTCCTACTTGAGGCAACTGTAGGCTACATTAGGCTATATTGTACATCATATATCCTCATATTGTCTTATGATTGTCATGTAGCAGGCATGCGAGGAATGTGGGCCTAAAAACGCATGTCATCCCAATGCTCACATGCCACTTTGGTAGAATTAGCTGTGCGCAAAACAGCGCATGGAGGTGATGCGTCTCCAAGTTGTAAGAACACAAGGGAGCAAGTTAGATTATTAATTTGCCGAATCGTCATGTGTGTAGCTATAATTACGCTTTATAGAATCACATGAAACTCATCCATGGACCCCATATATTTACAAGACCTCGATACAGGCACTGATATAGCTGGATTATAGTAGGCCATGACGCACGGGGCCTTGGATATGCCGGTACTTGGCACAGATGTTCTAATATGTGCTTGGCTATCCCGCAACATCCATTAGAACACGCAGCTTCTATATGCCTACAGAATGTTTTGAGAAAGTAGGCTATGTGAAATGCATATCATCCCGGAAAATACACAAATTGTCTGCTGCAAAGAACCATCAGATCTGTCGTACAGTTAAATTGGGGATACTTGCCTTAAGTAGTCACTATAGGCCTACATGTTTGCATCGTTATGGATGTCATTGTAAATTGACCCGTTTATACGTTGATAAGTTAGGCCTTTTATTCATGGGCCACACTGTGAAGCATTAGGTTACGTGCAATATAGATCCAAACCCCATTACCCATGCAACAATACTATAGGCTTATAATGATTATCAGTTTGGATATAAGCAGCCACCTAATAAGGCCTACCGCACTAAACGAATGCCAATATAGCCTGCATGATAGATAATTCATTATAATCTAAATGGGACCACTCAGGCCTAACAGGTGCTCTTATCAGTCGTGCACATGTGAAATCATCGTTCCGAAAAGATCCTTTTGCGGCGTCTCTACCTCGTTGACCAATACCTCCACCTCGCATCGGTAAAATGTATCTTTCTCTTTCTGCCTTTTGCACTCGGCTCCATCGTCGTTGCATATGTATAGGCGTATCACTGACCATGTATAGGCAATTGTGGGCGTTAATTGAGGTGTGATCAGAACGCCCGTTCACGTGCGCCAAGTTAAGTGTTGATTGTGATTTATAAAGGGCAGCTGGCGTAGGCGTGGCCTAAGTGAACATGGGTTGTGATACGCAGCGTTTTTTAAATCGGCGATTTTTTGTGCGTATATTTTCGTACTTACTTAGCTAAGCAAACTTAGTTACATGGATTCTACGCAACGTTTATAAATGAGGCCCCAGGACTGAACAGGGCTAACCTTGTCGCCAGGGTCTCATACCCATAACCATATTCCCCTTCCCTGACCTCGTCCGACGGCTGGCTAAATTCGTCCAACGCCAAGAGTCAGCGGGTTAAGGCCTAGTCCACGTTAAGTCTGTCGGCTGTTTGGCCGTGCATGTTAGGAACTGGCTGCCGTCAAACATTAGCCAATCAGCCTAATTAGATTCTCTGTTGGTGTAAGAATCTTATGACAAGGGCGTGTCTCTCTACCCAGAGAGAAGCAGGCACATTTTTCCATCATGGAGCCTGCAGAGGGAGGACTGGTGATCAGTGTGACCTTTGATATCATATTATCCACGTTGGCAATATAGTACAGGTTTAGTGTAGGTTTATATATGAGCTATAACTTATGAGCTATAACTGGGCTACTTGCGTAGTTAAGTTTATGGCTGAGGCGGATCAAACGCTGGATGTAAGGTTTTGTCCATGCTCTGTAGTGTCTGATAAAGTTGTGGAATGGCTTAGTATCTGGCCAGATGTATGGTTTCTCGATCATGTGACATCAACGGTTGCTATATAATTAATAATCTCAACCACAAGGATGGGAGGTTCAGCAAAACATATGATAAAGCATTAAAATCAGTTGAATAATTCCAATTTACCGTAAGAGCCTTGCCTAAAATAGACTACAAAAGGTCTGTAGCCTGTGTACTCATTGAACAGCTAGTCTCTGAAGAGGGTC
Source organism: Borostomias antarcticus (assembly GCF_949987555.1). Lineage (NCBI taxonomy): Eukaryota > Metazoa > Chordata > Actinopteri > Stomiiformes > Stomiidae > Borostomias > Borostomias antarcticus. Next base: position 7,272,317 of record NC_140255.1, on the reverse strand, counting down.
TTTAAAGAGAGATACAACTAGGGGGTTGGTCGTTGATCGGGGGTTGAGAAAACCTTGGTAACACTGAAGTTGGTCAACAAGCTCAACCGCAACGCTACGTTAGTAAACATCACAATATCAGCATTACCTTTCCTCGCGCTAGCGGTAAGGTAGCTATGATATAAAGTTATTACCCGGGCATCCATCACTAGTGCCATATGTTATAACGTTACGTTGTTATTACCTGGCCATTCATCACTAATGTTAACTGCTATAACCTATACGTCGTTATTACCTGGCCAATGATCACGGCCAGCCTGGCAAGCTTAGCCACCTGGGGCTATCTGGCTAACGTTAGCTATCTAACAGTGACGGTAGGAACCGGCAGAATTCACGGCAATGACGTATAACATGCAAATGACTGATCCAAGTGCCGAACCTCGGTACTAACATCCAGCCATTCTGCTGATCCTGGCTAGCTAAGCTAGGACGAGCTAGCAAAGCTGGCTTTAGGGGTTTCCCTATTCAGGTTGGCCAAGTTAGCGACGTCCCCTGTTATGCAGCCAGCGACTTCAGACAACAAACACACACGTGTAAATAATAATAATAATATTAGCATTTAGCCACATATTACAAAGAGAATCAGCAGCACGCGTGTTTGCAAAGCGCTTGCTTAGCTAAATGCACAGTAGGTTTTAATAGCAGGCCAGCGAGCTAGCTATCTGGCAGTAGGACCGGTAAGGTTAGCTAGCACTAGTGACCAGCTGGCCAGCCCAGAGAAGGAGCTCCACTGTCTCACACACTGAACTGGAATAGCGAACACAGGCTACGAATGTAAAGCTCAAATACGGATAGGGCGGAAGCGCATTTAAAGGTGACAACCGAGAAAGAGAAATAGGAGAACAACACAACTGCCAAAATGGTATTAACTCACCTGTTCAGAAGGTGTCTGGAGATGTGAGGCTGCCTTCATTTTGGTTCCCTCGCCTGCACATGCGCAGACACCTCCTGTGGTCGGGTCGCTGGCAGGGAGGCGCGACCAATGGAGGACAGCAACAGGGACTGAGGGGGATTCGATCATATACACCTATGTCAGTGCTACAGTAGCTAGCTTACATGACACTGATTTGTACTTCAAAGAGGTTAGCTGTAAAATAAATCACTGTGGTAAGGCATCTAAAATGTGCCAATCCTGCGAAATATGCCCAAGTATAATGGGATAAACGGCACGGTATATTGTTTTGATGAAGAAAACTTTTTCCTTACATGTCAAAAGGTTGGAAAACACACAGTCCATACTGCTGTTACAGAAACAGTCAGTCAGTCAGTCAGGCTCTGTGGATGAGCTCACTGCCATCTCATTAATCAGCCTTGTTTTTCAGGCCTGGAACTAGACAGGAAGTTCCCCAGGCAACTCAACAACACCCGGCTTTGTGCTGGACTCAAAGCACCCTCCCCCCACAAAAAAACTGCAGCCCAACACATGACAGTTATTACAGATAACTGAGTTAGGACATCATTGCCCACCAAAATGACGCCAGCCAAGTGTTTTTGCATCTTCCCCTTGCCCTCCCGCTCGCTGGTGATTTGGTGTTCTTGCAGGGCTAACCCCCTGTGTGATCTGTAGGGGAAAAACAAATCATGCCGGTGTGCTTTGAAACCTTGAAGCCTTTTCTTAAAGCTGACCATGCCGGAAGACACGGCGGATGCAGCCTACATTCATTCATGTAGAGTCACAGTTGAGCGACCTCATAATATTCACAGGAAAATATGAACGGCACAAAATATTTCCTAGAAGCTCATATTATTGTGCTTGCATGAACGTCCTTCAGTCCCGGGAGTTTAAGTCCATGGCTCTAGACGTATGTACTTCAAGCTGTAACTGTTTTTAATAATATTAATAATAATAATAATAACGATAATACTACTACTACTACTACTACTAATAATAATAATAACAGGTGGGTTATTATTATTATTATGTTTATGATGATGATGTTTATTATTGTTGTTGTTGCTGTACATTGCATTTGTTTTGTTGATATTCTATTATTTATTTATCCTCAACGCCGACCCATCGGCCTTCACTGTGGTAAATCTGGAATCTGGAATGTGATTGGACTAACAAAATGTCAATATCTGAATCCTGTTCAGACAGGGCCGGAGTACTGTCCTCCCTTGCGGTAATTTTTCAGCGTTTTGGCCAATCACAAATTAGCAAGAAAAAAGGCATTACATTGATTTAAGAGAAAATAACCCGCCCTAAGGGAGGCTAGCCTCCCTTCCATAGATATCTATGGGTCCTCCAGCTGCATGTTATAGATGTCACTGTTGGAGCTTTAGAATTTCAATAATGTTTTTTTATCCATAGGGAAAACCTGCTTTATGAACAAAACTGAGATAATATTAATTATGAATAAATACATTCATATATTTATATTTTAATCCCTCTCTTCTCTCCAAAAACTGAGGAGGACTGTCCTCCCCTGCCTCAATGGACGAGCCTCCACTGGTTTATACTATGTATCTGTGGGCGTCTCTAAGCTTCTACCCCAGCAGGAATTGTTTAGTGTTTGTAGCTGACAGCACTGAGCTACCAAACAGACTATCCAAGCATGAAACATCCATGTCATATGACAGGGTCAGGCTAACCTGGGTCAACATCCATGTCATATGACAGGGTCAAGCTAACCTGGGTCAACATCCATGTCATATGACAGGGTCAGGCTAACCCTGGGTCAACATCCATGTCATATGACAGGGTCAGGCTAACCCTGGGTCAACATCCATGTCATAGGCTACTTTTCTGAGCCCCAACCCAAAGTCCCATGCATATTCTCCTGTGCTCCCTTCGCTGTCTTTGCCTTCCCTTCATCATAATAAGTAACTGCAGCTAATAGTGCCAGTACCACAACGGCATCGCTCACTGTCAGACATGGCTACTGTACGCTAGCTATGTGCCAGTCAACTGATTTTTTGCGGAGCAACTCACCAGCGCGACTCTCAAGTAGGCCTAGTTTTGTCAAACGAGCCTTGTAAATCGTGACGTCACAGAGCACCCCTGTGACGTCGTCCAGGAAGGGTATAAAAGGGTGCCCGCGCCGCCCTGAGAGTCACTCGCTATAAACCATGCCACGCAGACGCAGACGCAGTTCAGGTGCTTCCCGCCTAGTCCACAGGAGACGCAGGGTGCAAAGCAGCAGAATTAGCAGACGCAGACGCGCTGGCAGGAGACGCTAGAGTAGCAAAGCTCTAGCTAGAAGCTCAAATAAATAGTTGAGTTTTAAAGAAAATTCTCTCTTCAGTCTCTCATTCATAGAACTCTAAGTAAATAGTTAGATATATCTGCACACAGCTGTCTGCACCTGGCGCTCCACTGACTCGCGCTGATTGCGTCATCTCCTCCAGCCGTGGTCGTTCAGGACTTCGGGAGGGCGCTCGCGCTGACCTGCTTGCTTGCCCTAGTTTGCGCGCTCTCGGTTGAAGACTAGAAAACCTTCCTGTGAGACGGGAAACCCTGGCAGAACACACACAACGTATCTGTACTGGTCTAAACATTGATGTATTTAGCCTGCAGGGTAGGCCTACTACTGTAAATTGTATAAGTACAATGCAATACAGCATAATTCACTCAATGTTATGCTTACAAGCAGGGTTGGGGAGTAACGGATTACATGTAACGCCGTTACGTAATCAGATTACAAAAAACAGTAACTGTAATCCGTTACAGTACAATTTAAAATATGTAATCTAGATTACAGTTACATTTGCATAGTAACGGGGATTACATGCGTGATTACAATCACCCCTCGCCTCCTCATCAGTTTTACAAAATAGCTTAAAAAAAAAGAATGAAGTAGGCTAGTAATAGAAATTGCGCGCAGCGCGCCAACAAGATTCCCACTGATGTGCTCGTTGAACCACAGCTGCCAGACAGACAGCGAGCAGCACGGACATCATGGCAGAAATACCGCAATGTGCATTCAAATCCTGGAAATACCAGCATTTTTTTTATTTACCTGTCACAGAACCAAAACAATATTACAGCACAGTGTAAACTATGCCTCCCAGCCACCTGCCTCGACGGCCAAGGACTCAATGTCCAACCTGAAAAAACATTTGCCGGTAAGTTAACGTTAGCTAATGTCAAACGTTAGGGTAGCTAACGTTAACCTTACTTCCACTGACAGCTAAATTAGCTAGCAGTAGGCTTCTACAGTAGGCCTAAAGCACTAATGTTCAACCAGAAAACCAGACCCAAGCGCCCATTCAGATTATTTTCACTCAATAGTGCCTGTCGGTGTTATGGTGCATTCGTTTGGGGCTATTCAGCTATAGCCTACAGCTTGCCAGTGGACACACAGCCTTATATATTATGGATAAAGCACCCACTGACCAGTTTTCCCAGGCAGTTAGTTATAGCTCTTGAATAATGGTGCGTTCGTTTATAACTGGGAGGTGGCAAATTAAGTTACCTAGTTATGGTGCATTCGTTTATAACTGGGAGGTGGCAAATTGCGACTTGCTACTAGGAATTATGAAATAAAACGCCGCATGAACTCGCACTTCCTCGTCGCAAATTCGGATATGTTTTTCAGCCCCCAGTTGCTCGAATGCACTAGATATAACTAGGTAACTGTGATATAATGGTATATAGCTCGAATGCACACAGGTCGGAGGTAGGTATTTTGCCACTTGCGACTTGCCACCTCCGACCACAAACGAATGCACCATTAGGCCTATATCTAGTGCATTCGAGCAACTGGGGGCTGAGAAACATATCCGAATTTGCGACGAGGAAGTGCGAGTTCATGCGGTGTTTTATTAATAATTCCTAGTAGCAAGTCGCAATTTGCCACCTCCCAGTTATAAACGAATGCACCATTACACTTGCTCTAACTGGGCGGGCGCTGGGCAACTGCTGTTTAGCTATGTTGTCAGCTCTAGAACACAGAAAAATAATAAATAATGTAGGATTTCTGGTGAAATACACAGTACATTTTATATCTGGTGAAATACACAGTACATTTTATTTAAAGTAATCCAAAAGTAACTGAAAGTAATCCCTTACTTTACTTTTAAATTGTGGTAATCGGATTACTTTTTAAAAGTAACCTTCCCAACCTTGGCAGTTACCTTCTCAATACGTAGTTGCGCATAGCCAGACCCATCTCGTTTCGAGCTGTGCCAGCTGAAGCATAATGAAGGACCCCCGAGGCATTTTGCGAGGCAGATGCCAAAAACGTTATATGCCCTCCCCCCCATCTCAAAATAAAATACTTTGCCCTCCCCAGCACTCAAAAAAAATCACCATGTCCTCCCCCCTTTTTCAACCACCCCCACCTAAATATCGAACGGTCCCTTAGCCCACTGCTCCAGGAAGCAAAGTTCACGCTTTCGAGTGCTGATTAAACTAGGCAAAGCACAGCCATAACAACTGGTAATTAATCACAAAAGACCAACCTTATATCGTAACTGTAGTGGAATTAAATCTGATCGAAAGTAAAAGATTTGCCAAGGTTCGCTCAAAGAGGTTAAGTCTGATTTATTGAGAAAACATACGAGCGCAAGGACTTCAGGATAACACACGTGAGTGGAGCAGCAGAGTGCAGCAGAAAGGTGTTGCACGGCCTTATATTCAAGCAATACACAGGTAGGACGCTTCCAGGGATGTGATTGGCTAACCCATCTGTACACGTCATAATAAATGGCGGACATCATCAACAGTGGTCAAGAGTACAGGCACGTGATATGAGAAAGGGCGGTAAATCTTGCAGGGACAATGGAACAAAGAAAGGTTATTTTAGGACAGACAAGGTCTGAGGTGTGTCGACCTCCTGGACAGGTCATCCTGTTATAAATGCTAGGGGTTTTGCATGTGAAAAGTTGAGGGAGGTAGAGTGAAATTACAATTTCTATGACATAACCCAAACTCGTTTAATCCACTTCATTTTGGAATCAACTTTCAACAAATACTCAAGATCTCCGTTTTCCATGTTCGTTGATCCTGCCAGTAGCTAGATAGCTTAAGTGGGTAACGTGATTGACAGGTGATGTGAATGACGGGACAGTCATGTCAGTTTTGATTGGATAAACCGTCCCAATGTTAAAATGTCAATGGGAATTCCAATGTAAGCACTTCGAGAACTGGCTTACCCTACGCCCACTTTTAAGCATTTTGACAAATCACAGATTAGGTTACATTTTGACTGATGACGACATTGTTTGCGGTTTTGTACGTGTGGGCTAATTTGATTGGTTGATTTTTCATTTGGTCTTGACATCCGTAAGCCAGAATTCTTTTGCCTGGCCTACAATGTTAAAGGTATAATATGTTTTATGTATAATAATATATTCTTTGTATGTAAATTTGTTTGTAATGTGATTCCTGGCCTGAAACCAGTTTAAAAGCTGAGGTCACGACACTTTGAATTCAGTATTGCCGAAGTTCTGACCCCATGTGTTAGGCATGCTCAATAAATTGTTAATTCGACCGTTTTTGCCTCCTTGAAGTTCTGTTCCACACAAACTTTATGCATTTGAAATACACTGCATTTTTGGCGATGGCGAATGAGATAGCAAAAATAGCAAAGATCAAGACGACAGGAGTTGCCTCTTTTCGACAAGATTCACGACCAAAGCTTTACATTTCTGAGGACGCTCGGAGAAGAACCACGAGTCGGGAAGCGACTTCCGATGTTCTGAGGTATAGAACTTAATTGTCTTGACAGAAACATTGCTATTGCTATAAAGAACTTCCGTTCAATAAGGAGAAGAGATTAAAATTGTGTAGGCTAATTAAGACGCTTAGTTTGCGCAGACTTGTGAGTTAAGGTCTCTAAATACTGGAAAATGCATTTTTGTGCGAGGCTTGTATTCAGGTCTGTAAATGAAGACGCATGTGTTTGCGTGAGTTTAGTGGAGACTTGTGAGTTCAATGTCTATAAATAAAGCCGGGTAAATTAAATGTATACGTTTGCGTATGGTTGGTAAATACAAGTGTTCCCGGGTGTGTTCGCGGCTAAACCGGAGATCCGCCTGTGTCTTGTTGGTGTGTTTGGCTGTCTGCTGCGTCCTGCGTCTTTTGTGTTCTTTGTATGTGTCAATTGGATATCTAATGTAAATACTATTTGCTGGTATTTCTGTTTTACTGTCTTTTTGCGTGTGATATACCAGCAAATAGTATTTACATTAGATATCCAATTGACGCATACAAAGAACACAAAAGACGCAGGACGCAGCAGACAGCCAAACACACACCAACAAGACACACACGGATCTCCGGTTTAGCCACGTGTGGTCATTCTACCTGTGAGGTGTACAGGTCAGAGTGGCCGGTCAGCTCCTCAGTGCTCTATGTCTGTAGAAGAAGGCGGAGAAGAAGAGGAGATTGGGGCGGGAGGGGGCTTCGCAGATGACAACAGAAATGAAAAGGCCAAATCATGCTTCCACATTATTTACTAAATTGCTTTTAGTTTTGCAGTTACTGGCTGAAATAATAGTAGTTTGTAGCTTTCTCCACCAGATGGCAGCAGAGGACACCAATCAGCTTCCCACGCAGATTCAATGTTACAGTATAATGCTATAGTATTATTACTAACTGTTATAATGCTATTATTAATGACGATTCTGATACTAGGATTCATGTTTCTTTCCCGGACTACTGTGATTCATTTTTAGCGGCATGTTTGTTCCAAATCAGATCATTAAAAGGCAGGGTCGATCATTTGTCAACCTGACTGGTTGCTATGCCTGTTTTGGTGCATAATGAAAATAAATGCATCATTCAGTCTTTTTTGTTTATTCACAGAGGTACTTTACTCAACTTGACGTTTGTCATTCTGTAGCACATACATACAGGGGTGTAGAGGTGCCTAAAGAAGTGGGTATACTCTAATAGCGAAATTACAGTTTTTACATTAGTGCTGGTTAAAGAAGTGTGTACTGTATACTGTGGGTCCGTGGATAAAGAAGTGGGTATACTGTGGGTCCGTGGATAAAGAAGTGTGTATACTCCATACACCTCTGTATACCCTCCACTACACACGCACACACACACACACACACACACACACACACACACACACACACACACACACACACACACATACTGTATAGTACCAGTCAAAAGTTTGGGCAAACCTTCTGTACTATGAAGTTTAGTCTTCTTACATTTCTTGAAGTATATGTTTTTGTTAGGTACAGTAGGTAATTATGTACTTGATTAATCCCAGAGGGGAATTAATTGCACAAATTACGGTTGTTGTTGAACATTTTCCAATTTAATTAGAAATTCAGACATGTTGTTTTCAGTGGTAGATGCATCATTACATGACATTTGTGTGGTTAATATATAACAGTAAAATAAAATTTTGTTCTAATTTCACTTAATAATCATCTGATTTAAATGAACCATGTCACAACACTCATGACAGGCATCTGTATAACGTTAGAACATAAACATGACCAGTGTCGTCCCCCCCACACACACACACACACACACACACACACTGTGTACAAACCAAAAACGATTTCTCAGACGGGAAATTATGTCAGGTCTTGTCTCCAAGGAGATAGAGGCAGTTGCTAAGATACTGTGACACTAGGATCTCTCCTCTGGCTCTCTCTCTCTCTCTCTCTCTCTCTCTCTCTCTCTCTCTCTCTCTCTCTCTCGCACACACACACACACATTCTGTCTCTGTCACGCTGCGCACACACACACACACACACACACACACACACAGAAGGTTTGGTCCAAATTCTCCCGGTATCTCTCTCGATCTCTATCACAGATGACATTGAACACTATTCTGTCTTTGCAGTCAGATATCTAAAAATAGAGCCATGTCCAAAAAGTCTGAAGTATCATAATCGAATTGTGTCAAGCTGATCATGTCAGATGAACACGGCTATCTGCAGAGTCAGACCAATGCAAAGGTGGATTCGCAATTAACCCCATTCTTAGCATACTGGAGCTCACAACAGAGATATTCTGCCCTCGTCTACAGATCTGCGGACACAGAGATGACCAGCTTTATACCTTGTTTATACCATGTACCAGGTTTATACCTTGTTTATACCATGTACCAGGTTTATACCTTGTTCATACCATGTACCAGGTTTATACCTTGTTTATACCATATACCAGGTTTATACGTTGTTTATACCATGTACCAGGTTTATATCATGTACCAAGTTTATACCTTGTTTATACCATGTACCAGGTTTATACCTTGTTTAAACCATGTACATACATGTACCAGGTTTATACCATGTACCAGGTTTATACCTTGTTTATACCATGTACCAGGTTTATACCATGTACCAGGTTTATACCTTATTTATACCATGTACCAGGTTTATACCGTGTACCAAGTGTATACCTTGTTTATACCATGTGCCAGGTTTATACCATGTACCAGGTTTATACCTTGTTTATACCATGTGCCAGGTTTATACCATGTGCAAGGTTTATACCATGTACCAGGTTTATACCTTGTGTATATCATGCACCAGGTTTATACCTTGTGCCAGGTTTATACCATGTACCAGGTTTATACCATGTACCAAGTTTATACCTTGTTTATACCATGTACCAGGTTTATACCTTGTTTATACCATGTACCAGGTTTATACCATGTACCAGGTTTATACCATGTACCAGGTCTATACCTTGTTTATACCATGTACCAGGTTTATACCTTGTTTATACCATGTACCAGGTTTATACCTTGTACACTAGCGTGTCACATACATGTAGCGTGTCCGGAAGGTGACGGAGATGATACTGTCCCCGTACCTGCCCCCTCCCGGACACGCTACATGTTACGTGTGTGTGTGTGTGTGTGTGTGTGTGTGTGTGAGATGGCCGTGGAGCCCTCCTCTCAGTAGCAGGATTACAGCGCTCCACTGGATTTCTGTCCAACTGGAGCTCACTGTACTGATGACACCAGCAATACCGCTATGAGTGTTTGTGCGTTCGCCACACACACACACACACACGTATGCACACACACACATGCACGCACACACACACACACACACATAGTACCAGTACACACACACAAGTACGCATAGGCACTAACACACACGCTAGCACTTGCACTCAAACGCACATGCACACACACACATACACACACACACACACACACACACACACACACACACACACACATACAGAAATATATGTATATATCCACATACAGACACACCATATGCACCATGTATAAACACATTAATTCAAACACATATGTGTGTACTCAGACACATGCACACACACACACACACACACACACACACACACACACACACGTACTGCCACACATGCAATGACACAGTGAGGGCAGAGCGTGGTTGGAGGGGGAGGGGGGGTGGAATCATCTTAAATGGCGCGGGGGTTGGAAGAGAAGGATGCAGAGATGGAGAAAGAGAGAGAGAGAGGAGGGACTGCTGAGAGGCAGCCAGGGGAGGAGAGAGAGACGAGGGGTGAGGAGGAGGGAGAGCAGGGGCAGATGGAGAAAGGGAAGGAGAGAGAGGGAGAGAAGGAGAGAGAGAATGTGCAGGAGAAAGGGAGAGAGAGGAGAGGGGAGAGAGAGAATGAGAGCAGGAGAAAGGGAGAGAGAGAGAGGAGAGAGAGAGCAGGAGAAAGGGAGAGAGAGAGGAGAGAGGTAATGAGAGAGGGAGAGAGAATGAGAGCAGGAGAGAGGAGAGAGAGGGAGAGCAGGGGCAGAGGGAGAGAGAGGAAGAGTACCCTCTGCACCACTGTGTGACTGGAAATTTAATCGAGAGAGGGAGAGAGGGGCGGGGGAGAGAGAGAGAGAAACGGGCGGGGGAAAGAGAGAGAGAGGGGTGGGGGAGGGAGGGAGAGAGGAAGAGAGAGGTAAAAAGGCACAGAGAGCTCATTGCTGTGTGGCTGTGAACAATGCTCACTACGGCATTCACATAGTAGGGGGGGGGGGGGGTGGGGGGGAGAGAGGAGAGGGGAGGTGAGGGGGAGAGAAAGAGAGGAGGGGGAGAGAAAGAGGAAAGGGGAGGGGAGGTGAGAGGGAGAGACAGAGAGGAGAGGGGAGGGGAGGAGGAGAGAAAGAGGAGAGGGGAGGGGAGGGGGAGAGAAAGAGAGGAGAGGGGAGGGAAAGAGGAGAGGGGAGGGGAGGTGAGGGGGAGAGAAAGAGAGGAGAGGGGAGGGGAGGGGGAGAGAAAGAGGAGAGGGGAGGGGGAGAGAAAGAGAGGGGAGGGGAGGGGGGGATTGGAGAGGGGTAGGGGAGAGAGAGGGGGGAGGGACAGAGTTAAGGAGAGGGGGAGAGAGAGAAAGAGAGAGAGAGAGTATATCTGAGGGGGCCCTTCTGGTGAATACCTCCAGTCTGTTCTGAGGGTGAGGGGGGTTGGTAGCTTCTGGAAGACGTACCTTGTAAATCGACCGCAGAGGGAGGGAGACGGTGTTGCTTTAATTTCAGATGAACTAAAACAGGAGGTGGATCACACGGCCTCACGAGGAGCAGATCTAACCAGCCGTGGCAAAGGTCAAAGGTCACTGACGTGGCGGCCAGAGGAAACTCCCCAGCAGCCGGTGGTGGAGGAGGGTGGATGAACACCAGCGCCTCTGCGTCGCCTCAGGTCTCCTCACGATACGTTCAATTATCAAAATGTAAAAAAAAAAAAAAAAAAGAGACCACAGAAAAGAAACGGAGTAGCATCTTCAATCATGGGGCCTTGCTCTTTTCACAGCTTGTTTAACAACGCGTTAGATATCGTTTTGTTTAGATGATTTAGCCATTTTGTCCCAGATCTGAAAATCCCAGGCGGACAGGTGGGACTGGCTTGGGGGTCCTGTGGGGGGGGGGGTACGAGAGGGGACACACACGCACATGCTGAGAGAGAAGCTGTGATTGTTCATATTCTACACACCATACGCAGACATGCAGATTAATAATATGCACCGTGTGAATTAACAGTGAATCGTTTTGAGAAAAATATAATCTGTTGGTGATCTTGTTAGCCAGCTTTCCCACTCAGCCATCAGAGAGAGGAGAGGAGAGGAGGGAGGAGAGGAGGGAGGAGAGGAGGAAGGAGAGAGGAGAGGAGGGAGGAGAAGAGTGAGAGGAGAGCCTTCCCACCGGGCAGGTTTTAACAATGGCCAGGTTTACCAAACGAGTTAAAGGACAATGCTCGTTTTTGACAACCTGGACCTTATTTACGACATATTATAAGACGTTTGACTCACCGAGATCACTTTGGTGTAGTTCGGAGGCATGTAGAAGAAATTTAAAATCCAGCGCGAGCCAGTATATCCATGTAATGGCGGTGGTCGGGGCACTTAGAATGCAGTTTCTAAAAATCTATTTTCTGCCGCGAAACGGTTGTTTTCATCAATCTGTCTTGATGAATCGCTAGTTGTGCTTACATAGAGCATAGGCCTGTTGTGGTATTTCACATGCCTCTGTAATATGATTTTTAGAAACGTCCTTTAGACACGAAATAGCTTCCTCACTTGCTCCAGCACGCATGCGCACAGCGTGCTGGAGCAAGTGAGGAAGCTATTTCGTTTCGAAAGACGTTTCTAAAGATCATGGCATGTGAAAACCACAACAGGCCTATGCTCTATGTAAGTGTAAGTATGTGCCCATTATCTGTTCTGTGGGGGAGGGGGGGGGGGGGGGGGGGGGGGTGGTAGTAGTTAGCAATATGCCCCAATGTTAGAATTCTGTCTGCTTCAATCATCAGAAATATGCTCCGTCAATTGAGAACGCATAATGTAGGATTCAGCCCCAAACATGTGTTCAGACTGAGTTAATAGCCTAACATTCTCCACTCTCACAAACCGGTAATTATACTGTATAATTAGGCTACATCTATAATATATAGACAAAGTTTCACACACACAAACACACACACACACACACGAGTGACCGAGTGGAACGTGGAGTAGCTGGTGAAACTCTCTGCTCAACAGAGCGCTGACAGTCCCTCCAAGAGGGACGTCCCTATTGGCGTAACAGTCAGCGTGTCCGCCTCACAAGCGGAAGAATCCCACCCTTGACAAGCCCTTAACATCGGTCGAACTGTTGAGCACAACGCAGACGAGAGTATGTGTAAGTGTGTGTGTGTGTGTTTGTGCGTGCAACTTTGTCTGCAAATGAGCAGGCCTGCAGGTCTACTATGCCTCTCGAGGGATGATGGTGATAAAATGATCCTGCAGATGATGATGTGGGAGGCCGATATGAAGTCTGTGTGTTTTCACCTCTGTGCAGAGACACCTGATCGGCTGGATGAAGCCAGCGTCTGCTGAGTCACGTCCGCAGCTCCGCTCTGTTGCGAGGCCCGGCTGGACACCGCCGTGGCACCTGGTCTCTGTCTGACACACTAGGCCTGCAGAGTAGGCTAAATATCTACTGTATTTAGTCTCACACCGACACAAAACGACAGATAGGCTATAACATGAGTTAGTCATATTCATCAAGTTTTATGAATGCTTCCAATATGAATGAAGGAAGGAACCGACATGGAGTCTTCTTGGCCATGGATGAAGATGACCATCCATGGTGAGCGTCTGGTGGCGCTCCGTGATCCGCACACACCGAAGGGCTCCAACGTCCGATCCGTGGCATTCAGCTACGGCTTTACGGAATGTGCGTAGAGCCGCCGCTTTATGTCGGATCGCAGGACGCTCTGCCCACCGGGCGCCGTCGCGTTTGCTGCCTGCGCGCCTCCCCAACGACCAGAAGACGTTTGGATGCTTCTCTTCCCGACCTCGTTTGGTTTTGTTTTTTTTAATCAACTAATAACGTTATGATATTTTATAACGGTCGTGTCGCTTCGTTCTGTTCATCCCGTGAGTGGATTCTTCTTCTCACAAATTAATTAACGTGGCGTTATCAGCGTGTGTTGCCCCCTCTCGTTGCGTTGGGGCTGCGGAAGAGGAGAACAAGAGCAGAGCTCATCGCCGTGAGAGAGAGAGAGAGAGAGAGAGGGAGAGGGAGAGAGAGAGAGAGGGAGAGGGAGAGAGAGAGAGAGAGGGAGAGAGAGAGAGAGGAAGAGGGAGAGAATCAATTTAGGAAAGAGAAAAGGAGATAGAGAGGTTGGTAGAAACGTCGACAGGAGAGATAAAACGTCGACCGAACACCGCAGCATCTGAAACGGAAAGGTAATGTGTCTATTGGATGTAGGCTAATATCAGGTAGAGAATTCCTGAAATGGCCGTCGTTGTCAATATATTTATTATTTTGGATAATCTGTAGTGATCAATAGTAGACTAGGCTATATAAGACAGTTTTCTTAGCTTACTGTTTATTGTAAATGGATACCACAAAAAATACAGCATTTATGAAATGCTGCAATCCAAGCTGATTTGTTGAATAGCATTTGGGCTACATGATAATGTTTGCCCAAAAATGTGTTTAAATCATATGACTATGCGTGCATATTGTAGCCTATGCTACATGTTCCAAACAAACTATGTCAATAATGCTTCTGCCTACATTACTTTGGTGCATTTGTGTAGTGATTCCATATACCAGGGCAGCCGATGCAAGGCATTTTATAATGCAGCATGTGCAGAATCAGGCCTATTCTGAGAATTTCAATTGCGTCCCAGAAGCAGCTTCGCAGCGAACGAACCCAGATGCATCTGCAGGCTACAGAATGTTGCCTGTGTTAAAAATGCACTCGAGGAGCTATAGCCGACAGTAGGCAAAATAGCCTACATTGTTTCACACACGCTCGGAGATATAGGCTATGTTCTTTAGGCTACGATTTATTTTCGTTAAGTTTTCAATATAGGCCTATCCATCTTTTTCAATGCTGAACTGCGACAATATGACATGACAATCAGTCAAAGAAAACGTCTAATTTCTTTACCCAAACCTGTTTTTTCTCAAACATAGTCTATCTCCACTGGTCGTGTGGATAAATGGCGCCTTCTCCTAAGTGGATTCCCACGTTCAACAACTCTGCATCCATTGAGTGTTGTCATAGTTACAGTAAATGATGTTGGCCCTTCTGCACCTGTGTCGCTTCCCTCCGTGTTCATCTGCGACCAGCTGTAAATCCCAGGCCTAATTGAGCCTTGTGTACATGCTGTCTACATTACACAGCGGCATCACCTCCAGTATTTATTGCACACAAAGCTACGCAATTCACCCCGACGTAAAACATGATGATGCATTCAGATCAGGAGAATACAGCATTGATAGAAGGACGTGATTACATGCGATGCGATGGGTTTGTAGCAAATTGGTCAGCTTGCAGCTTATTTGTCTCCTCGTGGGCTGGGTGCTTTCCAGATCAATACATTTACAGGGTGCAACCAGTTCTCGAATAGGGTAAATTAATAGGTTCAGCGGTAAGAATGCATGACTGAGAACGGTAAAAACACACAGGACACAAGTAGGCTACTGTATATGAAGAGTCAAGGTGCAGATAGCTGACAGACATTACTAGGTTAAAAAGGTAGCAAGTTGATCGTACTTCCAGTGACATGAGATGCAGCAGTGCTGTGGAAGTGTGGAGCTACTGTAACGCTTTGTAGCTGGGGTAGCTACAGTAGGCCTACCATCTCTCTCATCATCCTTTTTTTCTTTTGTGGCAAAGGGTTCCATAGCATCCTTTTTTTTTTTTTTAGAACTCTTTATGGTTCCAAATATCACCTTCCGGAGCTGAAAGGGTTCTCTTTGGACCTTAAGGGTTGTAGGCCTATAAGTTGTAGATTTTTTTTTTTCCAGAGTGTTATTCTGCTGTTAAAAAGGGTTCTTCCATATTGCACTCTTGTGTTTTTTTGATTCATAGACAGTTGTTGTGATTGAGGGATACGGTGGGATATTGGATTGTGTTATAACCTGTGTTATAACCTGTGTTGAGGCACATTTGTAGTCCAGAGGTCCCTTTGGCGTAGCATACTTGCTCACTCTCTCCAGTGTCGATAATTATGCAAGAGAGAGAGAGGGAGTGCAACATGGAGGCTGACCATTGCGACATCCTGACTGGAATGTTTGTCATTGGGGAAGGAGGCCCGGGTTTATGATACAGTGGCAACAAGGTCCTCAACTGGCAAAGATATGGCAGTCATCCTGTCACAGGCCACAATGGCAGCTGTGAAACCCATCGTATTCCATAATCCATCATTAGCAGAAATATACATGTACAAAACCAGCTGCGTCCACCGTCTTAACTCGCTGGGATGATTGCATTATTCCGTTCGGTGCATCGTTGTACTTGTTTGTAAATAGTTGGTAGTTTCTAGTGGCGATGAATCATCTGAATTCTTGGGTAACCACCCACCCCCATAAGAGAGGATGATTCAAACTGGGTCTGTAGTACAAACAAGCGCTGGAGAACGAGACTTTTGTTAAGAGTCGAAGTTGCAGATTGGAGACTTGAACGCCGCGCTGCAGTTTCCCCTTTCTTCCATGTCAGGTCTTTAAGGGTTAAATCTGCCGTTAAAGTAAGTCATTCTCTGCTGAGACCACGTAAAGACTGATAAATCATGGAGCATCAGTGCGTGTGATGATTTTTTCTAAGCTCTGTGAGTTCTGTGAAGAGCTGTCTTCGAGCCTTCAAAGCTATGAGTTAGGTTCATAAAGCTTTAGGTGTGCGGCCCTCCCTCTCTGGTTTTCTTGGCCCCGACAGAGCACCTCTGACCTGGTCGGTACAGATGTAGCCAGCCCCAGTAACAGAGGTGTGGGCGAGTGACTGCAATTTAAGGTCGGCCTGCAAAATTTGTGAGGCCCACTCATATAGCGAGCTATGAAGCCTCTGAGCTGGTCTATGGCCATCTGAAGACTGTTCTGGACTAGTCTATGGCCATCTAAAGACTGTGTTCTGGACTAGTCTATGGCCATCTAAAGACTGTGTTCTGTTCTGGACTAGTCTATGGCCATCTAAAGACTGTGTTCTGAGCTGGTCTATGGCCATCTAAAGACTGTGTTCTGAGCTGGTCTATGGCCATCTAAAGACTGTGTTCTGGACTAGTCTATGGCCATCTAAAGACTGTGTTCTGGACTAGTCTATGGCCATCTAAAGACTGTGTTCTGTTCTGGACTAGTCTATGGCCATCTGAAGACTGTGTTCTGAGCTGGTCTATGGCCATCTAAAGACTGTGTTCTGAACTAGTCTATGGCCATCTAAAGACTGTGTTCTGGACTAGTCTATGGCCATCTAAAGACTGTGTTCTGTTCTGGACTAGTCTATGGCCATCTGAAGACTGTGTTCTGAGCTGGTCTATGGCCATCTAAAGACTGTGTTCTGAACTAGTCTATGGCCATCTAAAGACTGTGTTCTGGACTAGTCTATGGCCATCTAAAGACTGTGTTCTGGACTAGTCTATGGCCATCTAAAGACTGTGTTCTGTTCTGGACTAGTCTATGGCCATCTAAAGACTGTGTTCTGGACTAGTCTATGGCCATCTGAAGACTGTGTTCTGAGCTGGTCTATGGCCATCTAAAGACTGTGTTCTGGACTAGTTTAGGCCATCTGGAGACTGTGTTCTGAGCTGGTCTATGGCCATCTGAAGACTGTGTTCTGGACTAGTCTATGGCCATCTGAAGACTGTGTTCTGAGCTGGTCTATGGCCATCTGAAGACTGTGTTCTGAGCTGGTCTATGGCCATCTAAAGACTGTTCTGGTGATCTACGGATTTCTGTTTTCCTGCTTGACATCCAAAGTGATCATGGACAATGAATCACTGTTTTGTTGTCTGACTGTTGCAGTTATCCAGTTAACAATATGGTGGAGGGCTCAGTAGAGTTCTGTTGTGTGTGTGTGTGTGTGTGTGTGTGTGTGTGTGTGTGTGTGCGCGCGTGTGTACATGTGTGTGTGTGTGTGTGTGAGAGAGAGAGAGAGAGAGAGAGAGAGATGCAGATATAAAGTGTGGTCTATGGTTGTGGGATGGGGAGTGAAGAAACATGACCACAAGTCCATACTGAGCAAACACTTTAGCATCTCAGTGTTGGCTTTTCTGGGTTTCCTTAATGCCCACGTTAAGAGTCCTCAGAGCCCTGATTGAGGTTTGCCCACACTTAACATATTAGAATTCATGATGGATTTGTTTGTAGTGAAATTGAGGGTCAAGGTTCAGTCTTGATGTGCAGATTGCTCTTAGCAGTCACCTTTGAGCTGGTTAGCCCAATATAGCATGACAGGAGAGGCCATAGCAGACTCTCCTCCCTCCTGCTCATTGCAAAGATCTGGACCTTGCATTTGATTGATAATTTTGTTCTTTTTGCTGTCGACTAACCAGCTTTAGGGACGGTTACTCAGAACACATGTAAAATACTGTAGGCTGGTTCGATGATACCTAGGTCAAAATAATCTAGCATTGAACTGCTGCTGAACAAGTGCATTTAGCTGGACTGTTCTTTGCTGACAACTTAAAGTCAGAAACTACTGCGCTCTCTCGGGTTCCATTAAAATGACAGCAAAAGGAAGTGATCATTTTGAATGATGAATGTTCATGTGCTGGCTAACTGCTCACTAGCGTCGTAGGGCAGGACACTGGACAGGCAAGCACAAGATGGAGAGTGAGCCGGTTGCCACAGCAACCACAGGGATTCTAGGAGCGCCTGCATCCAAGCCATTGCATAGGAGAGGAGAGGAGAGGAGTGGAGAAGAGAGGAGAGGAGAGGAGAGGAGAGGAGAGGAGAGGAGAGGTGTTTGTGGCTAACTAGAAGCTTGGTTAAAATCCACCATCTTCATCAGAAAATCTCTGGATTCCTCTGAAATAAAAGTGTTTTTTGGTTTGGTTTTGTTTTTGTAAGTAAAACGGTACTGTAGCCTCCGTCTGTAGTACGTCATCTAAGGCTACGTTTACATGAATACATTTTCATTTGAAGACGGTGTAACTAAAACAATTTCGGCCACACGAGCGTCTTGGCACCGTTTCAGAAATCCTCTCCATCCGTACTAACGTGCTATGACAGCGCATATCACATGCCATTCATGTACACTGGGCATGCGCATGCCAGTGTAAACAGGAAGCAGATTGGCGTCTCTGTCTTAACTGGCTAGTTAAAGTTCGTTTTATAGGCTTGACAGAATCTACAGCTAGTATATTAGCTAGCAAGCTATCCAGCAAGCCAGCAAATGATATCCAAAGCATCTGTCAGCTAGCCTTGTGAGACCATCCTGATCTTGTGATCACATTCTGTTTCCCTCCACAGATCAGTCTGGCCTTCCCCCTATCTAGAACGATTTCCAGAAATGAGAAATGTGACCAGGCCAATCAGGGACTGCGTTTCCACTGCTGTTCTGCCCCCCAGTGGAATGCAGCCCCTGACTGGGTCCCATAGTTGATGACATGAAAAACTGGCAGCTGGCAAAACAGTCTAATGGCATCTCCCAAAGCAACGTGAACGTTAGAAGAATAAACACAGCGGTAATGTTAACGTTCGAAGAATAAACAGCGGTAACGTTAATGTTAGAAGAATAAACAGCGGTAACGATAACGTTAGTAGAATAAACACAGCGGTAACGTTAACGTTAGTAGAATAAACACAGCTATACAGTTATTGCAGAAATAGACTCAATAGCAACACTTAAACAAGAACAAGAGTATGCAGTAGAGTGTGTAGTGGAGTTTCTTGGTGGAAAAGACGTTTTTGCCGTTTTTCCGATAGGAAAAGGGTGATATGGGGCACGATGAAGCCAACGTGTGTGTCGGATGGAACTTTGGGTAAACGAGGATGGAACTTTGGGTAAACGTGTAACAATGCACAAATCTTGGCTGGCAGTAGAAATTTGTCCTAGTTAAGGACTTGTACACAAATCCAACTCCTCCGGCCAGAATTAAGACACAAGACAAATGTCTGTCCGAGATATGACCGGGTCACTACTCTAGGTCAGTGCTCTTTCTCATGACACAGAGGGATTAAACATGGCTAAGTTAAGAAATCCTCCAGCTGTGGACTAAAGTGTGGCCTAATTTCACCCCTTTGCCTCGCCAAAATCAGTTGGAAAGATGTGTGTGTCTACCCTAGTATATGAGGGCCTTAAGCCCACACTTCAGTCTATGGTCGACACCGCTGTGTGCGTTGTATCTGGACTCCAATTGATTGTGTAATAAATCCTTTGAATTGTGATTGAATCCTTGATCAACTGTCACAAGGCCTGAGTTCATGGACGCTATGACTAAACATTTAAAACAAAACCCTATTAGTGTTAACATGGCCTACTGTAAGTGACACTCCTTGACAAATGTCTCCTTATTTGTTTGTCTTGTAGAGACAGGAGAGGGCAGTGAGCACATCCTAACATTTCCATCATAAAAGAGCTTTGAATTATTACTCGGTGAGAAGTACAGGCAAGTTCAAAAGGCTGTTTATAGATCATGTGGTTGCTATACTCGGATCATTTCAACATTAGTTGACGTGTGTAGCTGTGAAAACAGACAATTTCTTCAGCTGAAATAACAAAAGACACCAGCAATATAATTCGGCTGGAGACAAACTGCAAAATCTCAATTTATTTCTCTACCTCAGACCAATCTGAATCTGACCCAGAGAAACAGTACTTGCTGCAGGCACACATAGTATCATTATTATTTGTAGTATTGTCCAATTTAGACATAGTCAGGTATAGTACTAGGTTGAAATATTTGTGTAGCAGTATTTGCCCTAACCCAACCCAGTGTGTAGTGCCGTAGTAAGTAACTCATTTGGAGTAATTTGGGGTTAGGTGTCTTGCTCAAGGACACTTGGACATGTGGACAGTCGAAGCTGGGATTCGGACCACTGACTCTTCGATCACTGAACGACCCGCTCTACCAACTGAGCTACAGCCGCCCCAAACTTAAACAAACTTACATTTTGCGCTGATGTGTTTATATTGATTAGCCGATGACTCTCATGCAGCATTTGGGACCCAGCTCGAGTTTGTAGAATGTTGTGAAAATGTCAAGCTATTTCAAAACCTGACCCAGATGTTCACATCAACCAATGGAGAAAATGGCCGCTGACTCATCAGCTAGGGGCTATGATCCCTGCATTTTAACGCAATCTTGCATGTTAGTCACTACATGACAGTAGATTGTTGACTGCCACAGAATTCTTTGTTCGTTGCTACAGACAACACCTTTATGTGCTACAGTATACTAATACTAATGCTATACTAATACTATTCATACACTTGACTAATACTAATGCTATACTAATACTATTCATACACTTGACTAACCCCACTTTTTATTTCTCCCCAACAGAGAGGAGAGACACCCTCCAGAGAGACCCTCCAGAGAGACAGACACCCTCCACACAGAGAGATACCCTCCAGAGAGACAGACACCCTCCACACAGAGAGATACCCTCCAGAGAGACAGACACCCTCCACACAGAGAGAGACCCTCCAGAGAGACAGACACCCTCCACACAAAGAGATAACCTCCAGAGAGACAGACACCCTCCACACAGAGAGATACCCTCCAGAGAGACAGACACCCTCCACACAGAGAGATACCCTCCAGAGAGACAGACACCCTCCACACAGAGAGATACCCGGCAGAGAGACACACTCCAGAGACAGGCCTTTCAAGAGTAGAACCCCCTCCCACCCCCTTGCCCGTAAAAAACCCCACAACAACAACAACAAAAATTAATTTATTCTACTGATTGTCATGGGAACTAAATATATATCGTCATCTAAAAAGACATGCTGAAAAATAGGCAGCATTTGATATTCAATCAGCGGTTAGCAAAGTAAAATGAAGAAATATTGATGGTATATCAAGAGAACATTTAATACAACTCCAAGCTATTTTCTTAATTTCTTTTTGTTTTTTTTAAACCACTTGAAAGATAATACCAGCATGGAGGGGTAAAAATGAACACAAAGTTAAATCAGTTATTTTAACAATTTAAGAGTTTGACTTATCAATATCATAGACACACAGGGGTGGGTCATGACCCAGTTGCCATGCGTGTCGTCATGGTGACCAGCCCCTCCTCCCTCCTCTGGTTGGTCCAGTTTTTGTTGTGGTTCAACCACTATGGATCTCAGCTGACAGAGGCCGCGCCCCCATGCCCAAGCCCCTGTAGCTGCTCCAATCAGGCGAGCCGTGTGATCTGCACCAGGAAGAGTTTAGACGGGGTGCCGGAGAGCATTTCTGAGAACACGAGATACCTCAACCTACAGGAGAACGCAATTCAGGTACATGTGGACTCAAGTCATAGAGACAAACTATACACTCACACACACACACACACACACACACACACACACACACACACACACAAATACACACACAGCAGAGATGCGCAGATGGAGTTTGAGCGCACCCGAATCCGCGTGCACTCATCAATCATTCACCCGCCACCCACTTGACATAATTATCTTCTACAATTTAGAGACCCAACCCACCAAACATGAAGTTATTGTATTTACATTTAAATTATGTCCAGCCGTTCGTGCTCATTCGCTTTTGAAATGCTCAGGCGCATTTTCTTGACTTAAACAATTTAAAGATTATAGGCTCGCTTTCGCAGGATCTCGGTTGATGACGTGGTCAAGGGTATTTGAGTGAGTGGCAGGTCTCGCACCTTCTCGCAGTTGTTATATTATAATATATATATATATATATATAATTATAGTAGTTATTAAATACGAATATAACTGACAAATCCACCCGCAATCCACCCGAAATTAATCACAATGTTGATTTTTATTGGCCTACCCACTGATGTCACAGATATATCCGCAATATTCGCATCTCTAACACACAGACACACACACACACACAAACAAACACATACGCACACACACGCACACACACACACATAAACAAAGATCTACTTGTAAGAAGAGAAACATTTCTACGTGACTAAATGTGTATGTGTGTCCCTTGCCAGGTGATAAAGTCTGACACCTTCAAGCACCTGAGGCATCTGGAAATCCTGCAGCTCTCCAAGAACCACATCAGACAGATTGAGGTGGGGGCGTTCAATGGCCTGCCCAACCTCAACACCCTGGAGCTGTTCGACAACCGGCTGACGGTGGTGCCGTCGCAGGCGTTCGAGTACCTCAGCAAGCTGCGCGAGCTGTGGCTACGCAACAACCCCATCGAGACGCTGCCGGCCTTCGCTTTCCACCGCGTGCCGTCGCTGCGCCGCCTCGACCTGGGCGAGCTGCGCAAGCTGGACTACATCTCCGAGGCCGCCTTCGAGGGCCTGGTCAACCTGCGTTTCCTGAACCTGGGCATGTGTGGCCTGAAGGACATCCCCAACCTCACGGCGCTGGTGCGCCTGGAGGAGCTGGAGCTGTCGGGGAACCAGCTGGGGATCGTCCGGCCGGGCTCCTTCCAGGGCCTGGTGTCGCTGCGCAAGCTGTGGCTGATGCACTCCCGGGTGACGGTGATCGAGCGCAACGCCTTCGACGACCTGAAGAACCTGGAGGAGCTCAACCTGTCGCACAACTCGCTGCACTCGCTGCCGCACGACTTGTTCACGCCACTGCACCAGCTGGAGCGCGTGCACCTCAACCACAACCCCTGGGTGTGCAACTGCGACGTGCTGTGGCTCAGCTGGTGGCTGAAGGAGACGGTGCCCAGCAACACCACCTGCTGCGCCCGCTGCCACGCCCCGCCGGGCCTCAAGGGCCGCTACATCGGCGAGCTGGACCAGAGCCACTTCACCTGCTATGCGCCGGTCATCGTGGAGCCGCCCACCGACCTCAACGTCACCGAGGGCATGGCGGCGGAGCTCAAGTGTCGCACGGGCACCTCCATGACGTCGGTGAACTGGCTCACCCCGAACGGCACCCTCATGACCCACGGCTCTTACCGGGTCCGCATCTCCGTCCTCCACGACGGGACGCTGAACTTCACCAACGTGACGGTGCAGGACACCGGCCAGTACACCTGCATGGTGACCAACTCGGCCGGCAACACCACAGCGACGGCCGTCCTCAATGTGTCCGCCTCCGACCCCAGCAACAGCTACAGCTACTTCACCACCGTCACTGTGGAGACGGTAGATTCGGTCCAGTCGGAGTCTGAGAATTCGGTCTACCAGCAGTTCATCAATGAGACATTCATCGATATTCCGGGTCCTACCCTTCCGGGCGGGGTGCTGGGCGAGGGCCAGTCCGGCGTCACCATTTCGCCCTCGCCCTCCTCGCTGTCCTCCTTGTCTCCACGGACCACTAAGGGTACTGAAAAGGCAGTGACCGTGTCGATCATGGACGTGACAAACATCCCCGGCCTGGATGACGTCATGAAGACCACCAAGATCATCATCGGCTGCTTCGTGGCCATCACCTTCATGGCGGCCGTGATGCTCGTGGTCTTCTACAAGCTGCGGAAGCAGCACCAGATGCACAAGCACCACGGCCCTGCTCGCGCCATCGAGATCATCAACGTGGAGGACGAGATCGGCACCGGGGCGGGCAGCGGGATCTCGGGGGGGTCGACCATGAGCACCGCCTGCGGAGGGGAAGGAACGCTAAGGATACACCACCCGGAGATCGTCAACCTCCCGAACATCGGCAGGTCGGATCATCTCAACCACTACTACAAGACCCATCACTTCAACAACAACGTTCTGGGCCTGAGCATCGGGTCCGGGGATGGATCCGGATTGGTGGGCATCCTGAACAACAAGAACCCCTCTCAAATCAACCAGCAAGACATCCCCATCTCTTGTACACAGATTCCCATCTCCACGTCTGGCAATGGCCTCAACACCAACCCCAGCTCCGTGTCCCCGCCGCTGCCCATGTCCCTCCCCATGCCTGCTATGGGATTACACGGATCTCTCAAGGGCTTCATGGGCCAAAACCCCAACCCACAAATGGAGCCTCTTCTTTTCAAAGGAAACTCAAAGGAAAACGTTCAAGAGACTCAAATCTAAGAACAAAAGAGAGGATAGAGAGTGTGAGAGAGAGAGAGAGAGAGAAAGAGAGAGAGAGAGAGAGAGAGAGAGAGTGAAAGACAGAGAGGGGATTGATGGCTGGTTTATGCCCTCAACGATTAGACACTGGAGTGCATTGACATAAGACCAGGAGAGAGGATAGACTGACACTGCAATACACCGACCCAGACTGGTCAGCGACAGAGCACTGAGCCAAGGATTACCACAACGGGACACTTGTGTTTGCAGAAACCATCATGGCAATGGAGTTAAAGGAATGGACGTCGCTACAATGTAAATCTGTGCCAAAGCAAATGTTTCTTGCGGTTTCTTGCGGAGTTGTATTAACATAGGAAAAGAGTAGCCTTTCCAAGTACTGTAGCTCTATCCCCGTCTCTTTCCTGACCCGGCAGGATGCGCGGCACTGACCACACAGAGAAACACTTCACGGGACAAATTTGGAGGAGATATTTCTCTTCTTTCCCAGAAAACACTTGCGCCAGACACTCTCTCTCATGTGATCTGAACAGTCTCCCTCAAGGTGACGATTATGTAGGCAGAAGTAGAGGGACAGAAGGGTACAGTACAGTACAAACTACTGTGAAAAAATCCACAAATTATATAAATATATTTTCATTTGAATATGTAACATTGCAGACTCCAATGCAGAGATATGTTGGGGGATGTAGAAGCCGGTATAGTAGTTTTTTGTGTGAATAATCAGGGGCGGTATTTGTGAAGGTCGGTTATACGATACATATGTTTTGAGTTTGGCTACTTCTCAGAAACATAAGGGCTCAATTGCAACACTCATTGTGAATCTTTGAATTGGCTGCGTGGCATAAATGCCAATCCATTAATGTTGTAGAACGGTAGGAGGACCCACAGTCGTCTTTCTGACAAACTTTAATCTGTGTTTCACTTCTTCAACGGTAATCATAACAGACTTTTTTTCTTTAGAGAGTATATTCTGCCTTTAAGAAGAGCCGGGTACATGATTAAGTTGTGTCTCTGATACATACTGGACTGTGTGCCAGCAACAAATTAAAGGTGAAAGAATTTTGTCGAAACACAACAATGAGGCAATCTACAGTAATGCAAAGACCTGTTTGGACAGGAGAATGGTTTGGACAGGAGAATGGTTGACATGGTGTTATTTGAAGCAGATCAGCAGACAGATATTTGCTTTAACTGAGGAATTTGATATGACCTCCTTGCTAATGGTGACCATGATTGTGCCATAGCATGCTGGAGAGAACGATGCTGAGTCTGTCTTAACGACGGTATTTAGAGGAGATTCTACACCCATCTTTGGTTTAGTGGAATGGACATGTATAATAATAGTAATGTTTGGTTGTATGACAATTGTAAGATTCAGATTTTTACAGTGTAACTTTCATATGTTAATGCCATTTACGCTACTTGCGTTTCGACTGTATTCATTTATTTTGTTAGTTTGATATAATATGTACAGTTGTCTAGCCATGTATCATTACGTGTGAAATAAATCAGTCATATATTGGGTCGTGGCGGTCAATGGCAACCAACTGACAGACTTTGAAGAGTGAAACTGTAGTTTTCAAGCTTTTGATTTGAGTGGAATATATGGTATAGTTCCATCAGTTAGTTAGTAATAATGCAATATCATTTCTACTATCTGTTCTCTTATTAGAGTATGTTTTGACAGGTTTGTAGTCGTACTTCTATGGGGGGCTCAATGTTGAAACCCCCCACAGGGTGGACCTAAATGTTAGAACAGTGCCATGGATGTGCAGGGAACCCTCAAATGTTTGTTGCAATTGAGCACAAACTGGCCATGCTGCTGCGTCCCAGTGAGCCAGGCGCTGGAGGACGAGACGGGGGACGACCTCTGATGTCTGCTCTTGCATACGAGGCTGTCTTGCGTTGAAAGATGACGCTCCGTCTAATCTGCAATCCACTCAACAATGGTTTTTGTTGCACCTCTCTGTCTGTCTTTGTCTCAGCGCAGCTCATATTCTCAGTGCCGTTGTGTTGAGTGGGTGGCCTTGGCCCTGCTCCTCCACTGCTCCTCCACTGCTCCTGCTCCTCCCCTGCTCCTCCCCTGCTCCTCCCCTGCTCCTCCACTGCTCCTGCTCCTCCCCTGCTCCTGCTCCTCCTCGCCTGCTCCTCCCCTGCTCCTGCTCCTCCCCTGCTCATCCCCTGCTCCTGCTCCTCCACTGCTCCTCCACTACTCCTGCTCCTCCACTACTCCTGCTCCTCCCCTGCTCCTGCTCCTCCACTGCTCCTCCACTACTCCTGCTCCTCCCCTGCTCCTGCTCCTCCACTGCTCCTTCTCCTCCCCTGCTCCTCCACTGCTCCTTCTCCTCCCCTGCTCCTTCTCCTCCCCTGCTCCTGCTCCTCCACTGCTCCTCCACTACTCCTGCTCCTCCACTACTCCTGCTCCTCCCCTGCTCCTCCACTGCTCCTGCTCTTCCACTGCTCCTCCACTGCTCCTGCTCCTCCCCTGCTCCTGCTCTTCCACTGCTCCTCCCCTGCTCCTGCTCCTCCACTGCTCCTTCTCCTCCCCTGCTCCTGCTCCTCCACTACTCCTGCTCCTCCCCTGCTCCTCCACTGCTCCTGCTCTTCCACTGCTCCTGCTCCTCCCCTGCTCCTGCTCCTCCACTGCTCCTCCCCTGCTCCTCCACTGTAACCAGACACTCAGTGGGACAAATATGTTTTACAAATAATAATAATAATAATGAAAGTAATAATGATACAACAACAGTTAAAGTTAATATCAAATTATTATCCAGGGGAATGAAATATTAGGTTGACAGATAATAACACACGATCCTTACTAAGCCATAAAGCATTTGTAGATTGGTAACTAATGAAGAGAATAGAGCCCACACACTTGCATGCTCCAGAATCAACGTTTTACTTGACAGCGCTTCGGGCGTCTGCTCTCTGTCAGGTGAATTTGGGTCAGCGATTGTTAACTAACCATTTCCAAATTACATTATTTGCAAACAGTTTTAAATAATAAACAAATTATATACAGTATATGCTATTGATGTAGGAATCTAACCCCCCAAATCCCACAGTGATGTACTGATATGGAGTGTCCCTCCAGCAGTTAAACCTCTCTTTCCACGATGTCAGTTCTGTTGTCAGGTTGTCAACTCTGTTGTCAGGCTCCACGTTGGGGTTTGGTAGATGTGGGTTTGATTCCTATATCAACCTCAACCTGGCTTTGAGTATATATTTACTACTAATAATGTTACTAACTGTCACTATGTAATAATGTACTAACTTGTCCATTTGTTAATATTTAACAATCTACACATGGTTTATAAATGGCTTATGAAGGAGAGTTATATTGTAGTTATATTATGAAGTGTTGCCAACATTTGTAATTATGTTTTAGGGTAACTTACATTTCTAGTTGTACATCAATATTGCAGTCATTTTGTGGAACCCTTTTGTGGGTGGAGCTCAACTGTTTCCCCACAGAGATGCTGCTAGAATATAAATGAAGACAAAAAATGCAACATATGGCCGCTGTGTTGATGTGCTACATTCAGTAACTGTGCTGTCAGATTTCAAAGAGCATGTTAAATGTCTCCGAGTATGATGCCATGTTCCAGAGAAAATGGCTGCACAGAACAACACTAACCATGTCTAGTTCTAATGAAACTTTAGGAAGTCATTTATTCATGATCAACTACAATATAATTTGCAGAGGTATTCCTCTCAAAACATTTGACAAGATGCATTATTATTGTTGTTATAATAATAATAATAATAATAATAATAATATGAATTATTATTATTATTATTATTAGTGTTGGTATTATTATTATTAACATCATCATCATCATCATCATCATCATTATAATTATAATTATTATCATTATCATTATCATTGTTGTTATTATTATTATTATTATTATTATTATTCACAATCCCAGACGGTGGAACATGATTGAGACAACATACACTATAAGTGACCTTTATCACTAGTGAGTGGAAAGGATGCCTACACATCAGAATAGAACAAATGGACTTTTAATGGAATATTGGTCATCCTGACTGTACTGAGCCAGTGAGAGGATGCTGCTGATTGGCTCGCTGTTGCACCAGATGAAGAGCTTGTCCTTTGTAAGCTCCGCCCCTCGCTGAAGCAGGAGGTCTCGGCCCAGTTGGCTTTCATTTAGTTTGAAGTAAAATTTCTTTATATTGAAATTGAATGTGGATTATCAAATTTGTGGATTATCAAACATGCACCATGAAATCGCAAGAAAAATCAAATACTCTTACTGTGAACCATGGACTGACCTTTTGAGAGTTAAAATGCAAGATATTCAATTTGATAAAGAAATTAGAACTTGAACATAGTTGGAAAGCTTTTTAAAAATGAACTGAGGGAATGATGTAAGTATAGAAGACATCTGCATTTCTTTAAATGCGAAATAATAAAAAGAAAAAACTTTTTGTGTTCATTAGTTTTCCTTTTTTTGTTGCAAATGTTGGTTGTGTATCTCAATGTGATATTATAGATATGGTCATTATGTAGGCTACTGTCATCAGATGTCACACTGGATTCAGAAAGCTTGCACATAAAATGGTGGACTCCATGGCAACAGGAGGATTGGGATATTGTATAACTCAAATCCAGATTCAGCCTTTGACTACATCAACACTGTATTTACACTTCAATGATTGTCATATAATGACTGAGAGGTAAACATTGTCTGTCAGTGCAAGTGTGGCTTAACTCTGCTATGTGAAAAGAATTATTTCCATTCAAAACATGACACATATAGCACCAAACTCAGCTCATTGTGATCTTTTTGTCATAACATTACTGTACTAACGTAAAAGTTATATCAACAGTTCAAGTGTTAAATGCTGATGTTACATTAAGTTATTGCGTGGATTTTGCATAAAACAAAATGAAAGGAATTATGATTAATAATGGAGTAGATTAGGCCTATGGGTTATTATTTTATTTTATTTCACCATTTCTAGAGATCAGAAGTGATCAGTCCTTGGTTGGCATCTTTCCTTGTAGCTGTGCAGTAAGCCCTCGTTCCCCACGTCCACCTCAAACACAGATAATAGTGTGTGTTCCTTAAGTGCTTAGACTGCTCTGAGCATCTCAAGGGTAGTTTCTGTGACAAACCTTACACAGATAATGTATAAGATCGCTAAACAATGTGTTTATAGCTTATCTAAATAATGGAAATGCATTTATACTGTTACAGTTACAGTATATACAAGGTCCTTCCAGAGTGTGTGTGTATACCTGCATATCTATCTATCTATCTATCTATCTATCTATCTATCTATCTATCTATAGAGAGAGAGAGAGAGAGAGAGTATATATATATATATATATATATACTGTATCTCTATATACAGTAGATAGATAGATAGATAGATAGATAGATAGATAGATAGATAGATAGATAGATAGATAGATAGATAGATAGATAGATATGGACTGGATATATATGTATACACATGTACACACACTCTGGTGGGGCCTGGTTCAGCTCTCTGGTCTGGGGAGTGTACTTGTTGTGCCCATGGCTCCATGTAGATCCCCATAGGTCCCTGGAGACGGCCTGGGCATGCATGTTTCACAGACTTCCTGATGGAATATGCATCAGAGTACAGTGCAGTGGGAGTGTGTGTGTGTGTGTGTGTGTGTGTGTGTGTGTGTGTTTTTGTGTGCGTGTGTGCATGTGTGTGTGTGTACACAAGTATTGCACAAGTGAAATAGGTTAAGGAACGGTTCTTGTAATAACTAAAAGTGTTTCACTGAATCACTACAGTATGTGACTTATTGGATACATACATACATACATACATACATGCATACATACATACATACATACATACTGTACATACATGCATGCATACATACATACATGCATACATACATACATACATACATACATACATACATACATACATACATACATACATACATACATACATACATACATACATACATGCATACATACATACATACATACATACATACATACATGCATACATACATACATGCATACATACATACATACATACATACATACATACATACATGCATGCATACATACATACATACATACATACATACATACATACATGCATGCATACATACATACATACATACATACATACATACATACATACATACATACATACATACATACATACATACATACATGCATGCATACATACATACATACATACATGCATGCATACATACATACATACATACATACATGCATACATACATACATACATACATACATGCATACATACATACATACATACATACATACACAGTAGCTGCTGTAGAGCACGTACCGCTTTATGAGCTAGTAATGACATGATGAGATGTGATGGGAAGCGTTGTTCAGAGCTGGGAGCTGCTGGGATGTGGTGTCAGACTGTCCTCTGTGTTACTGGAAACCAGTTGAGATAGGACTGGAAACCAGTTGAGATGGGACTGGAAACCAGTTGAGATGGGACTGGAAACCAGTTGAGATAGGACTGGAAACAAGTTGAGATGGGACTGGAAACCAGTTGAGATGGGACTGGAAACCAGTTGAGATAGGACTGGAAACAAGTTGAGATTGGACTGGAAACCAGTTGAGATGGGACTGGAAACCAGTTGAGATGGGACTGGAAACCAGTTGAGACAGGACTGGAAACCAGTTGAGATGGGACTGGAAACCAGTTGAGATTGGACTGGAAACCAGTTGAGATGGGACTGGAAACCAGTTGAGACAGGACTGGAAACCAGTTGAGATGGGACTGGAAACCAGTTGAGATGGGACTGGAAACCAGTTGAGACGGGACTGGAAACCAGTTGAGACAGGACTGGACACCAGTTGAGATGGGACTGGAAACCAGTTGAGATGGGACTGGAAACCAGTTGAGACAGGACTGGACACCAGTTGAGATGGGACTGGAAACCAGTTGAGACGGGACTGGAAACCAGTTGAGACAGGACTGGACACCAGTTGAGATGGGACTGGAAACCAGTTGCACCAAGACCTCCTTGGCGTTGCCTCGGTGGTGTTGCCAGCCTAAGCAGAGGCAGATTTCTCTAACATTAAACTCTGACTAATTTCTCTCACAGCACTGATTGGAAACAAAAATGTCTATCCACACATACACTTTTGATTATTTTTCCTTCTCCAAAATGTGCTTCTAAGTCAAGAGAATAGGCAGATTCAGGTAATGGAGATCGTAACGCTCCAGGGTGTGGAGACAGCAGGACGTTTGCTCTGTGTGCAGCTGGAAAGAACACATTTAACGTGCATTTTCACCCGAGATGAAAGTGAAAGGCTCGAATGCAAATGTGATTAGAGGAGCGTGCGATCTTAACGCGGACGTATGTGGCGGAGCAAGGTGATCTTGAGAAAAGAAAAGAAAAAAACACCAGCCTCAGCTGTCGCAGCAAAGGCAAGAAAGCATACAGTATGTACAGTATCAGGTTCCTCCTTCCAAATCATTACCTCTTCTAATTGTTTGGCGGCAAATGAAGGAGCTCTTGTAGAACGAATGCACCCTTGGCCCTTCACCGTTCGGTGCTCTCCGCCTAGACACGTTTTATAAGCTGAGCCCACATTCTCTAGGCTATTTGTCGTTCCCTTCTGATCCAGTAGGCTAACCTCCCTTCCGCGTTCCTCCAGGGATTCCCCTGGTCCTCGGACAGACAGACAGACAGACAGACAGACAGACAGACAGGCAGACAGACAGACAGACAGACAGGCAGACAGACAGACAGACAGGCAGACAGACAGACAGACAGATCGGCAGACAGACAGACAGGCAGACAGACAGACAGACAGACAGACAGGCAGACAGACAGACAGACAGACAGACAGACAGGCAGACAGACAGACAGACAGGCAGACAGACAGACAGACAGATCGGCAGACAGGCAGACAGACAGACAGACAGACAGGCAGACAGACAGACAGACAGACAGACAGACAGACAGACAGACAGATCGGCAGACAGACAGACAGACAGGCAGACAGACAGACAGACAGACAGACAGACAGACAGACAGGCAGACAGACAGACAGACAGACAGACAGACAGACAGACAGACAGGCCGCAGGGTCTACAGGGAAACCGACGACACAAGCAGAGGTGTCTGATGGGAGGATGGGAACCATGAAGATTCGCTTTTTTTGGTTTTGTAGCGGAGCACCTACTTTCTGGTCGTGTAAAACAGTTTATGGTTGCTGTGTAGGCTACCTGTCTGCCTGGCCCTCGGCTGCTGTGGCCTAGTTAGCAGGCAATTGTTTATGTTTGCTTATCTCTCTGTATCCCAAACACAGTTAAATGAAAGTAGGACATACACACTAAATGGGGCTTTAATCTGTATACGAGGAATAAAATATCCATCAGCTAATTTTACAGGAAGACCATTTTTAGAGGCTTTCAACTAGGCTACTTTCCCACACGGCAGAAATACAGCTCCAACAGCAGACAGACTCTGAAGAGACGCCGTTCTCGGAGTCGGCTACATGTGTTCACCCGGCCGGGAACGAATACAGCCTCCGATCCGGAAATGTGCATTTGCGTAATGTAATACGTGTAAATGATCTATTTTTAATGAGCCGACACGCGGAGGGATCTGCTGGGGAGAGTGCATGCTCAAAGATGCGGAAGCTGTTTCTGTCGGCTCCTGGTTCTAGCCCATATCCACCCAGCCTGCATCCCCGCGCGGCCCCACCGCCCTCGGGCGTTTCTCCAGCGCCTCTGATGCGTCTCTCCGGAGAGAAGCTGCACTCGACGTTGCAATATGCCACCTCAAACTAACGCAGATATTTGTATTCCTTCTCTAAATAAAGCTGAAATTGATGTGTCGTTTTTTACAGCAGTCTGCTGGCTCAAGGTGTTTAGTGGTGATGATGGTGTTTGTGTGTGTGTGTGTGTGTGTGTTTGCAAGCAATCTTTGACAAAAAAAAAGTCCTTATCTATTGTAGCCTACTGCTGTACATTTTGAATGACAGATTGATGGTCATATATGTGTGATTTGAATGTGTCATATATGTGTGATTTGAATGACAGATTGATGGTCATATATGTGTGATTTGAATGACAGATTGATGGTCATATATGTGTGATTTGCAAACAGACTGAATAGACTTGATCTACTGTATCTTTGTGGATAAATACCACACAATGCACTGTAAAATCGAATGTCTTCCGTATAGTTGAGAGATCAGCGTTTGGCAGGCGATCATTTCCATCGGGTCATCCACCTAAATATATTTCTCCTGCTCCTTGCGTTGGGAACGCACCTTGAAATAGCTTACACTCTCCAAATGCAGCAGTGCGTTATGATGTCATTCATAATGCATCCTATCCTGTTAGATGTTACCAATACGGAGCATTTACAAGCACAGGCAACCCAGAAATATAAATATCCCACAATCCCCTGCTGAAGAGACTGGGGGTTAAGAACGAAACGCTTGCCTTGCCCTTTGAAAATCTGCTCTTTCACATACATTATCCATGGCCTTCCATATCAGTCTGGGAAAAGCATTTAATTCTACATGGTACCTGTATTGTGTGTAAGTGGAGGAATGTGAAGGCTGTTATGTATGAAGGGTGATGATGAAGAATTATGAAATATATTTTTAAAAAGGAGTAAAAAAACAACTTTTTTTTTTAAAGGTGTGGTGGGCGTTAACGGTTTAGGATCTAAACTCGTGAAGTTGTGGGACGTCGTGGGAGGGGCTTAATTTTACCTGTCTTTTGAGTCTTGCTCATCTGTGCAAGATGTGGTTTCCGGCTTTGAACCCAACGACAGATCAGTCCCATAACAGAAGTGCTTGTGTTTGATTCCCTCTGACTGCGCCCAGAACAGCTCTGCAGAGGGAGAGGACAGGCTTGTCCTGAAGAAGATGAGGGGACAGAACAGCTCTGCAGAGGGAGAGGACAGGCTTGTCCTGAAGAAGATGAGGGGACAGAACAGCTCTGCAGAGGGAGAGGACAGGCTTGTCCTGAAGAAGATGAAAAAAAACAAAAAACAGAGAAAGACATGCTCACTGTGTCTAATATATTATGCACAACATGATGAGATATGAAAGCTGAACAATCTCCCCTCTCTCTCTCTCTCTCTCTCTCTCTCTCTCTCTCTCTCTCTCTATCTCTCCCTCTTTCTCTCTCCGTCTCTCCGTCCCCTACCCTCCTCTGTTCCGTTCCCTCTTTCCCTCATACTCCATTTTGTCCTAAAGAAGGACATTTTGGTCCCATGGGGGGACAACAGTATTGATGTGGAGAGATGAGTTATTGATTGGAAGGAGAGGACACAGAGACAGTTGACCTGCAGAACGAACAGGAGACCATGCAACACAAGAGTCCACAAACACACACACACAGACACACACACACACACACACACACACATATATGAGCAACAGACGATGCAACACAAGAGTCCACACACACACACACACACACACACACACACATAGGCTACTGTATGAACAAGAGACCATGCAACACAAGAGTCCACACACACACATATACGACCAAGAGACGATGCAACACGAGTCCACACACACACACACACACACACACACACACACACACACACACACACACACACACACACACATACAGTATACATGAGGAGACCATGCAACACAAGAGTCCATACGCATACATATGGTATATGCAGTATGTATGAGGGGCATACACTGATGTACATGAGACACACACACACACACACACACACACACACAGTGGAGACATGTGCACATGTCAACCAGCGTGTACAGGGAGCGAGGGCGTCCATTACGCGTCGTCGTGAGTTTACTGCTCTAGCCAGCTGTACTGTAGAAGTCAGTACTGCTTATACACTATACTGTATGCAGTAGTGTACGTCTCTGGGCTGAGAGTAAACGGGACACCCCCTGCCCCCCGGGCCTGGTCTTGGATCAGGGTGCGGTCCAGGTCCAGGCTGAGTCCTTGACACGGAGAACACGTCTGGAGGAGCTGCTCAAACGCACCGGGAGCAGCGGAGACGCATTCCAGCCGTGACGCACAGCAGATCCATCGTCTGGTCTGACCTTTGCCCTCTGACCCTGGCTGGTTTGTAGTGGGTGATCCGTGGGAGGGCTGGGAGGGAACAGTAAGCCGGTCCCTCCTCCTGGTGCCGAATGCCACGGCGCAGCCTCCCTGTCGTCAGGAATGGTGCTGGTGGTACGATGGATGGATGAATGGTGCTGGTGGTACTATGGATGGATGAATGGTGCTGGTGGTACGATGGATGGATGAATGGTGCTGGAGGTACGATGGATGGATGAATGGTGCTGGTACGATGGATGGATGAATGGTGCTGGTGGTACTATGGATGGATGAATGGTGCTGGTGGTACGATGGATGGATGAATGGTGCTGGAGGTACGATGGATGGATGAATGGTGCTGGTACGATGGATGG
The DNA here is from genome assembly GCF_949987555.1 of Borostomias antarcticus. NCBI lineage: Eukaryota > Metazoa > Chordata > Actinopteri > Stomiiformes > Stomiidae > Borostomias > Borostomias antarcticus. The sequence continues at coordinate 7,236,064 of NC_140255.1, read as the reverse complement.
ATGAATGGTGCTGGTGGTACTATGGATGGATGAATGGTGCTGGTGGTACGATGGATGGATGAATGGTGCTGGTGGTACTATGGATGGATGAATGGTGCTGGTGGTACGATGGATGGATGAATGGTGCTGGTGGTACGATGGATGGATGAATGGTGCTGGAGGTACGATGGATGGATGAATGGTGCTGGTACGATGGATGGATGAATGGTGCTGGTGGTACTATGGATGGATGAATGGTGCTGGTGGTATGATGGATGGATGAATGGTGCTGGTGGTACGATGGATGGATGAATAGTGCTGGTTGTACGATGGAAGGATTGAATGGTGCTGGTGGTACTATGGATGAATGAATGGTGATGGTGGTACGATGAATGGATGAATGGTGCTGGTGGTACGATGGATGGATGAATGGTGCTGGTACGATGGATGGATGAATGTGCTGGTGGTACGATGGATGGATGAAGGCTGCTGGTGGTACGATGGGTGGATGAATGGTGCTGGTGGTACGATGGATGGATGAATGGTGCTGATACGATGGATGCATGAATGGTGCTGGTGGTACGATGGATGGATGAATGGTGCTGGTACGATGGATGGATGAATGTGCTGGTGGTACGATGGATGGATGAATGTTGCTGGTGGTACAATGGATGGATGGATGGTGCTGGTACGATGGATGGATGAATGTGCTGGTGGTACGATGGATGGGTGAATAGTGCTGGTGGTATGATGGATGGATGAATGGTGCTGGTACGATGGATGGATGAATGTGCTGGTGGTACGATGGATGGATGAATGGTGCTGGTGGTACGATGGATGGATGAATGTGCTGGTGGTACGATGGATGGATGAATGTGCTGGTGGTACGATGGATGGATGAATGGTGCTGGTACGATGGATGGATGAATGTGCTGGTGGTACGATGGATGGATGAATGTGCTGGTGGTACGATGGATGGATGAATGGTGCTGGTGGTACGATGGATGGATGAATGGTGCTGGTACGATGGATGGATGAATGTGCTGCTGGTACGATGGATGGGTGAATGGTGCTGGTGGTATGATGGATGGATGAATGGTGCTGGTACGATGGATGGATGAATGTGCTGGTGGTAGGATGGATGGATGAATGGTGCTGGTACGATGGATGAATGAATGTAGCTGGTGGTACGATGGATGGATGAATGGTGCTGGTGGTACGATGGATGGATGAATGGTGCTGGTATGATGGATGGATGAATTGCACACAATTATGCTCCACAGGCAGTGGATGTCAGGAGATACAAGCGGCGGGGAGGAGCTGTGGGTTGTGAACCCACGACGGCAGAGATATCAGCATGAGACAATACTGCAGGTTCCCATCCACCATTATGTAAATAGAGGTGACATGTGTGAGTGTGGGCCCTGAGCTCTCTCTCTATCTCTCTGTTTCTCTCTATCTCTCTGTTTCTCTCTCTCTCTATCTCTCTCCCTCTCTCTCTCCCTCTTCCTATATCTCTCTCTCTCTCCCTCTCTCTCTCTCTCTCTCTCTCTCTCCCTCTCTC
>NC_140255.1:7212218-7234321 GCF_949987555.1 Borostomias antarcticus | reverse complement strand
CAGCAGGGTTACCATGACAACATTGGTGAAACCACGGCAATTATTTCAACAAAGACAAAGACAGTACAAAAAAATAATTTACCTTCCCGTAAATGCAGCATGTGTGCATGTGTGTGTGCGTGTGTTCAGTTCAGTTCAAGTTCAGTTCAATTCAGTATGTATATATGTTTGTCTTTGTGTGTGTGTGTGTGTACGTGAGTGTCTGTGCATATGTGTTTGTGTTTGTCTTTGTGTGTGTGTGTGTGTACGTGTGTGTGTGTGTATGTGTACAATATGTATATGTGTGTGTTTGTATGTGTGTGAGTGTGTGTGTGTGTGTTTGTGTGTGTGTGTGCGTGTGTGTGTGTTTGTGTGTGTATGCGTGTGTGTGTTTGTGTGTGTATGCGTGTGTGTGTTGTGTGTGTGTGTGCGTGTGTGTATGTGTATGTACATGTGCGTGCGTGTGTGTGTGTGTATGTACATGTGTGTACATGTGTGTGTGTGCGTGTGTGTGTGTGTGTGTTTCCGCGTGTGTGTTGTGCATGTATTGTACAGTACATGTGTCTCTTTTATATGTGTTTTTCTAACCCAGCAGGACCAAGGATAAGGACGAGCTGAGAGCAGCGGCGTTCTCAGACCTGGGATCAGTGACACGAGCGCAGAGTTCCCCCTCATCACACACCTTCAGTGGAGTTCTCAGACCTGGGATCAGTGACACGAGCGCAGCGTTCCCCCTCATCACACACCTTCAGCGGAGTTCTCAGACCTGGGATCAGTGACACGAGCGCAGAGTCCCCCCCCCCATCACACCCCTTCCTCCGTCTGGAACCAAACATTAAACAACCAACCAGGCGGAGGGATAGATGGATATGGACTTTAATAATCCCCAGAGGAGGAAATGTGCTTTTTCAGCAGTGGGAAATTACAGCCAAAGTTTGGAAATGCAGAATATACACAGAATATACACAGCAGTGAATACACATTAAATAAGAACGTACATACATACATACATACAGCGTGTGTAAAATATAGAATATGTGCATACATACATCCAGACTGTATAGATATAGACCCTCCCGCAGAGGGAATAGCGCTTGCTTGTGTCAGGAGCCAGATTAGGATTAGGATTAGTCCTAACTACAGGGTACGTCTCCAGACAGAGCGACCCACCGGGTCACTGTGATAGCAACAGATGTAACCACATGTTCTGCAGCGTCAGGGAAAACGCTAGGCTATGGGTCCTGTAATTTTGGGACAAACCCACAGCAGATGACATACAATATAATGAGTGTTTGTAGACTGGGCTCTGTGTGTGTGTGTGTGTGTGTGTGTTTACCTGTGTGTGTGAGTGATTGCAGAGTCAGCAGGCCAGCAGGTAAAGAGGAACAGTTGCTCGTTGACTCGAGCGTGTGGACGTTCTGCCAGGTTCCTCAGAGGGTCCAACGACTGCAGGGTGGATGCACAGGTACGACAGGGTGGAAGCACAGGTACGACAGGGTGGACGCACAGGTACGACAGGGTGGACGCACAGCCACGACAGGGTGGACACACAGGTACGACAGGGTGGACACACAGGTACGACAGGGTGGACACAGAGGCACGACAGGGTGGACACAGAGGCACGACAGGGTGGACACACAGGTACGACAGGTTCCTTTACCAGGAACCTCCACTAAAATATCAACGTCTATCTCCTTACGGCTACAGGGATGAGATTTACTACAGGGCTTCTCTTTCCTTCCTAGATCGACTCTGAGGATCCACAGTGTGGGAGACGGTACTTGCGTGGTGAGGTGAGTCCGTTTGCAGTACTGATGTGTTTGACAGATCACACACCTCATTCCCCTTCATTGTGGTTTTACTAAGCAACAGTAAACTGGCGAACACTGAACCATTTCATATTGTATCATTATTACTAGCAATCATCGTTCATTGATTTTTTCCCCGATGAACATGAACCTTGTCTATCAGATTGCAACATTTCAACCTTAATATCAGATGGCTTGGCGAGTGTTATCTTACTGAAGTTCTTTGATACAATTCAATGAGGAAAAGCGGTTATTCGGAGGTTAGAGGTCAGAGCTGCCACATCCCTACCCGTTTGTGTTTTTAAAGAAGCGCACGCTGAGGAAAGAGGAGGAAGCGAGAGACGGAGAGAGGATGTGGACGTTGCTGAGCCTGCTGGGACTCTTTATCTGTGGCTGCCCATCCACCGAGGGGCGCACCCTGAAGTTTGTCGTGGCGGTGAGTCACATCCAGCTGATCTGTATTCACACTGCTTGATCCACACATGTAATATCTAGTATACTTACTGGAAAATCTAGAATACTTTTGTAATATCTAGAATACTTATTGGGAAATCGAGTGCACTTATTGTAATATCTAGAATACTTATTGTAAAATCTAGTATACTTACTGTAATATCTAGTACACTAACAGGAAAATCTAGTATACTTACTGTAATATATACAGGTAGTATAATAGTTACTGTAAAAACAGTATTATGTTGTTACTAACATAACACTAAGAGACATTATGTTGTAACTAACATAACACTACTTGGTATTACTATTACTGTACGTATATTAAGTATAAAGGCAACTTATTACCGAAGCCGAGGTAGGTATAAGAGCAACGTGCTACTCAGGAACACAGTACACGTGTGCCAAGAGGACGCTGTGCTCAAGTATATGTACTTGACAGTAGGTCCCATTGCAGTGCTGGCTCAGTAGGTAGAGTATGACATAAGTAATGAAAAAGAGATTGTCCGCATCACTGGTATAGCTCCCAATTGATTATTAGGTTAACACCCTAGCGTGTGCAACGTTTCGAGAGTATGACATAAGACCTGTGGCTTGTGTAAGGTGTTCCGCCATGGTGATCGATCGCCCATCGAGACGTATCCCAGGGACCCCCACGGAGAGGGCGTCTGGGCCCAGGGCTTCGGACAGCTGACCGAGGTACCGCCCCCTGCTGGAGAACACACACACACACACACACACATATACACATATCATACACTTTATTCAGTAGAACGTGAGATGTGACCGCAATCTAATTTATTATCATTTATCAATTAAATAAAAAAAGGTTTCAAATCTGATGCGATAATAATGTGTTTTATCTGGGGAATTAGGATTTATCAAGACAAATGAGGAAGCATTTATCAATTACTATTAATATTACCACACATTCAGTTTGTCATCCATCCTCTGTTATTACACCCCAACCAAGCTTAGAGCAGGCAGCAGAGAATGATTGCCAGAATGGAGAATGATGGTCATGTATTTCTGAAGATTTGTCCTGCATCTCTCTACACGTGCAGCTGGGCATGAGGCAGCACTTTGACCTGGGCAGGTTTCTGAAGAGGCGCTACGAAGATTTTCTCAGCCAGGACTACAACAGCAAAGAGGTTCGGCATCTAACCGACCTGTCCCTGACCAGGGCTAGAGAAATGCCTTGCCCTTCCCTATCTATTTCTGTCTGTCTGAGTGTGTGTGTGTATGTGTGTGTGCGTGTGTATGTATAAGTGTCTATGTGGGAGTGTGTGTGTAAAGGTATGTGTGTGTGTGTGTGTGTGTGTGTGTGCACGTGCACGCATGTGTGGTTGTGGTTGTGTGTGTGTGCGTGCGTCCTTGTACCCAACATGTGATGTAACCGTGTTGTCCCTGTGTGGAGTGTGTCATGTGTGTGGGGGGGTTAATAAGCCTGACTCATGTTCATGATGTCACAGGGATGTAATATGTAGTGATGTAATAAGTGGGTTTATCTGGCCTCCGGGCCAGACCGTGTGTAACAGCGTGATGGCTCCCTGCCGCCCGCATGCCCCGAGGCTAGCCCTGTCATCCTGTCGTTACTAACGTCTGATCTCTGTTTCCCCTTCCTGCCTTTCCTTCTCCGCCACTTCCTGCCGTCTCTTTATCTCTTTTCATCTCTTTCTCTCCTCCGTTCATCGGCAGTCTCCCTCTCTTCCGCTCTCCCTCGGTGCTTTTCATCCTCTCTCTCTCTCTCTCTCTCTCTATCACTCTCTTTGTCTCTCCCTTTATTAAGTAACATACAATTACTACTCAAATAACACTTGTCGTTCTCTGTCTGTCTCTGATAATCAGTTTGTTGGCTGAAGTGTCAGTAGTACCGTGTGTGTGTACCTATCTGACCGCAGGCACGTCTCACTCACATCCAAACTGTCTTTGTCAACATCACAGGCACCTCCGTTGTTGCCAGATTGATTTACAGTGATTTACAGATTTACAGTGTGAAATAACTTATTTACACATGGACACAGAAAATAATTAAAAAGTAAAAAAGTGTTAGAGGCGTATTATCTCTTACCATAGTTATCACATTGGAATAGGCTCACAGTTACTGTATGTACTGTTAAATTAGCAACAGTTAAAATCTGACAAATGTTAGACATCTTTAATTTACAGCACAGGTAAAATCCCAGCCCAACACCACCCTCACACTGGCAGCAGAGTCTATGAATGTCCTGTGATTTCAGCATTTCAACTAACTTAGCTAGCAAACTAGCTAGCTAACTAGCTAACTGATCCTCTGCTGTTGTCCCCTCAGGTGCTAACTAACTAACTAACTAACTAACTAACTAACTAACTAACTAACTAACTAACTAGCTAGCTAGCTAGCGAACTAACTAACTAACTAACTAACTAACTAGCTAGCGAACTAGCTAGCGAACTAACTAACTAACTAACTAACTAACTAACTAACTAACTAACTAACTAACTAGCGAACTAACTAACTGGCTAGTTGATCCGCTTCTGTCGTCCCCGGAGGTGCTAACTAACTAACTAACTAACTAACTAACTAACTAACTAACTAACTAACTAACTAGTTAATTAACTAACTAGCTAGCTAACTAGCTGTTAACTAACTAACTAACTAACTAACTAACTAACTAACTAACTGACTAGCTGGCTAGCTAAATAGCTGGTTAGCTGATCCTCTGCTGTGGTCCCCTCAGGTGTACGTGCGCAGCACCGACTACGACCGCACGCTGATGAGCGCCCAGGCCAACCTGGCGGGGATGTTCCCCCCGAAGACACGCCCATCGCCCATCACACCCCAGTTACCATGGAGACCGATCCCTGTGCACACCGTCCCCAGAGCCCAGGACAAGGTGGGCCGCACACACACACACGCACGCACACGCACACGCACACACACACACACACACAAATAGACAGACACACACACACACACACACACAGATAGACAGACAGACAGACACACCCACACACACACACACAGATAGACAGACACACGCACACACACAGACACACACACAGATAGACAGACATACGCACACACACACACAGACACACACACACACACACACACACACACACACACACACACACACACACATACAGATAGACACACACACACACACACACACAGACTGTTACGACTCAGTCAAGCTCGTCTCTGTCTGGTTGATTAGATGAGCCATAACACAATGTGAACAGAGCCAATATACAGTATAGTGGTAAACAAACCTAGGCCAACAAGACACATGCCAAGGGGAAAATTTAACTATGAGCAGTGCCAAATCAAAGAAATCATTGTAACACAGACAGACAGACAGACAGACAGAAACACACACACACACACACACACACACACACACACACACACACAGTAACCTACTTTTTTTTTTTTTTTATATATATTTTTATTGAATAACAGGTCTTTGAAAATCAATGTACATTCAGGGTCCACATTTTTCCCCTTTTTCTCCCCCCCCCCACCCCACCCCACCCCGGTCCTACACACAATTTCTAATACATTTACATTGAAAACAGGCATCGAAACAAAGCACAATTATTCACCATCACACATCATAAAAGAAAAAAGACACAAAAAAAAGAAATCAAAGACAGAAGCAACAGCCCTTCCTCAATGTAGTGGAAACATCATTCAGTGTTACAGAAAAAGCGAAACAGCCCTGTAGGTAGCTTGCAGTGTTCAGTGTCATCATCAAATTGGACATTAGAATGAGTACCTCAGTTGTCCTGTAGCGTCTTTAGTTTAGTCATGTAATTAGTCACAGGGCCCCATACAGATTCAAATTTCCCTGGTGATCCCCTCAGGTCATACTTAATTTTCTCCAAGTGTAAGAACATCATGAGGTCTTTGAGCCACAGAGCAGCTTTGGGGGCATATGAAGATTTCCAATCTAACAATATTCTTCTACGTGCCAATAGTGATGCGAAGGCAATGCTGTCAGAAGTGTTCCTCCTAGTAGTTATTTGATGGTCTGGTAATACCCCAAAAATGGCAGTTTCCGCACACGGTTTCAGCACCACACCCAAGGCCTCAGCAAGGTGTTTGAAAATATTTGCCCAATAGCTCCGTAGGTGAGGGCAGGACCAAAACATGTGTGTCATATCTGCGGGAGACATACGACACCTATTACAGGCATCCGTGACATTGGGGTATATTTTAGATAATCTAGAGTTGGTATAATAAATACGATGGACAACCTTAAATTGTATCAAACTGAGCCTGGCGCAAGATGTGCTGTTATTCACCCGAGCCAGTGCTCGATCCCATACACCTTCATCTATATCTTGACCGAGTTCATCTTCCCAAGCCAGTTTAATTTTATCTAGAGAGTTTCCTGTGAGAGGGGAAATCAAGGTGTATATTTTGGAAACAAGACCTTTTTGGGACGTGGGGATGTCTAAAATTAAATCAACTACCGAGTCAGGGGGTCTATTGGGGAAAGAGGGGTTATTCAGTTTGGCCCAGTTACGTACCTGGAAGTACCGGAATAGCTGTGTTTTGGGGAGACTAAATTTTTCACACAATTGACTGAAGCTACAAAAAACATTATTTATATACAGGTCTTTTAGTCTGACAAGCCCTAACCCCTGCCACATAGAAAATGCTATATCAGTATAGGGAGGTAGGAAGAGATGGTTCTTGCAAATGGGGCTATTAATAGATGGCCCTTGGTATCCATAAGCACGTCTAAATTGGTACCATATTCTTAAACTTGAAACAACAATCGGATTGTTGGAGAATTGAGTAGGTCGAATGGGCAGTTGAGACGAAAGCAACGCCAAAAGAGAGGTAGACGGGCAGGATTTGGCTTCAAGTTCACACCAACTTAGTGTTGGTTCTCTAACCCATAGAATCATTTTGTGGATGTTGGCTGCCCAGTAATAGTTTTGTATGTGAGGCAACGCCAATCCACCATCAGATCTATGCCTTTGTAGGAACTCTCTCTTGATCCTGGGAGTCTTGCCTTGCCATATGAAAGAGGAGATCAATGAATTAATCGTACAAAAAAATGACTTGGGTAAGAAGACAGGCAGACACTGAAAAAGGTACAAAAAACGGGGAAGCACGTTCATTTTTATGCAATTGACCCTCCCAGCAATTGTTAGATGCAACCTATTCCACCTTTCCAGGTCTACTTTAAGCCTTTCGATCAGGGGCGGGAAGTTGTCCTTGTAAAGATCTGACAATTTTCGACAGATATTCACACCTAGATATTTAAATGTATTCCTCGACAGTTTAAATGGGAAGCTACCTTCAGTGATCCGAAGGGCTAAATTGTTCACAGGAAAGCATTCGCTCTTAGAATAGTTCAATTTATAACCTGAAAAGGTTCCAAATCTATTCAATAATTCAACTATTTGTGGAATCGTAGTCATGGGATCCGAGACAAGCAACAATAAATCATCCGCGTACAATGAAAGTATGTGTTCTGAGCCATGTCTGATAATTCCACGCCTGAAGCTTGCCGATTTAAGTGCGATTGATAACGGCTCAATTGCTATAGCAAATAATAGCGGGCTTAATGGACACCCCTGGCGAGTTCCTCTACCTAGAGTGAAATATTGGGAGTTCATCCCATTAGTATTCACTGAAGCCCTAGGTGAAGAATATAATAATGTTATCCAGGACACAAACTTGGGACCAATGGCAAATCTCTCAAGGACCTCAAACAAATACCCCCACTCCACCCTATCGAATGCCTTTTCTGCATCCAAAGAGACCACCACCTCTGGTGTCTCATCAGACGCAGGGGATAGAAGAACGTTTAGAAGGCGGCGAATGTTAGAGAAGGAGTGTCGGTTTTTCATAAACCCAGTTTGATCTAATGATATAATGTCTGGCACAATCACTTCAAGTCGCGCAGCTAATGTTTTGGCTAGGATCTTATAGTCTGTATTTAAGAGCGAGATGGGGCGATAGGAGCTACAATCAGAACTATCCTTGCCTGGCTTCAAGAGTAAAGTTATCGAAGCTTCTGTAAGTGTTTGGGGCAACGCACCACGGTCCAGGGAGTCACTGAACATTCTTAAAAGGAGGGGGGTTAATTTACCACTAAATTTTTTATAAAACTCTATTGGATAGCCGTCTGGGCCGGGGGCCTTGCCACTTTGTATTAGCTTGATCGAATCCGCAATTTCATTAGGTTTTAAAGGTTGATCCATCACACTCACTTGAGCAGGTGTAACGGAGGGGAATTCCAAACCATCAAAAAATGTTGCCCTGTCCGCATTATCAGCTGGGGATTGCGAGGCATACAGCCCAGAGTAAAATGTTTTAAATGTGTCATTAATAACCGACGGAATTACTGTGAGTTCGTCTGAAGGGGTCCTAATCTGTTTAATTTGATGGGAGGCCGAATTGATCTTAATTTGGTGCGCCAGAAGGCGGCCCGCCTTCTCCCCATGCTCATAAAATAATCCACGCGATCTTAAAATTAACTTCTCAGTTTCCTCCGTTGAGAGCAGGTTATAGTCCATCTGTAGATTTTGTCTATCCTTCTCTAATTCAGGGGATGGGGATATTGACAGTTTACTGTCTAGATCTGCTATACTACTCAAAAGATGTTCCTGTTTTTGTTTTCTCAGTTTGTTTTGGCTCGCCGAATACGATATAATCTCTCCTCGAACTACTACCTTTAAAGTCTCCCAAAGAAGAGACGGGGAAACCTGGTCAGAAGTATTGGTTATTAAGAAATCATCGATCACCCTAGAGATCATTCCACAGAACCCCTCATCCTTTAGCAGTGAACAGTTCAATCTCCAGGGAGGGCGTGTCTTTCTTAAGAGTGTGAAAGAGAGGTCAAGTAACAATGGTGCATGATCCGATAATACTATGGTTGAATATTCTGTGCTTGCGACAGAGGGGAGAAAGTAGCTATCTATAAAAAAGTAATCAATTCGCGAAAATGTTTTATGAACATGGGAGTAAAAAGAAAACTGTTTTGTCGTGGGATAGAGAGAACGCCATGGGTCCACACATCCCGTCTGACTCAGAAATGATGAAAAGGCCTTGGCCATTTTTGAAGGGGCATCTCGTTTTGGGCTGGATCTGTCTAGTAACGGATTCATTGTGCAATTAAGGTCACCGCCCAATATCAAGTGGTGAGAGTTCAGATCTGGTAGGAGTGATATTACCTTCCCAACAAATGCTTCATCATCCCAGTTAGGTGCGTAGAGATTTAAAAGAACAACTGTGACACTACTGAGAGAACCTGTGACTATCAAAAAACGTCCATGAGGATCAGCTACAACATTGGTTGGGCTAAACTGTAATTTCTTATGCACTAAGATGGCTGTACCCCTTGCTTTGCTACTAAAATTAGAGTGAAAGGTTTGGCCAACCCACTGAGCCTTGAGTCTATGATGGTCTTTGGTGGTCAGATGAGTCTCTTGTAGAAAAGCAATGTCAGTTTTAAGGTGTTTTAAGTGAGAGAAAATTCTACCTCTTTTGACTGGGCCATTGATCCCCTTAACATTCCACGAAACAAATCTCAGACAAGCTCCACTATTTCCCATTGCATTAGCCATAGCCAATATTGTGCATAATGTTGTATGAAGAGGGCCTTCTTGAAGTAAGGTGATGAATAAAATAAAAATGAGATATAAAAGCAGACATGTAGTAGTAGGACCTAACATATAAACCCCCCCTAAACAAAGCTCTCAGAACAGAGAGCGTATAAACATACTCACACACTCCTAGGCTTGTTCTAGGAACGAGAACAAGCAGCAGGACTCCAGAAACTGTGTCACTTCCGTATGACATAGACCTATTAGCTTCTCTAACGTAACTCAGCATGTAGGGCTCCTATCCCTACAAACCTGTCTGTGGCATAAAGTATCGTGCAACTCAATGCCAACTGCACTCCATACAACATAACTTAAAGTAGGTCTAAACAGCGCAATAGTAAGGTAGAACCTAGACAGCGCAACAAAATGGTAAATATAGATGGAGTAGATGGACTACCCACCCACACTATGGGCCATAGATGTTACCCCCAAGTTAGAATTATGATTATTATTATTTTTTAATTATTATTTTTTTCTCTCCGTTTCTCCTCCCCTCTCCTACATATGTATATCCTCCCCTTCACTTCTTATAATTAAGTGATTAAAGTTATTTGATTTTTTTTTCCTATTCTTAAAGGAAATTCAATTCAGCTAATAAAGTATGGGAGGTTAAGACAATAAATCCAGTGCACAAGCCCTGTTGGCCCACAATTATAATGCAGTAGCCTACCTGAAAAATAAACATACCTCAATCGTTTCCATAAAAAAAAAAAAAGGCTACCATGTTATTGAGTTGAAACGAATAAGAGAAGAGAGAAAAACGAACCAAAAAAACAACAAAAACAATGTCTCTAAGGTTCAACTTCCCCGTGGCTGTCACGGGTATCCAGCAGCCGCGCATTCAGTCCAGGCAAGGCCGGTGCTCGTTGATCCGTAGGCGATCCACTAGCCAGTGGAGGCGACGCGCCGGTTGTAAAAGTCTTGAGCGCTTTGCGGGGAGTCAAAGTAGTGTTCCTCGTTCTTGTACGAGACCTGGAGACGGGCTGGATGGAGCAGGCGGAATTTTATTCCTTTTTGATAGAGAGCGCCCTTGACTGGGTTGAACGCAGACCGCTTCTTAGCTAGAGAGGCGCTGATGTCAGGATACACCCTTAACTCCGTTCCGCCGTAATCCAGCTTGTTTTGTCTGGCCCATCTTAAGACTGCCTCCTTCTCCTGGAAACGGAGGAACTTGACAATGAAAGCCCGAGGTTTCCTCGCGTTGGCATCCCCAGGTCTGGGGCCGAGGGATCGGTGAGCTCGCTCTATTTCCGGAGCACTGCTGAGAACACCAGGGCCACCCGTTACCTCCATCAGCAAGTCGGACATGAACTTCACCGGGTTTTGGCCTCTCTCGCTCCCCTCGGGTATGTTGATTACTCTCAAGTTTGATCGCCTGGATCTGTTCTCAAGATCATCAACCCGCTCCTGAAGCGTCATGGTCTGGGACTGCAGGGACTCGACCGCGGTTTCCAACTCGGTGAGTTTCCCGAAGTTTTCACCCACCAGCGCTTCAGTTTTAGCCAGACGGCTGTTGAACAGTGCGACTTGCTGTCCCAATGAATCCACCGATACCCTCAGGGACTCAGTTGATTCTTGCATCAAAATAGCCATGTCCGTTTTGAAGCTCTCACGCTGCTTGCCAAGGAGAGCCTCGAGGTCGTTCTTGGTGACCGGGTCAGTGCTCCCGCTGTCAGTGGGTAAACCTTCCTTGCTAGCCAAGGTGGTGGCGGCCATGTTAGCTAGCTTAGCCGAGATGCTGCTAGCTCTGGTTGCTGTCGATGATTGTCTCTGTTTCAAGTTGCTCATTGCCCCGTAACAACTTTTAGAAGTACAATGCGAAACTGTCGTAATTGTACAGACAGATTTGAGAAATGGGAAAGGTAATGAAAAAGTTTTAATGAAAGATTTTGTCGGAGCCCTCCGCGCACCCGTCTGTTCACTGCCCCATCAGACCGGAAGTCCACAGTAACCTACTTGTAATTGTTTTATTTGATGTGTGATGTGATGTTTATTTGATGTGTGCATTGTTCACTCGGTGACGCTGTAAATGAGACACCTCAGTGTCCTTTCGAGTTTAAATAAAGGTTTGAATGAATGAATACTCACATACATGCACACACACACACACACACACACACACACACACACACACACACACATACAGTAGCCTACTCACATACATGCGCGCACACACACAAACTAACACACACACACACACTCACACAGAGGGGCAGACACAGACACACACACATACAGTAGCCTACTCACATACACACGCATACACACGCATACACACGCATACACACGCATACACACGCATACACACACACACACACACACACACACACACACACACACACACACACACACACACACACACAAACAGACACACATACACACACACATGCATGGCGTCCAAACACAGACACACACACTCTTTCTCTCTCTCTCTCTCTCTCTCTCTCTCTCTCTTTCACACACACACACACACACACACACACACACACACACACACACACACACACACACACACACACACACACACACATACTGTAAACACAGGCACACACACAAGCCCTCTCACCCAGCAGCTCTTAAGCTGGGCATGCAGAGTAGTGGTGGGTAATATGAGTTCACCACCTACAGCACAGCCCATAATTCCTGCTGTCAAAACATGATTATGGATTGTGACTGTGAACTCAATTCACATCCCACAACAAATAAAGTGTCTGGAAGAAGGTGGGACTAGCTAACAAGATGACCCGAGGATTACCTCAGTAACATCTGCCTTAAAACGTTTCATGACAAGAGCGTTGGTACATTTGACGGTGCACAGCAGGATGGCGTTTATTGAAAGGACAGTGTTGTTGTTTTATCTCACTAGCTGCTAAAATCTCCGAGCAGACACTGTCCCAGGTTTAGAGAGCTGATGGCCAGCAGCTCCGACAGCAGACCCTACCAGGCCTTCCTCCGCAAACACCAGGTAGGTAGGAACCTCAGGAACGGACAGAAAACTGAGCTAGGCCTCAGGAACGGCGCAAGTTTAGTCATCTGTACAAATAAAGTGAAAGACAAACAATGGAAAAAACAAACATTCAAAAGTAAAATTAAATTAAATTAAAAAACAGGTAAATGGTGTGCAGGTGAGGTTGGAAGCCTAAAGAGAGCTTACTGTATGTGAAACCACACTCTAATAATAATAATAACAATAATAATAATAATAACAATAATAATAATAATATTCTAAAACAGGCACAGTGACACCAGTCTGGGGTACAGAAGCCTTTAATAACGGTGCAGGAGAACATGGCAAACACGCTCATTTGTGGAAAAAATGATCTCATGTCGACATTGTAGGCTATAGGTTTGTGATGCACAGAAAACAAGTCTGTTCACATGTCATCTCACTGACGTCTTCTTTGAAACATGGTAATTATAAATGTTGAATCAAGTTTCTTTTAATGTACTGTATGTCATTTTTCTATTGTCCTTGTCCATTTCTCTCTCTCTCATCTTATACTGTATCACACCAGTTCCCATGCTATATTTGTTTCTTGTATTTTAGTTCCGTCAAAGACCTTGTTTGCTTTTTTCTCTACTTCATCTGCTCCTCTGTGATATCCTATGTCACAGTTGCTGTGTTGGCCAAAAAAGCTGCCCTGCGCAATCTCTCTCACACTCTCGTAGCTGTTAATTAACAGTCAGGATTGAATTAGATCACGAATTACATCGAAAAGATTTAATTAAACTGTCCCAATCAAGCTCATATTAAAGGGGTGTCTGGTGTTGTTGGAAGCATCCTTTCAATGAGCGTTACCGCCCCCTGGTGGAGGCATAGGGCATGACAACATAGAATGCAGCCAGCAAAATGTGGTAGACTGTTTTATAAAAAGTTAACAGTTGAGGAATTATGATGAGGAAATAAATAATATGAATGACTGAAAGTGGGAGATGTACTTTTATGTTCTTAATTTTGAACTATTTTTGATAGAGATTGATATAATGGAAGTATGACGTTCTAAACCGTGTCTTTATCTCCAAGAGTTTCATCCAGGAACTGGCCAACCACACCGGCTACCCTGTTTCCAAACTGGTGGGCAGGAAAGTGTGGAGGGTCTATGATACTCTCACCTGCCAGGTATGGTGGGCACACACACACACACACACATCTGCACACACTCATTCTCTCTCTCTCTCGCGCACACACACACACACATACACACACACAAACACACATGCACACAGACACACAGGCACGCACACACACACACACAGGTAGGCACACAACCACACACAGGCACGCACACACACACACACAGGTAGGCACACAACCACACACGCATGCACACAGACACACACAGGCACGCACACACACAAACACGCATGCACACAGACACACACAGGCACGCACACACAGGCACATGCTGTACACGTTCACACACACATACTTTCTCGCACATAATCTGCACACTCATTCTCTCTCTCTTTCTCTCTCTCACACACACACACACACATACCTGCACACACTCTCTCTCACACAATACACACACACACACGCACACACACACACCTCTGCACACACTCTCTCTCACACAGTAGACACACACACACACACACACACACACAAACTCATACTTATACATACACACACCTCCCCACCTGTACCTCTGCAACACATTGAAATGCTAATTAAGATAGGGCATCTGGCCTGGGCAGGATTGATAGGGCATCTGGCCTGGGCAGGATTGTGTGAGTAAGGCTCTCCGCCCGTACACACAAGCATATGGTATTTTCATAGGGGGGGGGGGGGGGGGGGGCTATAAATAGAGCTACTAATGAAATACAGAAACCACAGAATACAGGCGTCACAGTCAGGGGGGGTCGGCAGTGCGACCTTATACATTGTGCGAGATAATCTTGTTAAATGGTCATTATGTAAAGAGTGTGGTTTACACACTAACACACCTCCCCCCCCCCGACAGAGGATCCACAACCTGACCCTGCCGGGCTGGGCCACCCAGGCGGCGCTGCGCGCCCTGCGGGACATGGCGTCCTTCGAGGTCACCTACGGCATCGCCGGCCACCGGCGCCGGGAGAAGGCCCGGCTCTCCGGAGGTCAGCTGTACGGGGAGGGAGAGAGACGTGATCGGAAAAACAAGTTGAATAAACGTCGGGAGTCGGACGTTCATTTTACGTCATGGCTGTTGGGGAGTGTGTTCGTAGTCATAAAAAAAAACACACAAAAACAAGGCACTCTTCCTGCGGTTGAAAATGGAGGTAGAGCGGGTCGTCCGACGATCGTAGGGTCGGCGGGTTGAGTCCCGGCTCCTCCTCTGTCAACAGCGTAGGAGGGTCGTGTCCTCGGGCAAAGACACTGAACCCCAAATTGCTCCCAATGAGCAGCCTAGCACCTTGCATTGGTGACCATTGGTGTGTGAATGGGTGAACTAGAACACTGTAAAGCACTTTGGATAAAAGCTCTAAGTGTACGTGGTCCATTTGTGGTTGTGGTGAAGATGTGTTCATGTTATGTTGTGGTTGTTGTGGGACCCTGCATGTTCATGCTATGTGTTGACGTAGTGCTGTGCATTCTGTGTGAACTGGTCTGATCTACTGTAAGATGTTAGTGCTTGTGTCACAGGGAGTTAATAATGTTGATGTAATGTTTTTTTTTTACCAGCAGTCTTACTCAACGCCATCTGATTTGTTTAACAGGGGTCTTACTCAACGCCATCTTGAGGAACTTCTCCAAGGCGATGGACAATGGGAGCACTCTGAAGTTCATCATGTATTCAGCAGTAAGACAAACATTCATACTGTACTGTAGCCCAAAAAACAGTTTACACACACACACACACACACACACACACCTCACCCTGTGTGTCTCCGTAGCACGACTCAACCCTGATCACGCTGCAGGCTGCTCTGGATGTCTACAACGGCGTGCTTCCTCCCTACGCCGCCTGTCAGCTGTTCGACTTCTACCAGGAGGATGATGGGTAAGGTAGTCATTTGGAACTCTCAATCACCTCACATTGTCTCTGATATGACAGTTAGAGACACTGTATCTCTGGGAACATGTTGTTCATGTTCATTAAGTCACTTCTTTTGCTGGTAAATATAAACCTTGTAGTGAATTATATTTAAATATAAACCTTGTAGTGAATTATATTTCAGATGCGGTTAAATAAGAGTAGTACTGATCTGCCTACTTTATACTGTGTTAGGAACGTTCATCATCTTGGATTATGAATGAATCCTGTCTGGTTAACTGGTCTCACTGTGGTGAATCCTGTCTGGTTAACTGGTCTCACTGTGCTGTTAACTGGTCTCACTGTGGTGAATCCTGTCTGGTTAACTGGTCTCACTGTGGTGAATCCTGTCTGGTAACTGGTCTCACTGTGGTGAATCCTGTCTGGTTAACTGGTCTCACTGTGCTGTTAACTGGTCTCACTGTGCTGAATCCTGTCTGGTTAACTGGTCTCACTGTGCTGTTAACTGGTCTCACTGTGGTGAATCCTGTCTGGTTAACAGGTCTCACTGTGCTGTTAACTGGTCTCACTGTGCTGTTAACTGGTCTCACTGTGGTGAATCCTGTCTGGTTAACTGGTCTCACTGTGCTGTTAACTGGTCTCACTGTGGTGAATCCTGTCTGGTTAACAGGTCCTACTCCCTGGAGCTGTACTACCGCAACGACTCCTCGCGTGACCCCTACCCGACCCCTGTGCCTGGCTGCCGGGTGACCGCGTGCCCTTTGACCCTGTTCACCGAGGCAGTTAAAGGGGTCCTCACTGATGACTGGGAGGCGGAGTGCGGCCTCACACACGCCTGGTCAAAAACAGGTGAGGAGCTCCAGGGTTTTCTTACCTGCCTGGGTTGGTGTGTGTGTTTGTGTTTACAGTAGGAAAGAAAAATATTATGATCATATCACTTCTCTCTTTTCTAATTACCCCCCCCCCCCCCCCCCACAGGGATTATTGCCGGGCTTGCAGTTGCAGTAGCTGTCCTAGTGGTGGCACTGTTGGTCACCTCAGGATTATTAATCTACAGGAGAGGAAACCAGTACTCCAGAGAGGTGTAGGAGACTATAGTCCACGCAGAGCAGAGAGGAGTTACCGTACCATGCAGTACCACACTAGTTCTTATCTTTTCCTTGTAGCGATCTATTTGGTGTTTTGGGTATAAAGTTAAGGTGTCTTTATTACAGTATTTTAAGAAAATAGCCATTTAGAAGTTAAGTATTCTGTGTGTGGTATTCTTTTAGTTTTCCCAACATCTTTTGTAGGTAGCTTTGTCTCCTAACGAGTGAGTGAGATCAAATCAAATCAAGTATAGCACCTCTCGTGCAAATCACAAACACAAAGTGCTTTGTCAGAACAGTAGTGAACATGAATAAAGACTCAGTAGTGAACACTTCCAGTATGTTTTATTCTCCAGTGTGTCGTCCTTCTGACTGATGTTATGGTTCGGTTCGTGTGGTTTTACATTCTATACTGTTCTCACTTCTCCTCTGGGGCGGTGGGAGCTGTGGAGGGAACAGTGACAGAGAGAGAGGTCAGAAGAGAGACCTCTGCTCCACATGACTCCTGACACCATGAAGCACCAGTTCATCTCCCTACAACAGCCTGCCTCAGTCATGTTAACTGTCTCTATTACGAACCACCTTTGTGTAAAATGACTTTATTGAATGTCATCTCCCTGAATGGATATGGACAGTATACTAGGTTAAAGATCAGATGAATCACTATCTCAATCAATCAATCAATCAATCAATCAATCAATCAATCAATCAATCAATCAATCAATCAATCAATCAATCAATCAATCAATCAATCAATCAATCAACCAATCAATCAATCAATCAAGCAGAGTGTATCAGGTTATACAGCATATATCTCTCTCCCTCTCCTGCTCATTCTCTTTCTCTCTTTCTCATTCTCTCCCTCTCTTTCCCTCTCTCACTCTCTCTCTTACCCTCTCTCTCCCTCCTGCTCCCCGCACCCCTCCCCCCCGCGCCCCCGTACCTCGTATCACCAGCTTGCACTCTGACTCGACCTCCCCCAGGTTGTTGATGGCCTTGCAGGAGTACTTCCCCCCGTCGAACAGGCTGGGCTTGCGGATGTTGAGGGTCAGCACCCCCTGGTTGTTCTGCATCAGGAACTTGGGGTCGTCGCCCAGGATCAGGTTGTTCTTCATCCACACGATCTTAGGCTGAGAGGGAGGGAACGGGGAGGGGCAGATGCCATAGTGTGAGAGACTTCCGCTACGGTAAGATGTGGTGCATGACTTTACTTTAAAGACAAGTGAGGAAAATGAGAAAATTAGGAACTTATTTTTGTGAGAAGGATTTTTTGCAGGAAAACAGATAACTAAGCTCAGTAAACTAATTGAATTACCCTAAATGGCTAATGTCAACAGAGCACCAAACATAAGTGTTTGTTTTAAAGTTGACAGGGCAGCATATTAAATATGTACTGTGTTTATTTATTACTGTGTATTCAAACAGACAGACACACACACACACACACACACATACACACACACACACACAAACAAGACGCACACAAAGACACACACACATGCACAGATATGCACACACAGACACACTGTACGCACGCACGCACACACACACACTGTACGCACACACACACACACACAAACTATACGCACGCACACACAGTATGCAGTAAGCACACACACACACACACAAACAGATGCACACACACACGGATGCACACGCACATACACACAGAACGCACACGCGCGCACGGACGCACCTTGGGGAAGCCCCTGACGGAGCAGCTGATGGCGGTGCTGTAGCCAGCCACCACCGAGCGGTCCTGCAGGGGCTGGGTGAACCTGGGGGAGAGGCTCAGGTCCTTCTCCTTGAACAGGGTGGGGTTGTAGTTCAGGGCTGGGAGAGGAAGCACAGCATTACCCATAAACCCTCGGTCCTCGCTGAACGGTGACTCATACTACCTGTATGAATCCATTAGCGATCTATAGTATGAACCAGTAATGGAGACTAGTATTGATAGAATACTAGTGGTAATAATAATAAGTATTAATGTAAGTACGATGATGACAATGGGGAAGTACTTAGTTGAAATGTTGCCATCATGGTGGATGCTACTTATAAAGATAGGTATGTCAGCCAATACAGGCATACTATACTGTAAACTTTATCTCTCTCTCTCTCACACACACACACACACACACCTGTCTTGGTGATGATGGCCGTGTCCTTGCTGAGGCAGGGGTCCTCACTCACACCGACCAGGTTCTCGCTGAAGACGCGGAACATGTACTCGTTCCCCATGACCAGGTCAGACACTGTGCACTGAGGCCTCCTGGTGTGCTCATACACACTGAACCACTCCTGGACACGAGAGAGGGAGAGAGAGGGTGAGAGAGAGAGAGGGAGAGAGAGAGAGAGAGAGGGAGGGAGAGAGAGGGGGAGAGATGGAGAGGGAGACACAGAAAGAGAGCTTGGATGTTAATTGATGTTAAAAGAGCTTGGATGTTAATTGATGTTAAGAGAGCTTGGATGTTGATTGATGTTAAGAGAGCTTGGATGTTAATTGATGTTAAGAGAGCTTGGATGTTGATTGATGTTAAGAGAGCTTGGATGTTAATTGATGTTAAGAGAGCTTGGATGTTGATTGGACGGTTCAGGCCGATTGTGAGCAGTGCCCCTCAAGACGGGCGCCACGAACGAAGGAGGAGGAAAAGGGGCTTGGAATTCTGGGTTATGTAGTACTCCCGGCCCCCAGGCCTGCGTGCCAGATCCTCACCTTGGTCTTCTTGTCGGCCTTCTGTATGGTGTAGCCTGTGATCTCACAGTTGCCGTCGTCTTTGGGCGGTTGCCACTCCAGAGCTGCGTTGAAGCCCCACACCTCCACCACCTTCACCGCGGACGGGGGCCCCGGCAGGTCTGATTGGACAGAAACACACCGGGGGTCAACTACAGGCTCCTCTGATTGGATAAGGACACACATTTGGTTATCTAACATAAGATAAGAACAAACTCTGGGTCAACTACAGGCTCCTCTGATTGGATAAGAACACACATTTGGTCATCTACAGCAGGGCTCCCAACCTTTTTTCCCCAGAGCCCCCCACTTACACCTGATGGAATTTGCACCCCCCCTGCCCCCCCCCAAATCGCTGTGAACGTCCAGTCTGTGTGTGTTCGTAAGTGCGCAAATTACATCAGGTGTAAGTTAGGGGACAATGAAGCGCTTCGCCAATGTAGCAGTAATATTAATGTTGACACCATTCATAGTCTTTGATTAATTTATTGAATTTATATGGTTTTGTAGTGCCATAAATACAAGGCTTTTTGACCCTTCATCAGATATAATCATGTATTTTCTTAAAATTGCTGTGTGACATGTCAATAACATGATTCTTTGACAAATATTCGTCTAGCTAATATAAAGGCCTCAAACTGTCTGGGGCCTGGTCCCCCCCCTGTGATTGTTGGCGCCCCCCTAAGGGGGGCCCGGACCCCAGGTTGGGAAACCCTGATCTACAGGCTTCTCTGATTGGACAGATACAAATATTCTGTAAACATTACAGATATGATTCCCCAGAGGTTTGTGACCTCAAACTCTCTTTAAACAAACAACAATGAACAATTTAAATTGTATAAACATATCCCCTCTTACCCACGATGCGGAGTTCAAATGCTGCCCTGTCTTCCATATTCTCAATCTTTAGGACCAGCTCATATTTTCCGGAGTGTTCTCTCTCCGCCGAGCGGATGAAGAGGATAGAGTCCACGTTGGAGTTCAGGACGCCCACCTGCTTGGGGTCGACAGGCTCCCCGTCCTTGAACCATGTTGCAACTGGGCGTGGCTTACCCTGTCAGACACCACGACCGTATGTTTATTAGGAGCACAACAGGGATGGATGTTGAGAAATAACTTATTTCTGGTGGCTTCCTGTTATCTTATTATCTGGCTTCCTGTTCCCAAACCAAACCCTGGCCAGAAATCTCCCCAAACTTGGAAGTCAGGGCATATTTCAATAAAACAACCATATATTGAGAATATACATCCTTACTTTCTCGCCTGAAATGACAGAATAAATGGCATATTAACAATCCGAAAATAACATGAAAACGTAATAAAGTGTCATATTAACAATCCTACAGACACATCTGAGTCAACGGCTCAATGGCGGGTGACAGGAAGTGAAAACGAGCAAAACGCCCACGAGCGAGTCAATCACGGGAGGGACAGGAAAGACGAGGGATGACAAACTGCCCGGTGGACATGCACTGTTACACTGCTATTGACACTGGACTCATTTCTACTGCCCCACTGTGTGTCTATTCAGGTCATACAGCTAGAGTCTATTGGCTAGTTGATCCTGTGGTTTGTGTTTTATTGGTAAGTTGGTTGTATGGTCTTTGTTTCTATTGGTTAGTTGGTTCTATGAATTGTTCTATTGATAAGTTGATTCTATGGGCTGTTTCTATTGGTTAGTTGGTTCTATGGTTTGTTTCTATTGGTTAGTTGGTTCTATGGTTTGTTTCTATTGGTTAGTTGGTTCTATGGTTCTTGTTTCTATTGGTTAGCCGGTTCTATGGTTCTTGTTTCTATTGGTTAGTTGGTTCTATGGTTCTTGTTTCTATTGGTTAGCCGGTTCTATGGTTCTTGTTTCTATTGGTTAGTTGGTTCTATGGTTCTTGTTTCTATTGGTTAGTTGGTTCTATGGTTCTTGTTTCTATTGGTTAGTTGGTTCTATGGGTTGTTTCTATTGGTTAGTCGGTTCTATGGTTCTTGTTTCTATTGGATAGTTGGTTCTATGGTTCTTGTTTCTATTGGTTAGTTGGTTGTATGGGTTGTTTCTATTGGTTAGTTGGTTCTATGAGTTGTTTCTATTGGTTAGTTGGTTCTATGAGTTGTTTCTATTGGTTAGTTGGTTCCATGGGCTGTTTCTATTGGTTAGTTGTTTCTATGGGTTGTTTCTATTGGTTAGCCGGTTCTATGGTTCTTGTTTCTA
Source organism: Borostomias antarcticus (assembly GCF_949987555.1). Taxonomy (NCBI): domain Eukaryota; kingdom Metazoa; phylum Chordata; class Actinopteri; order Stomiiformes; family Stomiidae; genus Borostomias; species Borostomias antarcticus. The sequence continues at coordinate 7,212,476 of NC_140255.1, read as the reverse complement.
TTGGTTAGTTGGTTCTATGGATTGTTTCTATTGGTTAGTCGGTTCTATGGTTCTTGTTTCTATTGGTTAGTTGGTTGTATGGTCTTTGTTTCTATTGGTTAGGTGGTTCTATGAGTTGTTTCTATTGGTTAGGTGGTTCTATGAGTTGTTTCTATTGGTTAGTCGGTTCTATGGTTCTTGTTTCTATTGGTTAGTTGGTTCCATGGTTCTTGTTTCTATTGGTTAGTTGGTTCTATGAGTTGTTTTCAATGGTTAGTT
>NC_140255.1:7199718-7207218 GCF_949987555.1 Borostomias antarcticus | reverse complement strand
CAGAGCATCTATATGTGTAATAAACACAAACACACAGATCATCTATATGTGTAATACACACAAACACACAGAGCATCTATGTGTGTAATAAACACAAACACACAGAGCATCTATATGTGTAATAAACACAAAGACAGAAAATATATGTGTAATAACACAAACACACAGATAATCTATATGTGTATAGTAAGAAACACAAACAGAGAATCTATAATGTGTTATAAACACAAACACTCAAATAATATATATGTGTAATAAACACAAATGTGCAATGTACAAGGAAGCTTTTGAAAAGCTCTTGAACCATACAGTACATGCTTTTGAATGACGTAATATACTGTCCAGGCTCGTCTGTGCAAGTCTAATTGGTTACCATATATGAGGGCCTTATTCTTAACTTTAGTCACTTTATATTATACATATATAGGTTACTATATAACCTTACCTTTGATTGGTGCTCCACCGTCAAACTTGGGTGGCTCCCAGATGATGCTGGCACAGTCCTCTCCCACAGAGGTACACTTGACATGCTCAGGGGCGTCGGGGATGTCTGGGAGAGGGGCCGGTTAACAACCAGTTAATAAAGAGTTAATAACGTGTCAACAAAGGGCACATGACACCCAATGGAGCCTGAGTTGTCCACATGTACTGTACTGTTATATACTCTATATGTATTTTTACATAGACACTGGGCACAGGCATGAATGATTCAAGCTCATCATTATAGGCTTACAGCTCTTTACTTGAGTTTAGCTAAAAATATTGCATTGGACTACAATCCGCGCTGGTGATTTCTACTTTGGAAACAGTGCAGCAGACTGACCGACGATCTTGACAAACAGCATGGCCTTGTCCTCGCCGGCTGGGTTGGTGACAATGATGCAGTAGTTGCCCTCATCCTCCCTCTCCGCTCCCTCTATGACGAAGCAGCTCAGGTCCTTCCTGTCCTCCACCCTCACACGCCCCTCTTTTGCTGAGATTGGCTGAGAGACAGGAATTCAAAACAATTAGAGCGACATGGATAGATGTGATTGGCTGAGAGAGTCAAAACAACTAAAGCTACATTAACAGATTAGGGCATAGGGAGTAGGGTGTCAAAATAACGCTCGTTTGGAATGCCCTTCAACATCATTTTCAGGGCTGTCGCATGTGTCAACAGACTGTCACAAGCTATACTAACCATAACCATTATTCATGAATGAATCCTATCATAACTGAAGCTAAGCTTTCGGAGAGGGAAAGTGATGTGTGTGGTAGGCTACCTCTCATTGCAAGGCACAGCACACAGAGCCACCCCACACTGGCCCTGCTGTCCCCTCTCAACATAGGCCTACTCATCATTGTTTACAAAATGCAGAAATGACAGAATGATTTCAAATCTGTTCCTAGATCACTTTGCCAAATCCAGGTGTAAAAGTTGGCCAAAATTGTGCCCAGTAATCCTCAATCTCTGATTTCTCTACCAGCCCCATGGACAAATATCATCCAAAACTTGCTCACAATTGAACCTTCTGGCAGCCATTTGGCGTTTTTCCAACGCAATAATCTACTCAGACAATTCTTATGACTCGCTCTCTCAATAACTCTGCTCCGCTCCGCTCAACCCACAACTGAATGAACAGTCATTGTGTGTATTTATAGTAAACGTGAGAGAGGACATGTGCCCCCACGCCCAGGCCAATCTCAGTCACGTTCCCAGTCTCACTCAGCACGTCACCCTTGAGGTTGGGCCAGGCGTCTCCTGCTGCAGCAGGTGTGGACAGTTTCAATCAGGCCAGCTGAAGCCAATCACCACCTGGGCTCAGCACTACTTAAGGCTGCGGAAGACAGACGTCGGGCGCTTGAACGTAGACAACTGTTGGCTCCCTCCCGCTTAAGACCAGTGTCTCCCAGCTCCACCCGCGCCCTCCACCGACCACAGACTGGCCGAGTGTCATGGAGAGGAGGAGACTTACCCTCAGTTCTGGTGAAATCGGTTGTAACGTGAACCACGGAATGCGCAGGGCTTTGTCATCTCAATCATTCCCAAATGACCAGGAAAAGTCGCTAGATTTGCCGAGATTATTTTGTTGTACGTGGGATGTGTTATTTGTACAAACACGACTTAAAAACTCAACTTTAGACGGTAGGCTATCTTGCAATCGAACTCTCAGCCATCCTGGTATTTTCGAGTAGTTGTATATCCCCATCCACAGGGATAGACAAAGTAGGCTACTGCACCAGGCAAAGCAACCTATCCCCATATTTTACAACTTTGTGGTTGGACGTAAATACGGAAGTCGGCTACACGCATGGATAAACCGAAGCTTGCCAGACAGCGCAATTTGTCTACTTTTACAGGTAAAAAAACGCTTGTCTCTAGGTCAAACTATTTCAGAAATATGCCGTCCTAAATAACATATGGTATTTAGGAGCGCTGGCGTGCCCCTTGTATAAAAGAGGGAACTCATAACGGGATTTTCTCAAATATATTGCATTTGAAGATGGTGTCACACTGAATCGAGAGCAAAGTTATACATGTCTGCCATCTAATGGGGGCGGGAAAATCGAGTTTTCAGCATGTAAATATCATAAAATCACTGTTTTACTCAGTAACGCAACTTGTCGCAGAAATGCGACTTTGGCGCCAAGAGGGTTAAAGGCAGTGTTTCGTCCAGTGGGTTACAGACTGCACCTTTAAAGGCAGTGTTTTGTCCAGTGGGTTACAGACTACACCTTTAAAGGCAGTGTTTTGTCCAGTGAGTTACAGACTGTACCTTTAAAGGCAGCGTTTTTTCCAGTGGGTTACAGACTGTACCTTTAAAGGCAGTGTTTTTTCCTCACCACGTCTGCCTTCGTCCATAGGACGGTGGGCGCCGGCTCCCCGGTGATCTCCACGTCCAGACGCAGCTTGTTTCCGGCCACCACGATGATGGTGTTCTGGGACACCATGTTCCCTGTGGTGTCCAGGTGGATCTTGGGAGGATCTGCAGACAAAGCGGGCTCAAACTAATCAATAATGACGGTAAAGACTGTGTCAATCTGTGTTAATGGTGATACTTGGACTACGGGATATTACAAGTCTGTATTCAAACCGACCTTGGCGGGGGACGTAGTCGATCTTAATTTCTGTGGAGAGAAGGAGAGATTTTGTCAGTCAATTTTTTTTTACACATGGTGATAGCGTATCGTTAGTAGATACATCAAACCTACTCCATAATCTACTGTACATCAAAATACATCTATTCTCCGCTAGCTCCTGGTGAATATTTGGTTTCAATCTCCCCATTCCTCTCACCTAGGAAGTTGAGTTTGGCGGAGAGGGAGAGGGCGTAACCGTTTGGGATAAACGTGTAGTCTCCAGCATCCTCTGGCTCCACATTATCAATGATCAACCGATGGACCCTGGAACCAGGGAACACCGGTCACTTCTCCGGTACTGTATAATCCAGTACAGCGGACAAAAATATAAAATACACCAAAATAGGATGCACAGCTCATAACATGTAATGAACACAAATACTTAATGCAGATTTTTAAGGTAAAAAAAACAAAAAACCCTGTCCTGTAGGAGCCATTTTGCCTGTTTTAGATACAGTATATGATGTGCGCGACTAGTCGTTTAAACGACTAAACGGCGCAGTTCAGTTTTTGCTAGTCGTTTAAAATAAATAATAGTCGATTAAACTAAATATAATATAATTAGAAAAAAAAAAAAAAGGATAAAAAGACTTAAATAATTAGTCACCTCATTCATTCATCTACGCAATCCCTATTGTTTATTCTGCGTTCCTTTTGTATGGGAGCTCCTGATTTCGCGCCTATACACCTAAGACGTAGCCTATCGTCTGACATCCGCGGTCTTTAATATTATAGCAATTTAACTTATGCTATTCAATGATCAGGGGTACGGCACATTGCCACTAAAGTGTGCTCATATTAATTAATGTAGCCTAATCATTTGGTTTGTGAAAGTCAAGACGTGACGGAAATATGTGCAACAATAGGCTATGACTAGATTCCAAGAGGCGCGCTCGCTTTCACAGCCTAATTGCCGAGTTGAACTCTGAAGGAGGCAGAACATTAAATTCGCAAAACATAGGTTTATGTATACTAGTATACATCCAAGCAACTGTGACAAAGTACTCCGTGTTTTAAATAGCCAAACCATACTTGGAGCGAGATGCGCAACGAGTGAAAATTGGCTTCCGCTGAATGTTGGTTAGAAGCCCCCAGGATTCGAAATCTAAAGTGAAGGCCTATTGAACCGCGCCATCTTGGCTAGATTTGTAGTCACTTGGCTATTTCCGGTGACTTTTGTACTTGCGCAGTTGAGCTTCTCTGGCCGACGCGCGTCCACGAAAAAGTTCACATTTATCTGAAATGTAGACGCGCGTTCCCGGCTCTCTCGGCTCTCCCCGCTTTGATTTAGCAATGAAAACCGGCTTGCATATTAACCTGTTTTTGTCAAATATATCAATTGGAGAAATTATTTTTTGATCCTGGCATCTTAGTTTTAACAGGTTAAATATAATTGAACATGTTTTGTTTGCTAGTAGATGGTATTCATTCCGTTCGCGATAACGTTATTGCAGCCAGGCTAAATTCCTCCAGGGAGCCAGTGACCGGCGAGTTGAAGAGCTTCACTCCCCGCCAGCAGGAGCTTTGGCCGCGGCTACCGCATCTCGGATAACCCGCTGAGTTCCTGGCTGCTATTTCACATTCGCCCTTGATCAATCCCAATACCGATCCATGGTAATAATGAATCAATCGTTCAGATCAGATCGGCAGTGCTGCATGCATGTTACAACATCATTGTTACCTTTATTAACATAACCATAGCCTACATTTATCTCTCTAACGTTAGGCTATCCATCTTACACCAGTCGGCCATTCGATAGCTGGAAGCGGTGAACGCCAACGTTGACTGAAAACACCCAAACTCAGTGTATCGTTTCATCTTCATGCTACACATCAACTCCTTTACATTGTATGTGAATAAATTTAAAATAAACAATTGCTCCATACACACATATATATATATATATATATAATGTTTCACATTTCGTTTTAATGCTTTTAATGTCTAATTTGTAATGCTTTTAATGCCCCCCCCCCCCCCCCCCCGCAATTTGGTTTGGAAATGCTCCCTATTTCTGAGGTCCCAAGGTTGGTGAGTATGGCAAGCTATAAGCTATTAATACAAGCATACCGCTCAAAAAGGGCTTAATACATACAACAAACTGATCAGGCTAATCATTTTTTAATGAAAATGACCACAAGACAACCTTCTGTGCATAGCTGAAATGGTAGTGGGATACGGTGATAAACTGGAGTGATCCTTTTGACAGCAATTAGCCTTTTCCAAGAATGGACAGAAATTGGATATTTTTAGAATAACAGGAATTTATTCACATACAATGTAAAGGAGTTGATGTGTAGCATGAAGATGAAACGATACACTGAGTTTGGGTGTTTTCAGTCAACGTTGGCGTTCACCGCTTCCAGCTATCGAATGGCCGACTGGTGTAAGATGGATAGCCTAACGTTAGAGAGATAAATGTAGGCTATGGTTATGTTAATAAAGGTAACAATGATGTTGTAACATGCATGCAGCACTGCCGATCTGATCTGAACGATTGATTCATTGTTACCATGGATCGGTATTGGGATTGATCAAGGGCGAGTGTGAAATAGCAGCCACGAACTCAGCGGGTTATCCGAGATGCGGTAGCCGCGGCCAAAGCTCCTGCTGGCGGGGAGTGAAGCTCTTCAACTCGCCTGTCACTGACTCCCTGGAGGAATTTAGCCTGGCTGCAATAACGTTATCGCGAACGGAATGAATACCATCTACTAGCAAACAAAACATGTTCAATTATATTTAACCTGTTAAAACTAAGATGCCAGGATCAAAAAATAATTTCTCCAATTGATATATTTGACAAAAACAGGTTAATATGCAAGCCGGTTTTCATTGCTAAATCAAAGCGGGGAGAGCCGAGAGAGCCGGGAACGCGCGTCTACATTTCAGATAAATGTGAACTTTTTCGTGGACGCGCGTCGGCCAGAGAAGCTCAACTGCGCAAGTACAAAAGTCACCGGAAGGCCAGAAAAGCACAACTGCGCAAGTACAAAAGTCACCGGAAATAGTCAAATGACTACAAATTTGCCAAGATGGCGCGGTTCAATAGGGCTTCATTGTTGATAGCGGCCAGTGAATGGAGTGGCTGTATCCAGTTCTATTAATACATCCATGAGAAAGATAGAGGAACTTTATTGCAGACACGCAGGTCCATATAAAACATTATATTTGCACAGTAGGCTATTATTTCTTTCAGTTTATTATTTGCATCATTCTTTGTGGACCTATGTTGGAATAAATTTGCCTTCGAACGTTATTGCCCACTCTGACATCCGCGGTCTTTATGTGAAATCTAGTTTTAGCCTACTGAAACATTACAGGCTATAGGCTAGCCTACTCTTCTTCAATTAAACAAAATAAATCACATTGATATCTTTGCTAAGTAATACGCTGTAAGGACAGGCTGAACTACTGTTTTGCACTGGCAAACAAAGGAGAGTGTGTGACAGCCCTGCGCAACGCATTCAAATTGGCTGCCGCTGAGTGGTTGGGAAACATCAAGAATAGTCATGCATCTTAGCTTGCAGAGGAGAAACATCCTCAATTTTTCTAACTAGCACTTGTTGTAGAAACATGGGAATCCTGTTTTTAGACTAGTCGTGTAATCGGTTACAAAACCACCGTCTAGTCGTCAGTGAAAATAGTCGCTGCGCACTAATATGCGCAGCATGCGCTGCGCACTAACATTCCCTAATATGAATTGTGTTATTGTGTTGGGTTCTGGGCATGTTGTTCTTGGACACTAGATGGCAGCATAGGTGCAGTCCCAGGGTACCAGGGGCACAGGGATATAGCTGAGACTGCTGACTGGAGGGGGTGGCGCTGTATGAGGGGGCCATGCATGGGCTAGGGGTATTGTACGGTATCCAATGTTATTCATGCACCACTGGAATATGGTTCATTTGTCAAATCAAAAGGCTGAAACCCAGTTAAAGGAAGTGGTGTTCGTTAGTTCCTCCACATTATGCATCAGTGTGGCCTTTGATTGGCCGAGGTCACGACGTGACCCCGCCCTCCGGTCCCCGTGCCCGTCCTGCTCACCTGCCGGTGTGGGTCATCTTGATGCGGTCGCTAGCCAGCACCTCCACGCCGTCCTTGAACCACCTCCCTGTCACCTTCTCGTCCGACACCTCGCACTTGAACACGGCCTGGTCTGAGGCCTTCACCGTCAGGTCCGCTATGCTCTGCAACACCAGCAGCTCCTTCTCTGAGACACACAGCAGCAGAGAGAGAGAGAGAGAGAGAGAGGAGGGAGGGAGGGAGATATGAAGTGAGGGAGGGAGGGAGAGAGGGAGGGAGAGAGGGAGATATGAAGTAAGGGAGAGAGGGAGATATGAAGTAAGGGAGAGAGGGAGATATGAAGTTAGGGAGAGAGGGAG
>NC_140255.1:7062218-7194718 GCF_949987555.1 Borostomias antarcticus | reverse complement strand
CATTCTGTAAAAGGTGAAGTACAGTAACTTAATGTACAGTAACTTAATGTATGCTGTTGTCATCTTTTCTGTAGGTGCTGGAAAAACACAACTCATGGCTCACTTCTTGGTGGCTTTCAACAAAGCGCTGAAATCCAGATCTCCTTCATCCTCTCCAGCATCCCTGAGAAGGGAAACAACATGAGTCTTAACCTTTATCAGGTCTTAGCCTATATCAGGTCTTAACCTATCAGGTCTTAACCTTTATCAGGTCTTAACCTATATCAGGTCTTATCTACATCAGGTCTTAACCTATATCAGGTCTTATCTACATCAGGTCTTAACCTATATCAGGTCTTATCTACATCAGGTCTTAACCTATATCAGGTCTTAACCTATATCAGGTCTTATCTACATCAGGTCTTAACCTATATCAGGTCTTAACCTATCAGGTCTTAACCTATATCAGGTCTTAACCTATATCAGGTCTTATCTACATCAGGTCTTAAAGGACAATGCTCGTTTTTGACAACCTGGACCTTATTTACGACATATTATAAGAAGTTTGACTCACCGAGATCACTTTTGTGTAGTTCGGAGGCCTGTAGAAGAAATTTAAAATCCAGCGCGAGCCAGTATATCCATGTAATGACGGTGATCGGGGCAACGAGAATGCAGTTTCTCAAAATCTATTTTCGGCCGCTAAACGGTTGTTTTCATCAATCAGATTGGATGAATCGACAGTTGAGATTCCTCAAAGCGAGGCATTGTTGTGGTTTTCAAATACGGGGTCTTTAGCCTCTGTAATATGATCTTTACACGCCTTTCCCCACTTGCTCCAGCACGCATGCGCACAGGCCAGCGCGCAGACTGGCTATTCTCCGGCTACACTCGCGGCTCACATTCTCTGCGCTACGATCGGATTGTTGTTGCCTAGAATATTGTGTGCAATATGGCTGAATATTTGTCAGATTTAGAGGATCTAGAAAATGAATTAGAATATGACGGACGTCCATATCGTTTTGAGCCGCGAGTGTAGCTGGAGAATAGCCAGTCTGCGCGCTGGCCTGTGCAAATAGATTTTGAGAAACTGCATTCTCGTTGCCCCGATCACCGCCATTACATGGATATACTGGCTCGCGCTAGATTTTAAATTTCTTCTACAGGCCTCCGAACTACACCAAAGTGATCTCGGTGAGTCAAACTTCTTATAATATGTCGTAAATAAGGTCCAGGTTGTCAAAAACGAGCATTGTCCTTTAACCTATATCAGGTCTTAACCTATAGCCAACATCAGTCTTAACCTATATTAAGCAGATATGATGTAGAGCCAAGTGCTGTAAAGTTAAAAACTAAAAATATCCTCCTTGCATATGCTGAAAGACACATTAAGACACATGAGCTTAAGATAATTATTAATAGCATACTCACACGCGCATGCATACGCACACACACACACACACACACACACACACACACACACACACACACACACACACACACACACACACACACACACAAACACACAGTTCCCCTCAGGAGACATGAACTAAATTACACTTGAACCCCTCCTGTACACTTACGATCTCTTAAAAGCTGACAGGATATCTGCTTGCGCCTCCGTTTCGGCGGCTGTAATTAGAGACATGGCGTTGAGCAGGCGTTCAGAGCCAGGCAGCGCACCAACCATCTCTCAAAGGGGACCTTGTGCTCAGCCAAATCAGGTTCTGCATAGCTCACCCTCCACAGTGACCTCGAACGTGCTGCTGTCACACTTGTCCTTGGAGGTCACTTCACACCTGTAGCCTCCAGCGTCACCTGGCTTCACCTTGACGAACTTCATCTCGTAGGTGTAGATCTGGGGGGGGGGGGGGGGGTGAGCCTGGTTAGATCTGGGGGGGGGGCGTTAGCCTGGTTAGATCTGGGGGGGGGGGGGGGGGGGGGTGAGCCTGGTTAGATCTGGGGGGGGGTGAGCCTGGTTAGATCTGGGGGTGTGTGAGCCTGGTTAGATCTGGGGGGGGGGGGGGGGTGAGCCTGGTTAGATCTGGGGGGGGGTGAGCCTGGTTAGATCTGGGAGGGGGTGAGCCTGGTTAGATCTGGGGGAGGGGGGGAGCCTGGTTAGATCTGGGGGGTTAGCCTGGTTAGATCTGGTGGGTTAGCCTGGTTAGATCTGGGGGGTTAGCCTGGTTAGATCTGGGGGGGGGGGGGGGAGCCTGGTTAGATCTGGGGGGTTAGCCTGGTTAGATCTGGGGGGTGAGCCTGGTTAGATCTGGGGGGTGAGCCTGGTTAGATCTGGGGGGTGAGCCTGGTTACATCTGGGGGGTTAGCCTGGTTAGATCTGGGGGGTTAGCCTGGTTAGATCTGGGGGGTTAGCCTGGTTAGATCTGGGGGGTTAGCCTGGTTACATCTGGGGGGTTAGCCTGGTTACATCTGGGGGGTTAGCCTGGTTAGATCTGGGGGGTTAGCCTGGTTAGATCTGGGGGGTTAGCCTGGTTAGATCTGGGGGGTTAGCCTGGTTACATCTGGGGGGTTAGCCTGGTTAGATCTGGGGGGTTAGCCTGGTTACATCTGGGGGGTTAGCCTGGTTAGATCTGGGGGGTTAGCCTGGTTAGATCTGGGGGGTTAGCCTGGTTAGTGCTGCATGCCTGCCCTGTGTGTGTGAGTGAGGCTTGGGGAGAACACAGGATCACCTGCACTCTTCACACTGCCCTCCCAATACACACACACACACACACAAATACACACACACACACACACACACACACACACACAAATACAAACACACACACGCACTCACATACAAACAAACACACGCATGCACACACGTACATGCACACACACACATTCAAACACGCACACACAAACAAGCACGCACATACAAACAAACACACACGCATGCACGCACATGCACACACACACACACACATACAAACACGCACACACATACAAACAAGCATGCATATACAAACAAACACACACGCATGCACACACACACACACACATACTGTACACACACACGTATGTACATTTTTCTATCCTGGACAGCCTAAACATACCTACACCCTAACACCCTAGCCCTTAACATACTGTATTGAGTATAGTTGAACACCCACACACACACACACACACACACACCCAAACACACACACACCCAACACACACACACACACACACACACACACACACACACACACACACACACACACACACACACACCTTGGTGTTCCTGTCGTAGGTCTCTTTGAACTGCAGGTGTTTCCCAGCCTTGCTGCCGAGGTCCAGCCACTTCCCCTTCAGCCACTTCATGACGGGCTTCCTCTGCAGCTTGGACGAGTCCACCTTGGCCACGAACGACACATTCGTCCCTGCAGGGGTGACCCAGTGGAACGTGGAGTAGCCGGTGACATTCACCCCTCAAAGGAACGCTGACAGTCCCTCCAAGAGGGACGTCCCTATTAGCGCAACTGTCAGCGTGTCCGCCTCACAAGCGGATGTCGAACGTGGGTTCGAATCCTGCCCTGGGCAAGCCCCTAACATGGGTTACAGGGGTGGTACTGTGGGTAGCCCAGAGGTCGGTTGGAGCATTGCTGCTGGGTCAACAAGCGATTTCCCCATCAGTCAATCACCGCCTAACGCCATTGTGCCCTTGAGCAAGGCGCTTAACCCCGACGCAGGCTTGTAATTGTGAGTTGCTTTGGATAAAAGCGTCTACGGAATGACTTCAGTGTACAACCAGCACTGAGAGAGCCTGGTCACCCACTGAGACAACTCAGACATGGACACGTTCCAAAGCCACATACAGGAGCGTTTCTGACCACGTATACATGGCTTTTGGACAGCAGTACTGCAACGTGTTCATCTAATGTACTGTATTAAATATGGCTGACGTTGTGTCTCTGACCTGTGATGATGCAGTAAGACGCCTCTGGCTTCTCGAGAAACAGACCACTCAGCTCGGTCGTCACATCTGGGGGGCAGGACAGAGGAGGTAAACACACACACACACTTCCAAATATAAACGCACGCACGCACGCACAAACACACATGCATGCCGCGAATATACACAAACAGTGTATCGGTTACAGGTACATTGAACGTGACTGAACATGACAGTCGGAGATATTGTATCTCCGTGTCCTATCCCATATGAATGCACTGTGACGCAGCTCCATGCAAACACACAGTGCACAGCGTACCGTAGACATGTACAGTAGTGTAGATGATGAAGTCATGATGCCCCCACACCACAACCAACAATATATACTGCACAGAACACTGATGGAAACCTTGGCTACTGTGGGCATATATACTATAATAGACCATACAAACAAAGAACACTAACAATGTGGTACACAGATGGAAACAGCACCTTGAGTGTGTCAGACAGTGACATAGAGATATACCTATATATCTGGCATATACACGGCAGTACATATACAGAACACTTATCACTGTTTTCAGCATCTAAGCACTTAAAGAACAAAACCTCAAAGCAAATACTCACTGAACACACACACACACACACACACACACACACACACAGATAGTGAAATCGTTGTATTTTCACCCCAACATTCATGGGTGGGGCATTGGTATCTAATTGATATATTGTCATATCCATTCACCAGCTGACATTTCCATAATTTGCACACAGTACAGCAACATTTGTATTGAATAGACCAACCCAAGACTCTAACAATACAGCTGTAACCTAACATTGAAAAATATCAACATTTCTGTATCAGATTCTATATTTGTGGGCTATACTTGTACCCACAAAGGCATGCTCACACTGTCACAGTGAACTAGTGAACACAGACCATGCAAAGAACATGACAGACGTCAACAGATAGTTCCTCCATCAAGTCTAGCAGCACGACAGCCTGCATGCTTAGTGGTCCTACGCTGCCCTGCTGACTGAGCCTCAGCTGAGGGGAAATGAGACAGTTTAACTGGGGACTAAAGTGGACACCGCTGTTTAGGAGACACACTGAACACTCACACCATCAACTCCACTGCAACACCGAGCTTCAGAGAGAATGTTCAGAGACCAGGAACACGAGGACGTGAAACCAATATCAAATATTATATACTGTGAACGACATAATTGCAACGTAATAGTCATTCAAATATCCTTGAAATAAAGTGTTGTGGCACACTGTGCAAGATGATGAATGAGAAGACAACTGTGTAACGGAACAAGCAACTAAACCGAGATTTTGAGGATATGAAACGATAACCAGTCCTATCCTGATAGAGTCAGACACTGTAGGTTTCCAGTTTGAATCAAGCACATCACATACTAGGGATGTTCTGATCTGGATTCATGAGGCCGATACCGATCACCGATTATTTTCCTCAGGACGGCCTATACCAATTCATAAAAAAAACAAAAAACGTACCCATATTATTGTTATTGTATCGATATGATGACACTGTCTTTGCTTGCATAGATTTTCATTGAGGTTGCCCATTATTAATCACTCATTAACCCATGAATAGGCCCTCTAAATATTATTCAGTACATCAGATATATTTCAATATACAGTATACCGACCAATGCCAAGTGAGTAAAAAAAAAAAAAGAAGTTGAATTGTTTTCTGTGACCTTTATTTTGAAATTCCTTGAAAGAAAGCTACCGGGCATCACAAGTTTAATTTCACACTGCTTGAAGAGCAACTGGTGGTGTGCTGGGTCCTAATTTTGAACTGCAAACATGTCCAACCTACAGCTATTCAGAGATTTAGTTAATGAGTTATTAGCAGCAGCAGCTTTGGAGATATTTGGGCTGTATGAAAAAACGCTGTATGAAGAAATCCCAGGAGAAAACTCACACAGTTGGGAGGGATGTTGGACGCTGTTGACATGACGTTATTCAACTTGCTTTCAACTAGCTTGTAGCATCCACGTGTGTAGCCTACTTGTATCTATGTCAAGCTAACCAGCTAGAAAAGACTTAAAAGATGGGCTTTTGCGATCGGCCAATCTGGAGAAAATAGGACAATTTAAATCGGTGGCTGATCGATCAGAGCATCCCTACCACATAGGCTACTATACAAAAACCAAATGCATCACACAGGCATACAGACAGACATTTCGGAATAAACACTAACCAACACAACATAGTAGTGCATAAGAATAAGGTTCAAGCACTGAGGGCCATGGCAGACACATATTGTGGTGTGCTGTACATTCAAAACATATACACCAAAAACAAGGTGGTCAATATTCATTCCCATAAAATGACCAGATGACGTTTCTCTTACCCTCCTCTGCTGGAGGAGCCTCATCTAAAACAGCGAAGTGTTGGAATTTAACTCCACACATTATAGAATATGAAGAAGAAAATGTATGCCTACTGTACATGTATATATAGGGAGGGAAGATAGATCTCCCTGTACCCCACACATAGCCTATACACAGTATATAGAGTCGGCTAGATATTCAACTTCATACAGAGTACAAACGTACACATATACATACAGTACAGTACAGATAGACATCTATAGTACAGGCAGCTCATTCAGCATGGTGCTTGGTTCTTACCCTCCACAGCAGGCTTTGTCTCAGCTGAAACAATAGTGAAATACAGTAGCACTGAACACTACTACTACTACTGTGTGCAAATTAGTACAATAACACATCGTGTATCATGAGCATAGATACAGATATCGAAGGACAATATGGACTCATATTGTGGACCTTTATTTGTATGCACACATACAAATACTGTATACTGTGAACATATGCACAGAAACATATTAAGACGTTGTGATACCAATATGTTTTTGCACAACTCGGTAACTCGTCTGGATAAGTAGTTACAGTGGTTTATACAGACTAAGTTCCTAAATGCAAACGCGCATACTTGTAATATTTAGTGAAAATGACACTCAGTGAATTAGAGGATGTCATCACATGCAGTATAGTGCATATTAACGAAAACATAGATTTATAGACCCTTACCCTCATCAGAGTAATTAGCCTCTCCTGGGGAAAAAGAACCATTAGCAACCAGGAGACTAGAGGTGGGATGTGTGGTATTTAAAGTGTTGAACTTGCGAAGACCAATCACAAAAGTGCACCATCAAACTCAAACATCAGGAAAGATATTTGCACACACACACACACACACACACACATATACACACAATATATTAACTCATCACATCCCAAACTTGATTAAACGTTTTCCACTCAAAAAACAAATGTCTCTGTCGTTGTGCATAACACATAAAGACATACAGTACGGATACATACAGCAGGTACAGTACACAACAGGTGCAGTACATTAAAAGAAAATGTTCACATTGCAACCATGCCAACAGTCCTCACACATAATAAGAGCAAGGGAAGTCTTGCTGCACACCCACAAACACACAGGGGCGAATTCACTAAAGGATTGCGCAGCTTTTCCTGACGCAAAGCCTGTGCAAATAAGTCAAAAATTATGTTTGCTATTCACAAAGCCCTCGCAAAGGGTGAAATACGGTGTTAACTGCGTTGCGTTCGTCATTGCGTTTCTCTGCGCCGGTGTTATTAGCTGATATTTAAATTAGGTAATATGGGAGGAGAATGTTCCCCTTTCTATGCAAATGAACATCATTGCAAAACCCGCCCAATTCACAAAGATCGGCGCAAATTGCCTCACGCAGTTAAAGTGAAATTAATTCCGTTTTCAGAGATGTGGTGGTATTTAAGCGCAAGGGGTGTCATGGCCAGCCTTTCCGCTGATCATGGCAGCAGTGATTGTTGCGAGGCGAATTCGGCATCGCAATGCCAGGCATGTTGTTCGTGAGAGAATATTTAGAAGAAGGTCACTTTTTGATTTAACACTAGAACCACCGTGGTAGCTGTTTGGACATCAGAGCGCGCAGCTCTTCAGCCAACTGGAGGATGAAGTCGCGTCTGGGGAGGCTCAGTTGACTATGCGTCTCTCCACCCGTCCCCAGCGAGTCCAAGCTCCCCCAATGAATAATACTTATAATAGCCTACATAGCACGAAACTGTGCGTATAATAGTCTATACGCGAAACTGCGCATTCCCTATAGCTGTTCATTGAACGGCTGGGGGCCGATATAGGTATAAATAAATAAAAACATAGCCTACACAATATTTTTTTTATTTGAATGGTCTTGAAAATATTTTGCTTTTGTATCATAGGTGACGGCAGGTATCATCTTCAGCCATGGATGATGACTCCCGTGCGTAATCCTTCCAACGTTGGAGAGGCGGCGTACAACTGGGCTCACATCAGGACGCGCGTGTGATTGAGTGCACATTTGGAATCCTGAAAAGCCGTTTAGATGCCTAGATCGTACCGGTGGGGCAATGTTATACACTCCCCCAAAAGTATGCCAGATCATCGTGCTGCAACTTGCATAACAGAAAATGACAATTTTTCCTTTGTTCGTCTTTTCAAATCATTCCACCTCCGTTTGCAGTCTTCCGCGTTTACACACACAAATGGCACTGACTGATTGGGAAATTAAACCCCAAATATGATTTTTTGCTGCAGTCGTGATATTTTTTGCGGAAAGCTGTGAGACATGTTTTTGAACCTCGTCCGTGAGGCCTTCAAGTTCGCTGTCTGAAAATCGTATCTTTCTTTTTCTGTCTGCCATCGTCCAAAGATATGCATACGAGTTGTATGCACTGTATGCGCAGTATTTATAGTCATTTCCTATATCAGCAGCACATTGCACTCAGCCGCAAACACCGAATGGGCGTGTTTGCGCTGGGATATTATTAGCGCAATGTCTTTAGTGAATAGGTTTTTAAAACGGAGCACATAGCTGGCGCAACTGACGCGCAATGTAATGGTGCAATTAGCGGGCGCAATTTGCTTTAGTGAATTCGCCCCACAGTCTGTAGTGTTCAACTAAGCAGGAACTTCAATCTAAATCATACTGTTTGGATGTTAAAATACACTTGTAACTAAGTATTGCCTCAGGTAAAAATAAAGGGTAGAAGACACTTTCTATTTTCATGATGATTATTATTATCATTATTATTGTTATTTTATTTCATTTTTAACTTTTATTAAATCTAGTTAGCAAATGTCCATCAATATATGATTACATCTTATCCTATGTACACAAACCTCAGACACTTATTGCAGTATTCCAAGACATTAAACGACAAACCAGGAGTTCTTGATGCTACAGTAACACACACATACAGTACTTCATGATCATGTTATGCATGTCGCTTTCAAATCTGGGTCCAAATACTATTTGAAATGCTTTGGATAACTTTTCTGTGAATGATTGATTTTGTCTGGCACAATGGAACCAATGGGCTGCTCCGAATATGCAAACCCCGCCCACCTGACCCTCCAGGCAGTCTCAGGCACACGTTAGAGGAACTGAAAGTATTTTATACGTTTTATACTTATAATAGTATTTCGACCCAGGTCCTGTTTCTTTTCCCTTACCCTCTTCCGCACGTGCTGCCTCAGCTAAAATAATTAATTTCAACAAAGTACATGTCATCAATATGCACAAATGCCAATGTTATCGTACTAGAGACCTGACTGTCACAGCCAGCATGGTGCTTAAGCCTTACCTGCCTCTGCAGGTTTTTCCCCTTCTAAAAAGAGGGAAGCATTTGGTTGTCAATGAGGACAAATGTGTACGGGGCAATGTACTGGACACATTTGGACACATTCGTAGACAATCCCTTTGAGATCAAGCAGAAACACACCGGTAGATTGTAGCAATGATGTTCTATGTGATGCTGAGGCAATGTTGCGACACAGAATGAAATGTTTACTGTAGGCGGAATGTGTTAGACGAAGGACTGTAGGTTAGATGGAACATACTGAACTTAAGCAGACCTGTCCCCAGGGGCTGGGGGTCATAGCCAATTAACACAACGACGGGGACAAGTGTTAAAGGTATGAGAGTCATTATCCAGTCCGACTGTTAGGTTCACAAAAGGTCAATAGGTCACCATGCTAGGCAACTCACCGTCTCCCTCCGGAAGCACTGTGAAACAAAGACACACATGAACATCACAGACCTGGAAATAAGAGTCTTCACAGCTGCATGCAAGACTTTTATAACAACTATGAGCTACAACAGGTTATTCATTGACACAAAGGGGCGATGCATCATTGGTGGGGGACAACATCTTTACCATACAAAAAAGTAACACAAAAAACAGAAGATATGCTGTATAAAACAAATACAAAATATACATAACATGAATGGGAGGTGGTGAGAGAGTAGATGAAAATTGTGCAGTTGAATTAAGTAAGTATAAGTATATAAGTATGGATCTAGATAGATACTCAGTCTATTGTAGAATAAGTCTGCAACATGCAGTAATAAAACACGGAGAAGGTGAAAGGAGTGTGCAGACTCCGGCTTGACAATATTTACATACATGTACAGTATACAGTGTCTGATTTCAATGTGTGCTTCAGTGACACAACTCTATAGCTCAGTCTATCAAGGAAGTGGACTTAAAGCAGACTTAAAATCAGCACTTGCAGAATTTGTGAGGCTGGGAGCCGGGGTCTGTGTCCCCCTGGGGACTCTAAAGAGAAAGGGGACTCTTTAGAGGGGACTCTTCCCTCTAAAGAGAACGATATCTGACCCTAATTTTCCAAGTGCCTGAAAGGGCAAAGTGAGTCATGTCCCATGATCTTGGCTGTGTGCATCAGTACCAACTGAACACACACACATCTGATCTGACTGGACACTGAGGGGTTCCGAGGGTCAAGTCTGAAGTATTGAATGCTAGAGGGGCTGACTGTGGATGGGTGGGAGTTAGAAAGATGCCGTGGAAAAATAACCCTGTTCTCTGAAATAGCTGCATGAGGCGTATCGTATAGCCAGCTCTTGGAGTGTCTCTCGTGGCCGACTGCATTACTACATGGTCTGGTAAAGGCCAGAGCCGGTGTCTTGTGTCAGGTCACCCGGCCCTCCTGAGATGCTACATTGCTACCATGAATAGTCACGCTAGAGCTGTGCTTCCATCTGCAGCCTGCCAGGGTCTGTCCCCCCAAAAAGGCTCAAGATCAACTTATTTCCCCATCATACCATCCTCTGCATTCATTACAATTTACTTGTAGTTGATAGATATATTAATGTCATTTTGGATATATATTCATGTAAAAAAAATAAGTAAATATAATTCTACAATTATCAAATAATATAAAACAATAACAATTATATCACATAATATAATTCTTAATATAATTCAAAAATGTTCTATTTAGTACTTTAACAAAATTGAAATATTTGGGGTATTTTGTTCCAGTTTGCATAATTTTTGCTCAACATACTGTGCCTCACAGCAATGATTTGAATTGATTGGCTGTCAAAGTATCTACACAGTTGCCAACATGCCAGACACTCTGTGAAAAGACTCTGTCATGTCAGTGTAAATCCAGCGCATTAGTGAAATGGAGGCCGCCGCCATCAACACGTGAGGATGGACACATTGCTACCGAAGTCATTTTGAATGTAACACTAGGAGGAAAATATGGGGACCTACTTCAAATGATAGTTTAACCTCACAAGACCTCGAGTCATTGCAAGGCCTATTGGGTCAACCTGGTTGACATCTGGTCAGTATATACCTCGCAAGTGATGTTGTCATTCTGTTGGACAATATTAGCATCAGCAACTTCCATGGATCTAAAAATAAAAATCCTATGGTGAAAATGACTGGGGATTTCCAAAACGTTTGGGTTATGTCCCTTGTACTTTTATGCATTGAAAAATATAGCTTTTGATATATTTCTTCTATTTTGTGATGCTTTGATTCATGAGCGTAGAATTTGGGGGGAACACGGACATCCCTATCAATATTCAGAGACTACTGAATTGTCCCCAGCAATAATTGGTACACAAATGCTTAACAGAAGTTCACAATATCTCTAATAGGATTGGTTTGCCGTTTCTTGCTAACGTTTGTGGCTGGCTGCAGTATCTGATTTAATTTGTTTGCAAAGTTCAGAGCCTCCGTCAACGCCACAGTTCTGTGCACATAAATATGGGAAAATCCTTGCGTCTTGTATCGATTCAATATTGAAAGTGCATTTTATTTTTCAATATGGGACAATCCCGTATTAATGGCAACGACTTGCCTACCATTGCAAACGCGGCAAGATTTGAGCCATGATGAGGCTCACGCACCCACTGAATTGCATAAAGTTAGTAAACAAACCAGAATGTTTAGTTAAGTTAGGTTTTTTGGACGCTATCAGTTGTTATCAATATGTATACAGCAAGTGCATGTGTGGCCCAATGCATGATCATCAGTTCAGGAGGTAGAAGAACCAGCCATCAGGATAATCACATCTGACTGGAGCTCAAATGTATGCTTTTTTTATTTTATATAGCACAAAATAAATCGCGCGCTACGCACATACGCCCGTGCTTTGATTTAATGAATCAACACATCACAATGCTTTGACTACATAACAGCTTCATAATCCAAAGGATCCAGTGTTGATTGAGAGGGAAATGTACTTCGGCTGAAACCTTTAAGTTTACAAATCTTGTTACCACAGAACGTGATAGGGAGGACTGTGTGGAATCCCCATTCATTCTTCTCCTGAAGAAAGTCAGTTAGATCTGGAAATCCTTAACTGGGCAAAGTACAGACTACAACGTGATGCATTCTACTGCTATCGTCAGAAGTCCAGCCAGGAGAATGAAGCTCATTTCATTCACTGTGGAAACGTCAGTAAAATGTGCTTCACTCAGAGGGTGTAAGAGGCCACAAGACAACAACCGACTAAACTGGTCGAATCAACAACCGACTAAACTGGTCAAATCAATAACCAACTAAACTGGTCAAATCAACAACCGACTAAACTGGTCAAATCAATAACCGACTAAACTGGCCAAATCAACAACCGACTAAACTGGTCAAATCAACAACCGACTAAACTGGCCAAATCAACAACCGACTAAACTGGTCAAATCAACAACCGACTAAACTGGCCAAATCAATAACCAACTAAACTGGTCAAATCAATCTTTATTTTTATTAATCTCTCCTGGATTATTTGGATTTGTCTCACGTTTTGGATATCGTACTTGGATCTTGGAACTGAATTGAATCTTTAATTTTAGTGAAGGACAAAAACATTGTTTTCAGAGACTTGGTTTCTGATTTTCAGTGGTGGTTCAGAGAATGAGCTCCTACTCTTGAGTTGATTTGGGGGGGTTTAAGTTGATTTTTGTAGCCATCTGATTTAAAGGTACCCAACGAAACGTGAATCAAAACAATCCGTTCTTTGTTTATTTTTGAAATTCCTCAATTATATGGTTCCTTGTAGTCTAATAAACATGTGGAATCAATTGAATGTCTTTCCTACCATGTAATTTCTTCGCAAAATGATATTTAGCTAATGTTTTGAAATCAACAAAGATGTGTGAAACGTCACTATTATGTGCTCCGCATATTGACGCAATGACGTAGTACGCGATTTTCGGGGACCACCTTCTCAAATTTGCTCTAGAGCGCATACTAGTGGTCAAAAACTACATTGGGTACCTTTAACTACGTACAGTAGGAATACACATCCGTGTTTATATGACATGTGTGCCCTCCTGTGAATTTCCCTAATCAGTACCGACTGTTCTAAGAGCACCATCTGAAGTTAGCCTCCTGTAGGTCCGGCCTACAGGCTTTGTGGGGCCCTAAGCCTGCTTAAGCCTGGGGCCAACCCTGAGTGGGTGCGCTAATCACATGACACGGCACGTGGCAGGTTACACACCACATGGTAGGTTACATACCAGGACCCGTTTCCTGGCAAAGGTTACATACCAGGACTCAGAGACAGTCAAAAAGTTGACAGTATAATTTACTATCTGTTTATGTCCCCATGCCAAGATGTGTTAATGTCTTGCGCGTGCGTCTGTCTTGTTAAAAGTATATACGACTTGCTAGTTTTAGTAACAGGCATGCTCTAGAGAGGACGATATAGGCTAGGCACATAAACATACATTGGGTTTTTCACTTTCATCAGCAGAAAATGACTCCCACACACAAAACTTTGAGAGGAATCAGACTCGCATGCGGGCTCTGCCCTTCTGGGAATCCAGTAGGTTGGCAGGAGAAAATCACCAAAATGTGAGCAGCAGTTGTTTCAGTTGTAGGATTGATTGACCTTTCAGTTGCATTCATTAAATCGAGTTAGAGGTGCTACAGACATTTTTATCTCAACAAATGAAAAAAAAAAAAAGAAAAACGAACAAGGTTTGCGATCCAATAGTAATTATGACTCTTAGAGGTCTGCGGTGGTGTAGTGGTCTAATGCATCATGTTTCGGTGCAGCTGGTCACTGGGGTCGCCATATCAAAGCACGGCCTCCGCTCCCTGAGGGTGGTTAGTTTCGGCTCGAGGGTTCATCATGCTACCATTCCATCTGTTGGAATTACGATCGCAAGCTGAGAGAGTGAAGAAGTAGTCTCCTTCGCATCGCCAACCGGCCGGGTTAGAAGGGGTAAGTGGATATTACTGTAGGTCAGGGTCAACTCAATTGGCTACCAAATTGGGTGAAAAGAGTGATAGCGCCCCCCCCCCCTAAAAAAGACTCCTGAACGCTCCCGACACAGAGATACTGTGTGGTACCAACATCCTAACATGGCTCACAAACCTTGTTTGGGAAACAAACCTCAGACATCTCAGAGATGAACACAATATTCATTTCAGACCTGTCAACATTTTTTACATTGAAAATTCATAATCAATAAAGACAATTGGGGGAGCAATACTTTTAATCCACACCTTTCTAAAAGCTCTGTAGATGTATATACATACATACAGTTTACTTTCATATATTATGGATTAATTTCACATGTAGTGAAATATTTCAAGGCTGATTGCCTCCATGCCACGCCATGCCATGTTGATGCAGTCATTTTTGCAAAAGGAGCCCCCACCAAGTATTGAGTGTATAAATGAAAATACTGAACATACTGTACAATCAAAAAGATTAAGGCCACCCTCAAACCTGAATTTGTTCAGATCAGATCTCTGGTTCATATAGACTACCAATGTTCGGTATATCGACAACATATCCAGTTTGAGCAGGCATCACGACTACGGCTAGAGAACAATGTGCAATTGATTGATCCACGATTGCGACTCATCTTCTGTTTATCAAAGATCATCAGGGTACAACAATGAGTTGTATCGGTTTGTTGGTAACGTGAGTTCTCACTGCAAACGAATTGTCCCGCAGGGCGGGCTGAGACCACCCTCTCTAGACCACCCTCTCTAGACCACCTTCTCTAGATCACCCTCTCTAGACCACCCTCTCTAGACCACCTTCTCTAGACCACCTTCTCTAGACCACCCTCTCTAGACCACCCTCTCTAGACCACCTTCTCTAGACCACCCTCTCTAGACCACCTTCTCTAGACCACCCTCTCTAGACCACCTTCTCTAGACCACCCTCTCTAGACCACCCTCTCTAGACCACCCTCTCTAGGTGGTCTCAGCCCGGTTGATTTGTTCTGGAACTGCAAGCAATTGCTGTGTTCACATATGCCCAAACAACCCAATCTTCGGGGGAAATGCTCCTGGTATCGGAACAACAAGCTAGGTCTGAATGCATCCTAAAACAAAAAAAGGCTTGAAATATTTCACTTTGTGTAATGGATCTAGAATACATGAAAGTTGCACTGAATTAAATTACGGAGAATAGTGGACTTTTTCACACTATTCTAATTTTCTAAGATGCACGTGTATAAAGAGTGGTCTACTTAAAATTGCTTTCTATATCACCTTTAAGGAGTTCTATTTATTTGCAGACTTGCTATCTTTAGCTTTAGGCATGTGATCCAGCCCTGATGGCATGTGGCCATTAACAGCATCTAACACAGGTATCAAATAAGGCTCCATCTGGACCAACGGTTAGCCTCATGGTTAATCACCTGATGTTTTACAGCAATTGACAGCCGTTACAGAATAGAATATGTTCATTGGACAGAGCCAGTTAGGGAGGTGATGAAGCAGAGTTCCCTGAAGACTTTGTCATGAGAGCCACGATGACGGGAAGAGTAGAGAAAGAAGAGGGCTAAGAAGGGCGGGAGTGTATCTGTGGGCTGTGCATACTTTGAGGGTTAGTAATCACTACTACATCCACAGAGCAAGGCAATATGGAACTACTCTTTCACCTTTAAATTCACTTCCACTGTTTGCTCTTTTTGTCTTATTATTTTTGTTGAAGACAAGGACAGTGAGTGAGCATTCGAGAAGTAGGAACAGAACTGAGCATTCAGGAAGCTGAGATGGGCGTAAAGAGACCACCAGATTTCACGACAGCTACTTTCCCCAAGCTGTTAGAATACTGACTGGACATTAAACACGGACATAAACACTACCTCCAGCCCTGCGCCGTGGGCTGAACTACCCCCCCGCCCTTATAATATAACCTTATGCTCCTTATAATGCTTCCTCAATGTGACCTAAATGTTGCCGTAAATGTTGCACTGTCCTAATTGCTGTGTAATTGCTGTCTAGATTAATGCATACCTGCACCTTATAGTTTTTAATGCATACCTGCACTTTATAATGTTACCTCAATGTGACCTAAATGTTGTGTGTAAATGTTGCACTGTCCTAACTGTCGTATAATTGTTGTGTTAGATGTTGCACCGTTAGAATCGAAGCGCAATCTCGTTCCTCTATGTACCTGTATGTGGTTGAATGATAATAAAAGCAACTGAACTCAAGAGTATCGCTGGCACAGAGGAAACCCGAGAGAACTTTGATGTGCTGCTGTAATGCTGGATCACTCCTCCATAGTGAAATGAATTATGACTTATAAACATACCAATAACCACACCCACTCCCCTGTCTCCGTCTCCTCTTACCTACTCTTCCAAACTCTTCCAATGCTGCCGTGTTTTTGAGGGACTTCAGGAGGGCACGGGGGAGGGGTGACTTGCGATAGAATCCCAAATCGGGAAGTGAGGATCTTTTTTGGACTTGACACAGTGACAGAACATTTTGGAAGTGGTAAAGAAAGATTATACTGTAATTCGGTGGTATGTATAGTGGTATGTATTGTATCG
This sequence comes from Borostomias antarcticus, assembly GCF_949987555.1. Classification (NCBI taxonomy): domain Eukaryota; kingdom Metazoa; phylum Chordata; class Actinopteri; order Stomiiformes; family Stomiidae; genus Borostomias; species Borostomias antarcticus. The sequence goes on along the minus strand of NC_140255.1, from coordinate 7,177,690 downwards.
GCCTAAATTATAATATCACAAGTTGGATGTACCAAAACTTGATAGGTGACTTAATAAAACATATGAGTTAAAAGTCAGAGGTCAAGTGTTTTTTTTTAGCATCATGAAAGAGAGGAGAGATATCAGAGACTGAAGAATGTCATTTGAAAAAAAAAAAAAAGGTCTTGCCTATGATGGACAGTACTTGGGGATCAGGCACTGTAAATCTTAAGGCATAGAAGAGATGGTAAGGACGATTAGAGCATTACACAGTTTAAAATGACAAGCAGATGACCAGGGCCAGCTCTAGGGTCTAGGGAACCTGAAGTGGGAGTGGATTTGGGGAATTGAGAAGTAGCCTCCTCCATATGTCCCACGGTGCCATAGGTTATATTTAGCAGATAATGACAGTGAAATGGCTATACTGAATGACAATGTATACAAGGCAACAACTCACTGAAATAATTATATTTTTCAATTTCCCCAATAAAAAAGTGGTTGTAAGGACCTGCATGTACAGTAATGTCAGTGCTATAGAGACACAGTGAAACTCAGAAAATTACTTTTGCCAATCCAAAATGATTTAGTCCTTTCACAAGTTGTGACATACTGTCATAATGACATGTAGAGGTATGTCACAACGTTCAACAGTAGTTGTAGTTGATTTAAAAGCATTTCCTGGAGTTAAATTGTAATATTTAAACAGTTGATATTTACATAATGATGACTGTGTCTCTCTACTCAGTAAAATTACATTTATATTTAGTTCTCTCTCTGGAAACACGGGCGTGAGAAAGCCTGTAAATGAGGGCAGATTGAAACTTGAGCAGCAGCGCAGCTAGAGGTTGGTTAATAGTAGAAGGTTAGCCTCTGAATGGGGCGAGGCTGAGCCTGCAGGGGGATCGGGTGGGGTGGGTCCACAGCCAACGCTCCTGCCCTGGCACAGGGCACTGGGCTTAGTTTAGTTTACCGGGCTTAATTTAGTTGGGAGGTGAAAGTGAGTATGGAGGAGAGATCAGCAGGCCGGAGGTCAGGCAGGGGGATACCATCTGAGGGAAGGTTAAACACTTCATTATTTCTTTTTGAGAGATACACTTTAATCAGAGATCAAGAGAAGGATGAACCATGAGATAACAGCTACAATAGAGAGCACACGCAACAACAGGAAGGAAGTCCTCTATCCTTCTTCTAGCATGGACTGGGCATGGCTGGGATGAGGTCAGAGGGGCGGGGTGGCGGCCATGCCTGCACATGGTCCTGTCACTGCTCTCACGTTCTCATCCTCCCTGCAGTCTCGGTGTGTGTTTCTCACTTTACTGTCACCACCTTGATTTACACTGACAGCGTTAGACTACTGTACATGTTCAAATGGAGGACAAGTGACCTCGCATGGGAGGAAGCAGGACATACTAGCCTCCACCTGAGACATGCATCAGTAACTCAACATAACGCAATATTTTATGACAAGGTGGAGTCCTATTACACAAATATTATTGGTTTACTAATTGCCAGTTCAACCTTGACATGTTTGAAAGATTGGGATTTGAAAACAGTATTTGTTAATTGATGCAATCCTATCCTTGATGGAACTTGTCAATAATAAAGGCAAATTAGAACACAATATACCTTTCATCAATATGTATTCAATATACATGTCCCACAGCCTGAAATGAGCCAAACTGTACTGTACTACCCATAATCAATGTTCATAAAGTAGTATATAATATAATGGGCCATTCAAAATTGCTCACAAACAGTAAACAAGCAAACAAAAACATAACATTGTGAGGACTTATAGGTGCAGTACGCTGTTTGTGATTCCCGACAAAATCCCTGCCCCTCCCTCCAGGCCTCCCTCCAAAGCCCCTCCTCCTGACTGGGGGAAACCAATGACACTCGCCATGCAGGTAGGTAGGTTGACAGGCAGGTAAACCATCCAAACATTTCACGTTGGCAACTCAAAATGATTGGACGCACTTATTACAGTCCTGCGACCCACACAGTTTATGGATTTATTTCATTCTAGTGTCGAGCACTTTATTTATTGATTGATATCAATAAATAAAGTTAGTAGTTAGTAGCTAACCCTAACCATGACCCTTAAACAGCAAGTATATTGAATGCTTGAAGCCTGTGTTTCACTCACAGTAAAACACAAAGAGAGAATGGTACTGTAGAACCTGCCCATCAGGACTCCACATGATGGCAGCAAATGTTTTATCAAAGCTGTCATCTCATTGGCATAGTATGCATGCCAAGATTAGCCTGGCTCCAGCCCCTCAATCTGAATTTTCAAAATGCCATTCAAGGGTCTGGAAAGGCTCTCGTATAGTGATCTCTTGGTTGGAATTCCAGCCAGGCCAATAAGGGTCCTTTGAATTAAACTGCGCAACGTGATTGTTTAGGCGATGACAGATCCCTGAGGACTCTTTCGGTAACGCCCATCTGGGAAAACGTCTGCGATGGGAGTCTGTTCAGACGGGATAATGAAGGGAAACTAAATGGCAGTTCAGTCTGAGTGTCAGGCTATGCCAAGATCTCCGTAACTATAGAAACAAGGACACACCGCATGCTCTCAAGTCCTCCCATCTTAGATCAGCTCATGTGATCCTGATCTCTGCAGCTGAGTCACACTGGAATCTCTCATCAACATTATACCGCAGACTGTAACTGGACCTTGTTAAATTCAAACGACTTAGAGGGGCAATAAGGCTAGATACCCTGCTGGGGGGGGCAATAAGGCTGGATACCCTGCTGGGGGGGGCAATAAGGCTGGATACCCTGCTGGGGGGGCAATAAGGCTGGATACCCTGCTGGGGGGGGGGGGGGGGGGGGGATATCTAGTGCAATCTCAGCAAACTGGTCCCTCACGTTAGCGCCAGCAGCCAACCACCTCCCTGGACTGAGACCTGACCATCTGTTCCTCTCTACATCTTCCGCAGTGACACCCAGAATGCACTACTGTACAGTACTCTCATCCAGCGTCAGGATCTCAGAGATTTTAGCTCAGGCTGAGAGGTCACTCGGCAGGAGAGAAACACTCAAGACTGGCTTTCAACAGACTATGAACAGAGTAGCTTGAATTAATAACCTGAGATAAGATGAGTAATACTCATATTGAGATACAAATATTGCACAAATCCTCTCTGTTACTGTAACAGTGTTTTGCTTTAATGTTATCTTTAACCAAAATGTACTAAACACATTTTGACATTTTCAACCCTCGAACCTTGACGTTTTGACTTAAAAAAATAAAATAAAGATTGTGTCGGAGGGTTAAAAACATTAAAAAAATATAGAAATATCTTTATACAAGGGATTAGCACGTCTTTCTAAAATCACAATATAGCCAACAGGTCCTTGAGCTTCTCCATAACAATACACCTCAGAACTGCACTGTGAAACTACACACCACACACCATACCACCTTAAACCAATTATTGTTCTTGTGTGGTCTTTCCTTCCAATCACACTAATTAAAACGATGGTCCTGTCAAGCTCTGCATACCTGCATCAGCGTCTTCAGACATGGTTAGCCCACAGCCTGTTCCTCTCAGCTGGAAATCAAATGGCGTGCCGAGCTTATTCCTTTTATTTCTCTCTCTCTCTCTCTCTCTCTCTCTCTGATATCCAATGCTCTCTTGGCACTTAAGTAGCCCATCCAACAGGGAGGGCAGTAGAGAGGGAGAGAGTGGGGGGGGGGGGGGGGGGGGGGGAGGGAGGAGAGGGGAGGAGAGGGGAGAGGGGGAAGAGAAGGAGGGGGAGGAGAGGGCGTCACTTGAAACTGTCGAAGGTTTATGGAGATGGAGCAGGGAGAGAGACAAGCTGGGAGAGACAGCCAAGAGGGGGCGTGGTGATGAACGGGGTCTAAACCACTTGACTGATGGACAAGATTGATGGACTGACCAAACCTGACGAAGTGTCTTAGGGTTTGGGCTCAACAGCATTCACTTTTTGTTTTTTTAACTAATACTTGTTTTTTGCCCTTTGCGCACATAACTGCTGCCCCAATTATCACCTCTCCCCACCAGAAACCTGACAAATAAGACTGTAGATAATGGTGATTTGATCATTAGGCAAATATATTTTTCATTACATAATATTAGGTCCACGATATCGGTGTTTTTGCATGCATGACCAATTCATATCATATCTAGACTGATATATAACATCTTGATTGATATATAATTGTTGTCACTATTAATTGTTTTCCCCTTTTTAAAATCCAAATTGGCCCTGTTGATGGATGCCACATAGGACCATGATGACTTCTATTTTCAGTGCACCCTTGAATATAGCTAGCTATTCCGCTGTGAAGTTCACTCCTTCAATCCTTCAGGGAGAAATTCACTGAAAGCGGCCTGCTGGCCAGAGAGCGCGTGGCTCTACGGTTACGCAGTTTACCAGGTGTGGCAGCCTGCTGGTCTCTGACAGCCGCGGGTGTGCTGGTCCGAGGGAGGTCTTCATTACAGCTCGGCCCCGCCGCCTCAAGTTTGCAGAATGCGAGAGCCCGTCTGGGAGAGTAACCGCGGGGACAAGCCCCCTGCTGTTCGCCGCCGGTGTGTCAATCACAGCAGAGAGCAGGTCGGTCCACTGGGACAGTGGGGGGGGGGGCGGGGGGGGGTAGATTACTGTAGTTGGAGGAGAAACACAGGAAGTGGATGCAGAGAGAATGAATGTTTTTTACTTTACTCAGGAGTTGGTGGCCGCAGGGACATGAGGAATGAAGGATGATCATGATTGCACCATAAGAGGCCGACAAAGTCAGCAGTCAGACGCTGGCTAATGTGAAATCTGATCGGGGAAGTTGGCCCATTGCTGCTGGCTACAGACAACGCTGGCAACATTATGGACAAAAGGAAGTTGCTTCAATGGAATTCCTGTTGTCGATGGTCACACTACATCTCTCAAGACCTCTCATCTCATCTGGATCTCTACGGCTGGGTCACACTGGAGTCACCAGAACTCTCATCAGAATGCCGCACACTGTACTGTAGCTGGACCTTGTTCAATTCAACTGGGGGTGGGGGGGGTGCGTATCTAGTGCAGTCTCAGCAAATTGGTCACTCACACCCAACCAACTCCCTGGACTGAGAGATGACCATCTGTCCCTCTCTACGTCTTCAGGGACGTCCTGTGCAGTAGCCCAGGAACATTATGACATCACTGCAGGTTTGTTTATCTTCTCCATCATCAAAAATCATGATAACCATTTGAATTCAGAAAATAACTCAATAGTAGTCTAGGTCACGAGGTCAATGAGACAACACCCAGGGGATGGATACATTGCAGAGGTTGCATGAATAACAGAATAAAGAGCACTATTCCTCCAAAAAGCACAAATTAAACATATTTACTATAATGTTATTAATAATATTTGACATGTGGACAAATGTTTCCAAACATGACCAATATCCTGTCAGAATATCTCCTGTTTACATTCTGAACCCCAAACATAGTCTATCTATATTTAAATGCAACTTTAGACGTGTCTTTACCATGGAGGGTCAGAAGATATGTACCATAGTTGGAGTGCGTATCGGCTGACAGGGTCCCCCGTGACAGTTCTCTGAAATATACCAAGCATTGCCATGAGGACTCTGACCCCAACATACTGTACCTCAACATACTGTACATCACTACAAAACATATGTGCAGTCTATCAATGAAATATGTTGCTATTGACAGTCAGTAGCAACATATTTCACTAATTTGACATTAGACTGCGCATACCAGTCTGAGTAGACTGCAACACAACTGCAATTTTCTCTTTGAACGGTCATTATACAAGTGTGTGATATAACAGTCTAGTCTGTACAGTACTTGGTGTTAATTAGGAATATCCAAAGCATGTCAGATGATGATCAATTGAGCACATGTCAGTGACTGTTCATGAAGTAATAGTTAATCAGTCCCAGAGCAAGGCTCTGGAGATAGTATATCTTAGCTGTCTGGCACCATCTTGTGGCTTTCAACAGTGAGGTAGCAGTAGTTCCTAGTGGACAGTTCACACTGCTACTGATTTTCAACTAATTAACTAGGCCACCTATTCATTAATCTAATTATTAGGTTTTTAGTTCACACTAGGGTTGTTGAGGCACACCACTTAATGATAACACTGTTAATAAATGCAGAGTTACAACTATCAACATTTATTTTCAGTGAATTCTTAAAAATATATACAGTACAAAGAACCACTGAATAGAATAGAATCAGATTTATTGCCACGCTGTTTTACAACGTGCAAGGAATTTGCTTTCCGGAGAGGTGCATAACATTTAGCAAAGACAGGACAGTGCACAGACAGGACAGAGCACAGACAGGACAGAGCACAGACAGGACAGAGCACAGACAGGACAGAGCACAGACAGGACAGAGCACAGACAGGACAGAGCACAGACAGGACAGAGCACAGACAGGACAGAGCAAAGACAGGACAGAGCACAGACAGGACAGAGAACAGACAGGACAGTGCAAAGACAGGACAGTGCACAGACAGGACAGAGCACAGACAGGACAGAGCACAGACAGGACAGAGCACAGACAGGACAGTGCAAAGACAGGACAGTGCACAGACAGGACAGTGCACAGACAGGACTGAGCAAAGACAGGACAGAGCACAGACAGGACAGAGAACAGACAGGACAGTGCACAGACAGGACAGTGCAAAGACAGGACAGTGCACAGACAGGACAGTGCACAGACAGGACTGAGCAAAGACAGGACAGTGCACAGACAGGACAGTGCAAAGGGCAAGTACAGAACGCTAGTTCAAAACAGGATAAGCTAAAGAAGAGTACATTGCAGAGTTTTTCCTGCATAGAGGATTTTTTGCTGCCCCCTTAAGAGATTTTAGCCAGAGCCAAACGAACATCACCAGTGCCAAAATGCTAAAGGGGGGGGGGGGGTCAGAGGGGGACACAAGCCTTGTTGAAGAGGCTGATGGCCGTGGGGCAGAAGTGGACTACAGCCTCCTGCCTGAGGGAAGTTACACAAACAGATTATGGCCGGGGTGGATGGGGTCGGACGCAATCTTCCTGGCCTGCTTCAGGGTCCTGGAGTAGTGCAGGACCAGGAGGGAGGGCAGGTTGGACCAGGAGGGAGGGCAGGTTGGACCAGGAGGGAGGGCAGGTTGGACCAGGAGGGAGGGCAGGTTGCAGCCGATCACCTTCTCAGCGGATTGGATGACGGGCTGCAGTTTTGCCCTGTCCTCGGCTGTAGGGGCGGAGTACCAGATGGTGATGGAGGAGGTGAGGATGGACTCAATGGTGGAGGTGTAGAAGAGTACCATCATTTCCTTTGGTAGACCGAATTTCTTCAGCTGCCTCACAACGTACATCCTCTGCTGTGCCTTCTTCGTGAGGGAACTGGTGTTTAGTTCCCACTTCAGGTCCCGGGAGATGGTGGTGCCTAGGAAGCAGAACGAGTCGACAGCAGACACTGGGTGTCGTTAAGTGTGATGGGGGGGGGGGGGGCTTGTTTCTTCCTGAAGTCTACGATCGTCTCCACTGTCTTGAGAGCGTTGAGCTCCAGGTTGTTTTGGCCACACCAGGACAGCAGCTGGTCAATCTCCCACCTGCAGGCAGACTGGTCTCCCTTAGAGATGTGTCTGATGAGGGTGGTGTCATCCGCAAACCTCAGGATCTTGACAGACTGGTGGCTGGAGGTGCAGCTGTTGGTGTTCAGGGAGAAGAGTCGGGGGGAAGGGACGCACCCCTGGGGGGAGCCAGTGCTGATGAACCTAGAGTCGGAGCCGTTTTTGCCCAGATTCACATACTTTTTCCTGTCGGACAGGAAGTCGGTGAGAGTCAGGCACGTGCAGCTGGGAGAGCTCGTACTCCAGTGTGAGCGGGAGGATGAAATCCACAAACAGGATCCTGGCATAGATCCCTGTGTGTCCCAGCTGCTGTAGAATGTAGTGAAGGGCCATGTTTACTGCATCATCCACAGACCTGTTTGCTCTGTAGGCGAACTGCAGAGGGTCCAGGAGTGGGTCCGTGGTGGATCTGAGGGGCAGTAGAACAAGGTGCTCAAAGACCTTCATTACTACAGAGGTCAGAGCGACGGGCCTGTAGTCATTTAGGCCGGTGATCTTTGCCTTCTTGGAGACAGGGATGATGGTGGAGGTCTTGAAGCAGGCTGGAACATGGCGTGTCTCTAGTGAGGCGTTGAAGATGTCAGTGAACACAGGGGACAGCTGATCAGCGCAGAACTTCAGCATGGAGGGGGGACAGAGGCTGAGCCAGCTGTTCACATCCTTCTCTAGGATGGAGGGGCTGTGCTGCGGTGGCAGGGGGGGCAGCTGTGGGGGGGTCCGGGCCCTTGTTGGAATGGGGGCTGGGTTGATGGGGCTGTTGGGTGTTTGTATGGCACATTCCATACACAGAGGCAACACAATGCACTTTACAGAGAGCAATGGGGGGAGGGACATAGATCCTACCCCTACGCTTTCCAGATGGAAGCAAAAAAAACAACAGCATATTTTGCCATTTGTAACCAGTACAGGTACAGCTAGATTGCCATTCGTGTTATCGCTTGTCCTTACTCAAGATTCAAGATCCAAGATCCATTTTATTATTAGCCATGTATAAGGTTCACACATACAAGGAATTTGACTAGTATAATGGCATACGCTGTTGCAGATGACATACGACAGGGTGCAGGACAGTGCAAAGGAGAGTGCAAATACTCAAATACTGTTGGGACCCCCTCGAAAACGAGATGATACATCTCAAGGGGTTTATCCCGTTTCAATAAATTTCTATATAGAGTATATAAATACAAAATACAGTGCAAACAAAATACAGTGCAATATACAAAATGATACACTGTTAAAGAGGGAGGCACGCAATTTACGTAATATATACCTGTACAGAATGGAGTGTGGTGAGTGTATGTACAGTGTGTGTTCTATATACAGAATGGAGTGTGGTGAGTGTATGTACAGTGTGTGTTCTATATACAGAATGGAGTGTGGTGAGTGTATGTACAGTGTGTGTTCTATATACAGAATGGAGTGTGGTGAGTGTATGTACAGTGTGTGTTCTACAGTATATACAGAATGGAGTGTGGTGAGTGTATGTACAGTGTGTGTTCTATATACAGAATGGAGTGTGGTGAGTGTATGTACAGTGTGTGTTCTATATACAGAATGGAGTGTGGTGAGTGTATGTACAGTGTGTGTGTGCAGAGTGTAGTGTGATAGATGAGCTATGTTTTATGTATAGTGTGCTGCTGAGGTATGCAATGTGTGAGCCGTTTCGGTATGTGGAACAATCAGAGGGGTGCAAGTGGGGCAAGGGGTATAGAGTCAGTGGGGGAGGGGGTGTCGTGGGGGGACACGAGCCTTGCTAATGAGTCTGATTCTGAAAGAAGCTGTTTTTGTGGCGCATGGACCCCGTCCAGATGACCCGCAGTCTCCTGCCAGAGGAGAGTGATTCAAAGAGACCGTGACCAGGAGGGGAGGGGTCGGCTTCAATCTTTCTGGCCCGTTTCAGGGTCCTGGAGGTCCTGTAGGGATGGCGGTCTACAGCCGGTCACCCTCTCAGGAGCGGATGATGTGCTGCAGTCTGCCCATTGTCTGTTGCGGAGGAGAACCAGACGGTGATGGAGGAGGTGAGGATGGACTCTGGGATGGAGGTGTAGAAAAGAACCATCATTGCCTTTGGCATGGTGAATTTCTTCAGCTGCCTCAGGAAGTACATCCTCTGCTGGGCTTTTTTGGTGAGGTAGCTGATGCTTAGCTCCCACTTGAGGTCCCGGGAGAATGTGGTGCCCAGTGAGTGGAAGGAGTCAACAGTGGTCACTAGAGTGTCATTCAGTGTGATATGGGGGCAGGGGGGGGGGGGGGGGGTTGGTCATCTCCACTGTTTTGAGAGTGCTGATGGTCCTGGAGTCAAAGATACGTTCTTGCCCAGTTTTACGTGCTGCTTCCTGTCACACAGCAGGTCTGGGGCATCTGGGAGAGCACCCCCTCCAGAGTGAGCGGGAGGATGGTGTTGACAAGTCCACAAACAGGATCCTGGCTGAGGCGCCGGCAGACTCCAGGTGCTGGAGAATGTAGTGAAGGGCCATGTTTCTGCGTGGTTTACTGACCTGTAGGTGAACTGCAGGGGGTCCAGGAGAGGGTCTGTGATGGATCTGAGATGCTGCAAAACAAGACGCTCAAAAACCTTCATTGCGAGAGGTCAGGGCGACGGGTCTTACAGTGTCTTATCAGTACCAATCAATTCCTCATTCCAGTTCCTAGGTACACAAGTAGACATTATAAGGTTTCCAATATAGCAATTTACTATCTGTAGTCTAGCAGCCTATAAAATGTATATTAATCTACTTATTCCATCCAATCATGGATGACTGTGACTGACCGTAATTTAGGTGGTACAATTATTAAAATTCAAGTATACAGTTGTACAGAGTCAGTTGTTTTTGTCCATTGTATAGGCAAGGTGTTCAATCACTGTATGAGGCTGATGTAGGAATCAAACCCAGATGTCCCAGTGAGGCACCGAGGGAGGAACTATCCCTCTAGGAGTCTACTGATATATGAGGCCCAGCTGTCAGCCTCCATCTGGGTTGTGGGTTCGATTCCCACATCAACCTCATGAAGTACATTCATTCTGTTCATACTGTATATTAATAATAATTTACTTATCATTTACAACTGTTCACAAATCATTTGTTTTATAGTTTTGTTAATTATCTAATAAATGGATTTGAAATAGAGTGGATAGTTATTATAGTGTTACCTAATCTGCTACTAAAGATAGTGTAGCTTAAAATAACTTCAAAATAACTATCCATTTCAATCTGCTGACAGGTCTGCTTCCATGCCCTAAGTGTACAGAGGGGGTATTACAGTAGCACTTACAACTAAAACATGCCCTCGGTGAAATGAGGAGGTATTATCCTATCTTCTAACCAGGTCCAGTGGATGCCCCACTGTCACCAGCAGACCTCCCGGAGTCCGATAGATACCCCTGTGTCTGCTGTGGATGTCGTAGCAATTAGTTAACACACACACACACACATACTGTACCGACCACTCTCGCAAGGATCTTGGAGGGGGCTTGGGAGTTTGCCCAACCTGTCTACATGTGTTTTGTGGACTTGGAGAAGGCTTACGACCGGGTCCCTCGAGAGGTCTTGTGGAGGGTTATGCGGGAGTATGGGGTGAGGGGGTCCCTTAGGGCCATCCAATCCCTATACACCCAGAGCGAGAGCTGTGTCCGGGTCCTCGGCAGTAAGTCGTCTTCCTTTCCGGTGGGGGTTGGCCTCCGCCAGGGCTGCGCTTTATCACCAATCCTGTTTGTGATTTTCATGGACAGGATATCGAGGCGTAGCCGTGGGGAGGTGGGTTTGCAGTTCGGTGAGCTGGGGATCACGTCGCTGCTTTTTGCAGATGATGTGGTCCTGATGGCATCATCTGCCTGCGACCTCCAGCACTCTCTGGATAGGTTCGCAACTGAGTGTGAAGCGGCTGGGATGAGAATCAGCACTTCTAAATCTGAGGCCATGGTTCTCAGGAGGAAACCGGTGGCCTGTCCGCTCCGAGTAGGAAATGAGTCCTTACCCCAAGTGAAGGAGTTCAAGTATCTAGGGGTCTTGTTCACGAGTGAGGGAACCATGGAGAGGGAGTTTGGCCGGAGAATCGGAGCAGCTGGTGCGGTTCTGCAGTCGCTTTACCGCACTGTTGTGAGGAAAAGAGAGCTGAGCCAAAAGGCAAAGCTCTTGATCTACCGGTCTATCTTCGTCCCCACCCTCACCTATGGTCATGAAGGATGGGTCATGACCGAAAGAACGAGATCACGGATACAAGCGGCCAAAATGAGTTTTCTCCAGAGGGTGGCTGGGGTCTCCCTGAGAGATCGGGTGAGAAGTTCAGTCATCCGGGAGAGACTCGGAGTAGAGCCGCTGCTCCTTTGCTTCGAAAGGAGCCAGTTAAGGTGGTTCGGCCATCTAGTGAGGATGCCTCCTGGGCGCCTCCCTAGGAAGGTGTTCCAGACGTGTCCGGCTGGGAGGAGGCCGCGGGGTAGACCCAGGACTAGGTGGCGGGACTACATCTCCGCACTGGCCTGTGAGCGGATAAAGATTCCCCAGGCAGAGCTGGTTGATGCTGCTAGGGAAAGGGATGTCTGGGGCCCCCTGCTGGAGCTGCTGCCTCCGGGACCCGACCCCGAATAAGCGGATGAAGATGGATGGATGGATTATTTATTAAATTTTATTGTAGCGCTATCCAAGAGGACACTGAGGAACTCCGGTTCCCGTCGGACAGAGGAACGCCCAGCCGGGAGAACGTGCTACGCAGGGCCGCGACACCTAGGCCCGGGTTGGCAGAGGGAAAATCGACAAGTCAAACCGTCCAGCAGGTGAAGAACGAACGGGAGCCGGCATTCATACGGAGGGCCAGGCGCGCAGATCGGCTGGGGCAAGGTAGGGGGGGGCGCCGCCCCCCTGGTGGCCAGATGCGCAAACAGTCAGCAACGCGTCCAAAACACGTAGACTAGAGACTGGGTCGCGACCGGACAGGAGAAATGCACCGAACACCGGCACCTGCATGTGCGAGAATTGACCGCTTCGCGGTGCCTATTCCCCATCCCGTTATGGGTAGATGGAAAACAACCAACCGAATGTTCATACTGTTCAGATATTTGTAGGCTACAGCAACATGAGTGGCAGCCCGACGGCACCCAAACATGAGCCAATTCCACAGCTGCAGCCTACAATTGCTAGCCATGAACGAACTGGTGGATACTGCATATCGCTGCGCAACGTAGGCCTATCCATCGTCCAGTCGACAAACCGATCATGCACGCAGCATTATCATTCAGGTGATTAGTCTTTGATATAAACGCAGAGAGGCTAAATGTGAAGAGGCAATTGCAGGATTCCAAACGCAGCGTATAATGACACATGCGACATTGAAGCGTGAAAAGCGTAGCATACATTCCTTTTAAATTAAGAAATAAAAGCCCGTAAACCCTGCCCCAAACACCGCAGATGTGTAGGCGATGAACGTAAATGGTGGAAAGAATAAGCACTGCGTTTTACCTAATACAGCCATGATAGTCACACACACGCAGCAGATTGCAGAGCATAATGGCTTGTATTAAATTGATTACAATGCACAATTTACATTACGTTGCCCTAAGTAACCATTGCGGTAGCCTGATGCCACTGACCCAAACTATCTAGAAAGCTAATAAACTGCAACAATTGGTAAGGTGCATCATCGTTGTCGTTGTCTCCGAAACTAGGTTTGGACATGGCTGAAGGCAATTCGGCTATACTATCCAGGCCTACTAGACAGGCGAGCCACCCTTTTTCTCCGGAAGCTATTTCAATGCGATCCTGAATGTCAGGTCCCTACCAGAATATGTAGGGGTGGGTCGTATACCCACCTCCCTTGTTCTCTGTAAAGCGCATTGTGTTGCCTCTGAGTATGAAATGCGCTATACAAATAAAGCTTTGTTTGATTGATTGAACGGGACCCAGCTAGCATTAGCTACACCGAACGGCTAACGCCAGCTGCGTGGCGGCACTCGCAAATCATGGGTGCTAGCGAGTAGAGCAGCAGTTCTGCTGGAACCCTCGGGCTGCAACAAAATTGAAACGCGAGAATCATTCAGCTAGTATTAGAAATCTAAACATAACGATACCCCTATGTGCAATACGGGAAACCTTGACGAACGTCAGCTAGCTAGCAAGCGAGCAGTATTAGCCTATCATGCAGCCAGCACCAGCCAGCGAACTCACGAAACAAGCCACGAGGGGAGGACTTTGATGAACTGATTATATATATCGAGAATCCACACAGGCACGTTCACGCCCGAAACTGCAAACATTTCAATGGTGAATAGCACCCGGCGTACATTACGACAGTTGAGTAATTGCGGCAGACGAGGCATGGACAACCCACGACATCAGCGGCTCATGAATGAAACCCAGTGGCTGGCGGCAGAGGCAACGCTTCAAATGGACTTCCCTTACGCCCAGGCCACACCAACTGCGTGACTGCGTTGTGTTGCACCGGAAGTTCCAGTCATTTCCAATGTAACGCTGCGTTTTCCCAACAGGGTTGCGTTCCGAAGCGTATGCGCTGCATTTCGGATCACGCAAGCGTTGGATTTATCGAACGCTTGCATCAAATCCACTGCATAGATCTGGCCGGAAGTATCATAGAATCACTGGCCAGGCGAACATTTCAGGACAGGTGTCATGGCGGACGTCCAAGCGGGGCAGAGCGAGGGAGTTTATAAATCAAATATTGGCTAAATATGTCCATGGAAAAATTATTTCTTCCTACAGATATCTTAGTTATAACGACACAGAACTACAAATGCAGTTTTGTGTTGATACGTGAGGCAGAAATTCAATTTCGAAAAATCTCACGATCTCGTAGCTAACTGGTAACGTTTACCTCTATGGTTGCCCTATTGTGAGCGAGAATTGAATCACTTTTTGGGCTATATAGCATCACGTACACCATAGGCTGTATATATATATATCATATACGACTATAAGGCTATATATAAAATATTTATTTAAAAATGTGTCAAATACTGATCTAAAAACTGCATCGGCAGCCTATTATGTTGTCTCCCGCCTATATTCGAATTGTGGAGGGAGTTAATACTAATATAAATAGACACAACAGAGCCGGTTCTCACATCTTTCAACAATGAGACCAGTTCTGAAGAGCGTGCTGAAGATAGCGATGCTAGACGACCAGCCACCGCCAAAGCGCCGGCGGTCTGTGTGGGTCCAGCCGTATATCACTGCCCGTAAAGAAGCCGGAGAGTACCATCGTCTGGTCCAAGAGCTGCATTCAAATAGTGACGTATGCTGCGTTCAAGTATAGAGGGCGGTTGCGATACGTTCAACGCAGTCACGCAGTTGGTGTGGCCGGGGCGTTACTCCCAACGCAAGCTATGCGAGCAATGCGACGCAACTGAACCATACGCAATTATGGCACAATGGTGCTACAGAGGGACGTGCTCCTCGGCCTCGGAAGCCGGCGCTCCACGACGCCACTGAACGGACTCCCAAATCACGGACCGGAGAGGACGACACGGGCACAGGTAGCAAAAAACGCACCAACACAGACATGAGCACGGAACGCAAGAGCAGAGAACGCGGAAGCAGCGAGGACATCGCGGGCAACAGGTAGCAAACGCACCAAAACACAAACATGAGCATGGAACGCAAGAGCAGAGAACGCAGAAGCAGAGAACGCAGAAGCAGCGAGCGCGCAGTTACGAGCGATCAGCAGTAATGGCAAGAGCGAACAATGACGTGTTTTGACAGCTTAAATGCATGCGCTCTAGCGAGCTGAACCAATGCTATGACAGCTGAGAGTCAGCTGGTGGATTGCGTCATACGGGGTGTGACTGATTAGCCTCTGCCGATTAGCCCGGCGTTGACATCCGTGCTTCGCCTGAAGTACGTCGGAAACTTCATTTTTTGACATAAAATTCGGAAAATTTCACACTTCATCTACCATGTCATGAACATTTTGTCTTTTTTCATGAACATTGGAGATTTATTGAGTGAGTATTTGCAGTAGTCTAGCTGCATACAGTACTGTTTAGAGTAAAACATTTCTATGCTCTGTGGGCTCCAAGATCTTTTGTGGAGGACATTCTGAAGATGTAGGGTAGCAATTGAAGTGTCAATTGACCAAAAAATGTAGGAGGAGTAGGGTTTGATAGGTTTTACAGTTTTTTTTAGAAAAACAGAGTGATGGACTTCATAATTCCTGCCAGCTCAAAGCATATGGAAGTTTCAGCTCACTTGGGCTTACATTTTGGTGGTGGTTCAAAGTGATAGCATGTACGGCTGATGATTTAAAAAAAAAAGTTTTAAACTTTAGACGGTTGCTGTAGCGCTACTATCAGGACTATTAGCCCACAATGCCAATTGAGGACTTCTGGCACAGGACTAGACCTATATGCAAAGTGTGGTGATTTTCCTAGGAAGAAGAAGATTCAGAATATTGGGAAATACAAGAGGGACCGTCAGTTGAGGCGGCCCGGCCCCTTAATATCAAATGTGTTCCTATAATTGTCTTTAAGTGTTTAAAAAGTCATCCAAAAGAGATCTTCTACTTTGGCTCCTTTTGCTACCGTACGTGCATGTGCTCTTCAGTTGAACAGACACCTACTGTAGTTTGCTGATAAGAGGGACCAGTGTTTTACAGTGAGTGGCTGTACGTCATCGTGTTCATGTGGGGACATTTCTAGGGCTGTAAGACTGCCATCTGGCAGATGCAGGTCTGCAGGGGGAGACAGAGACTCACGAAAAGTGCTTTGTTTGTTTGAAGCTGACATTACAGTACAGTATGTTAAGAGTGTGTATAGATCGCATTTCAACAAGAGGGCAGGCAAACAACTATGTACAGAATTAACACAGACTTCAAACTGCTGAAACTACACGCGATATGCAGGTAAAAGGATCAAGAACTCAATGATTCTACTTTAATAGTCTCTACAAAGGATATGTAGGCTACTGTATGTGTGATGTAATATACTTTTAATGTGTTGAGTATTGTGTCATCCAGTATGCAACTGCATTCAAATTCTGCACCTCACATAGTATGATTATACTAGAACCATATTATGTAGATACCGTATGCGCAGTGCAGTACTTATACAACTAGGCAGTCATATTGTAAAAAAAAAAAAAAAAAAAGTTAGTCTGTATGTTATGACGCTGTCGTAAACAGCAACACAGATTGGCCTTCATAGACACACTCTCCCGAGTCATAACCGGCCACACAGATTGGCCTTCATAGACACACTCCCTGAGTCCGCCTCTCTTCGTGTCCCACTTTGTCCTCTTGCTGTGGTGCTGATCCCTCCGCGGTGTCTGTTTTCCTGTCACCTGCCCTGTCCGGAAGACCCCTCGGTGCTAACAGCGAGAGGTGCAACATGAAGGACAGAGCAGCTGAGGGAATATATGTACCATTATATTTATAGTTATCGCTCCTGGCTGTGCACACATGTAAATATGGGAAGCAATCCCGCAACTATCTCTTCAATGAGCTCATATTATGCTGCTTTTATGTGTTCAGCTGTCTGGTGTTTTTTTAAGCTAAGAGAATACTATTATGTTTCATACATATTTCCACAAGTTAGTGATGTTTATGTTGGTTATAAAATATTTATACTGTTAATAAATCACAAGGCATGCCCTTTATCCAAAATTATAGTATTGCTGGTCCTATTACATCGATTTCCAATAATGTATTGAGGAACAATTAGATACTGTAGTTTGTCTCTCCGTGATCAATCCATAACTGAAGTTATCTCCTATGGGAAAACTACTACCGGTTGAAAGATATATATTATACACATTGACAATGGTGCTGTGTTAAAAATAAGTCATGGTTTGTAGATAGAACCCACACACCGTCTGTACAGTTAAGAAGGACTTCTTCATTGAGCAAAGTTTCGAACCTCGTGGATCTTCATCAGGTCAGTTGAAGATCCGCAAGGAACTTTAAAAGTTAAAGTCCTTCTTAACTACAGCCGGTGTGCAGGATCTATCTACAAACTAATACTACTACCAGTTAACACTTACAGTTACTCATCTCAGAAATAAAAGAATCAACAACAAAGAATAGATGAATAAAGCATTAAATGTATTATTCCATATTTCATGTGATCAATTACAATGTTAAACATTTAAAAATGGATAACATCGTTTACAAATGATGCAAATATATAAAACATATTTCTATTTCTATCAAAGAAGTATTGTTGTCCAAGTATAGTTTGGATGCCCTGTCTGTTAAAGCAGCAGTTTATTAGCAATCTAGCAAATTAGCTAGATTCAGTCAGCCTCTGTAGAATCTCATGGTTTGTGGGTATGGGTACCCATAAGGCCAATTTAGAGTGACACCAAATTATTACAACGGCTGTGCCAGACACAAGGTTTTCACAGAGGAGCTCAATCACTTACCCCTTTTGATTTATGGCAGCAATAAAGCCATATTTAAATGTTTACAATCATACACACTGCAGCTTCAAACAAAAATAAATATAAGCACGAGACAGTACAAGGGGTGCCAAAGTGGATTTAAAAAACATATTTAAAAAAACAAATAAACAAAAAACTGATAAAAACAAGAAATGGTGCTCAGGCAGCACAGACCTGCGCCCATGAATGCGTTTCATGGCTCTGTGCGCACAGACATGTTTGGTATTGCAGCATTTGTTAGATGGAGAGCTTTATGCCAGTCAGAACCCCATATCTCTGTGACCTTACCCTGTCAAGAAATGGCTGTTGACAATGAATCGGGGTTATTTTTCCCCAAAAAAATTATGCAGATTAATGGCCGGCCATGTTTGGGCAGCTTGTGGACCCGCCCCATGAAATCGGATCCTCTCCAAGATTTAAGAATTCTATGTTGGCCCATGCTACACCCCTCCACTGAGTTTCATGAAAATCGGTCTGGTAGTTTTAGTGTAATCCTAATAATGGACGGACGGACGAACAAACCAACACACACCACTGAAAACATTACCTCTCTTCCTGCTCTGTCCCTGGAGGTAACTATGAAGAAAACATTGAACATTACAATGTTACCTCTGGCTTTATAGAAATCTAAATCTATATTTTAAAGGTTAAAATGTTGAACCCCCTTTTCAAACCATTATACTATACTATCAATTTAGATACATAGATATATAGATAGATAGATACTTTATTGATCCCTATAGGGAGAAATTTGGTGTTTCAGCAGTGGAAATTACAGCAAGGTTGGAAAAAAAGAAAAGAAAAGCACTAGATAGGGAGTAGTACAAAGAAAAGAGGGCAAACAGGGACTATATATATATATGAATGTGCTGTTTTCCATTCTGTCCATTTGTTCTGTCCAATGAAATAAAAAATAATTTCTACTCCTCTTTCTTCACTAACAAGCAGGATGACTTTGGTCCCACCCAGAAACCTGGAATTAATTTCTGCTGAACGGAGAACTTCAACTTGGTCAGCAGTGTGACCTCCTTCCTCCCGGTGTTCTCCTCCCCCTCGTTTTCTTCATTCACTGCGTAGAAACAGACGACTCCAGCGGGCTGGTCCAGGTACACCGCGATGGTGGGGGAACGGGGGATGCTGCGGATCTCTGTACTGACCCCGTCGAACCACAACTGGTAGTAGGTTCCAGACCAGCCCAGACCACACGACTCCTCGTTCTCTCCGAGCCCGCAGGCCCCATCGCCGACCCTCCTCCCTGACCGTTCGGACGCAAGGCCCACCACCACCCACCCTGTGAACTCCACCTCCCAGTAGGCACGGAAGCCCACAATGCCCTGCTTGCACAGCACCTTAAAGAGAGACAAGCGAGTCAGGGACTGGGACTGTGTTTCATTCTCCTGATGCCCATAGTGTTCAGAGAGTCTTACCTGTGGGGAGTGTTCATATCTCTCTGGTCTGTCCAGGACCGGGCACATGACCTCATCAGTCATGCGAGACACCTTGGCCCCGCCCTCAGTGATCCACAGTGTCTTATTGGCTGTCTTGTCATCCAAGGAGAGGTTGATCCAGTCTAGAAGGTATGGTCAAAGACAATGATGAGAGGTGGGGGACACAGTGGGGGACACAAGGAGAAGGTCATATAGAGAAGGGTAGAGTTGGAGTACACAAGGAGAGGTCATATAGAGAAGGCTAAATCGTTGCTTGTACATTTCAGGAGCTCAGCTCGGCTTGTGGGCTCAGGGATGTTAGCTTCATAGACAGGGACATTCTCTGAAAGGTGAGAAAAGGCAGACACTTTAAATCTGGAACAGAACAATGTGCTTACTAGATGATACCTCTTACTAATAATATGCAGTGAATTGTTAGTCAAGACTTAACACCAGATTCTTACTGCATACAAGACTACCGATGATTTATATTACTACTTTGAGATTAAATATGTACTTCACAAACGGTTACAAATTCAAAAAGCCATACTTTTTACAGTGACCTTTTACTGCGATTGTAAATGATTTCAATATCTCACCTTTGGGAACTGGCCCAACCTTTGGATTTTTCACTATTGAAAAGAAGAATAAAGTAAAGCACAGTAGCTATGTTTATCTTAATTTCGCTAAGAGATTATTTTCTTCACTATTCGTGTTACAAGCTACACGTGTAGTACCGTAGATAAGAGTATTTTAGCTAGTTCTAAAATCATATTACCCATGGGCTAGAAGGTTAATTCTTTTACCGCGTGAATCTGATGCAGCATTGATCCTGCTGGCGGCTGTTCTGTTGGGCATGGTGATACTGGTCATTTCGTCAGCGCTCTGTAGCAGCCAGCTCGGCGTTGGCACAGCGGTGCTATCGGCGTCTTTCCCGGACATTACTTTATATACTCTTTGAATAGGGGGGATTAGGGGTCGGGCGCAAGGCAGGTGACAATTACATATGAATGTTTGGAGCCGGTGTGTGGAATTAGCTTGACGCTAAACCCATGAAGGTGCGTTGAAAGGGTTAATGATGCCCACTGCGGGCCGGCAAGGATATGAAAGCACAGATTGAGCTGGTGACCCACATTCTCTCATGGTGTTAGCCTGGCACATTGCAAAACATTTTTTCCCCTTCAGAACCTTTCATTGGGGTGGCAGAAGGGCTGGCTGTAGGGATTAGGGAGCCCCAAATGGTAATGGATCTAGGGGGAGGGGGGGGGGCTGGGGACACCACCATGTCTTCAAGGCAACAGCTGACAGCTATGGTGAACAAACATTGATGAACACAATGATGGGGGTGGGGTTATTATATTGGAATACAATAAGCAGAGATCACAAATGTTTTGTTGTACTCTTTTTTCCTAGCCCGTGGGACCTTGCATCTCCTGACAGATGGCAAGAGCTAGAATGAGGTGTGAAGTGGGCGGGTGGGTTCACTATAGATCTGGGTTGCCTTTTTTGTTATGGACCAATTAGGTTGTGGAGTTGCAGCTGTTTGTCTCGAATGATCTTGCTGGCCAGGTTGACCACCTGAGTCAGCTTGTTCCTGTGTCTAACTGAGAGGTTCCCATACCAGGAGACGATGTTGAAGGTGAGAGCACTCTTAGTGAGTGACCTGTAGAGTCTCAGTGTAGTGTTCCTCATATAGTGAACTAGATATGGTTTTCGGACACAACAGGGAACGTTATTCCGTCGGATATTCATGGACACAAGCAAGCAGACGCGCCCAGTATCACGTAAACAAACCGAGCACTGATGGCAGCAGGTTGAAATGTACTCAGATAGTATTCAGTTTCCATGTTCAATTTTGAATGTTAAATCATAAATTAATTCTTGAAATTCTAATGATGTGCAAGTGTGGTTTGGTCAAGTATGGTACTGTCCAGGGCTCTAAGGTGCGACCATTTTACTTGCATTTGCGACTAAAAATAGTTTTGTGCGATCATAAAAAATAATTTAGGAGCACACTGTGCGAGTACTGTTTTCAACTATTTCACTCACATTTTTTGCCTAAAATAAATCCATGCAAATTGGATCAAATTAGAGTCAAAGTTTCGCACACCCGTATACAAAACTACAAGTCTCATTACTTTTTAATTTCATTTTTAAGTCCCACGACTGCAACCTGCAACGCGCAGAACTCTCGTGATGACGTGCGATGACAGCTCAGCTGCCCTCACTCAAAAACGACTTTTCCACGGATTTTACAATTTTGGAATGATTATTTGTGAAGATATTGGGCTTTCTTCCCACATTTTTTCAAGGCACACGTTTCATATCCCTGCCTAAGTTCGCAAAGTATTGTGTGAGTTTTCATCTACCCCTCGGTTTCAAGTCAGTATCTGAAAACCCTCGTTTTGGAGGGCTGTCTGAACGTCCACTAGCTCTCGATATGCTCCCTAGCCCTAGAAGCTAAAAGGAATGGGACACACTACCCTACGCGTGAACGCGCAAAATGTAGGGGTAGGACCAAGGGCTAGGGCTAAGGGGGGTATTGGGATTGGGCCATAGTCTTCATTAGGACCAATGCACCTGATGAAGTGTGTGGGAATAGAAGGCTATAGTCTTCATTAGGACCAATGCACATGATGAAGTGTGTGGGGATAGTAGGCTATAGTCTTCATTAGGACCAAGGCACATGATGAAGTGTGTGGGAATAGTACTCTTCCTACCCCCACCCTACCCCTGACCCCTGCCTCTACCTGGACCCAGGCACACTCACACACACACTGACAGACACCAGTCCTGGGCTCAGATCCCCTTCCCCTCACCCTAACCCGGGTCCGTATCCTTTTCAAACTTGCGTTAGCAGCAAAACAGCTACAGGAATCATCGTAACGTTAGCTAACTGCTTTAGCCACCGATAGCTACAGTACCGTCTTCTTCACGTCTTCTGCTTCGGTAAAACACAACAGCGTTGCATTGTGGTATATGGGAGAAATTGTAGGGTACATCCTCTGTTCACTATAAATCAATGTGAATTGTGGGTATTTTGTAGTGGACTATATAGTGAATGAAATTAACTGTTGAGAATTTGAACACTACAAAAAAATGACGGATGCATATATAGGGAAAAGGGAACGGTTTCGAACACAGCTTAAGTGTCAGGATAGTCCCTTGACCTGCCAGCAGCACCTCTGAACACTGTGTCCAGTCCCTCCTTGGTCCTGAGCTGCTGGTCCTGAACATTTTCTGTGTCCAGTCCCTCCTTGGCCCAGAGCACCAGGTCCTGAACATTGTGTCCAGTTCCCCCTTGGCCCAGAGCACCAGGTCCTGAACATTGTGTGTATCCAGTCCTCCCTTGGCCCAGAGCACCAGGTCCTGAACATTGTGTGTATCCAGTCCTCCCTTGGCCCAGAGCACCAGGTCCTGAACATTGTGTGTATCCAGTCCTCCCTTGGCCCAGAGCACCAGGTCCTGAACATTGTGTGTATCCAGTCCTCCCTTGGCCCAGAGCACCAGGTCCTGACCATTGTGTGTATCCAGTCCTCCCTTGGCCCAGAGCACCAGGTCCTGACCATTGTGTGTATCCAGTCCTCCCTTGGCCCAGAGCACCAGGTCCTGACCATTGTGTGTATCCAGTCCTCCCTTGGCCCAGAGCACCAGGTCCTGAACATTGTGTGTGTCCAGTTCCCCCTTGGCCCAGAGCACCAGGTCCTGAACATTGTGTGTATCCAGTCCTCCCTTGGCCCAGAGCACCAGGTCCTGACCATTGTGTGTATCCAGTCCTCCCTTGGCCCAGAGCACCAGGTCCTGACCATTGCCTGTGTCCAGTCCCTCCTTGGCCCTGAGCAGTAGATCCTGTCAGCACCTTGTTTGGAGTACAGGTGTACCTTGTTTACAGCTGTCCTACATGTGCAGACTCAAAGGAACTCACATGTACTCAGTCATCAGTCTTTTACTGCCATTCATGCACCTCCTTCTTTTGAAATAGATCCGCTGAAGAGCCTGGGGTTATGGATGGCTCTGACCCTACATTCTCTATTTGGAGGGCATGAAGGGCAGGCACGCGGGCAGGCAACCAACCCCCACCCCACCCCCCCTGACTGGGTAGTAGAACAAGAGAAGGACGGGGCAGCAATCAGCCAAGGGTATGCCAGGCAGGGCTGGACCAGTCACTACATCACAGGACAGGATTTTCACAGCCATGGGCATGCCTGGTCTTTTAACTGGGAGCATGTGCGTTTTCTTTAAAGGCGTTCGGGATGCCACTAAGCCACTGTTCTGATGCAGGTCAAATACCCAGTTCAGCCCAGCGCCACCATTCAGGTCGCCGGCAGAAGTCTTCACTGCCAGCTTTAGTAAGGGAATTACTTGAAATAGCCATTAATTGTTTTTAGGATGTTATAATACATTATTCTACATATACTGTATATGTATATGTATTACAGACCTACTTAAAGACTAAAATACCTAATCCTAATAAAATCTTATTTTTTTCAACTGTGTCAAACAAGTCTCTTTAGTTTTTAAATATAAAAGTAGTTCCCTCACATTGTTATTGACTATTTCAATGTGGGAACAACCGTTTTTGTGGAGAAATGTTTGTATTTTTGGGTGCACTGTACAGTATACATATTTTGTAAAGGAAGTACAGTACTGTAAGTAATTTACAAAATATCTTTCACAATGACCTGATTGTTATTGTTTATTTTTACAAGAACAATTAAGTGCAAATAAGTGTCAAGCTCAAGGACACATTGATGGATTGATCATCTAATCGGCGTGCATAACGCTAATGCACGGTAAAGGGTATGCAGGTCAAAAGACACACTCAGTGACATTTGAAAGAAAATATTTCAAATGGTCCTCATACAGTACATTTGAGATACCGAGCCTAACACCATGTGTGCCACTGTAAATGCACGGTGACTTCCAGGCATTTAATTTATGGGTGAATGCAGTCAGGTTTCAGCTCAGGTTTTATATCAGTTGAATAATTGGCACAGGTTCTGAGCAGGCATGTACAGTTGATGTTCACGGCAGCTGTTGAGTTTGTGCTGGATCAGTTAATCCATGGCGTTAGATTGGCCCACATCAAAGTACAAGAGGATTTACATTCAATCAAACCAACCAGTGCACAGTGAACCTGTCGTCCCCCACCCATGATGCATGTCGTCACCAAATGGAGTTAGATTTTCTAGTTTAGATCAATGGAGCCGGCATATAGGCCCATCATATTTTGTTTGGTCTAAAATGTAAACTTAAGTACGTAGTGAGTTAAAATCAGTGATTAAAATAGGTAATAGAAAAGAACTGTTAAAAACAAAAAAGATTGAAAACAGGCTATGCAATAAAATGGTATGATAATCTAATGCTCATTTGGTCTATGTCTCCCTCTGCTGCCCGTATAGTGTTACTGCACCATAGTAAATTCTCCTGTTGTAAAGTCAGCGACCTGTTGCTCGTCCTCCATGGTGGAGTTCCTGGCTCTTTTATTAAAGAAGGCCATCCTTTTAGGCAAACTTTCCATGAAATGGGCATCTTCCGACAGATAACGCTTCATGGCCTGGCTTCACAAAGATAGCCTCTCTCTGTCTCTGATGGGAACTCAAAGTCTTGAATTGCTAACGTAATATGATTTGGCGCAAAGGTAGATGGTCAAGGTGGTCTAGTCCATTTCAAATGTGGGTGATAAAAAGTGGCAAATATAGATGTTTAATTGGAAAAGCCCACATTTACATTGCCAATGCAAAAAATGCCAATGAATTTTTGATTACAGATTACTTTCGTTTGGAGTGACAAGAAACAAAAAATGTTTTATAAAAAAAATAAAGAAAACTAATTCACTAGGCTCTTTGAATGACAAGGCCCCAAGCAATTGCCTAGCTATGCCTAATGGTAAAACCACCTGTGTATGAGTCTGTCTTTCACAGCCTCCATTGCCAATCAGTGTTGTCATATGAAACATACAACATGGAAAAACCTGGACATATACAGTTACCCCCCACACACCCCTCTTCCACTGACCCTGACCCACACTATGCCATCTTTTGTCTCCCAAACACCTGTGCCTATCCCCCACCCCTACCCCCTACCATAACTATCACCAGCCCCAGCCCTGTGCGGAAGGTATATAAATAATCTCTCCCCCGGGGAACCAATAAAGACCCATCTGAAAGCCCGGAGACCTGAGACAATTGAACGCAGAGCACCGGCCTCAGGAGAGATTAAACCTGAGCAAGACGTCAAGATGCCCACCACGACCAGAATCATATCTGACACCAACAAAACCGGTATGGTGACGTCATCGTCCTGTCATCTGTGAGATGTGTTAATTGCATGCATGTGCTGTATCTGTGTAACTTTATCTCCTTATGAGTTTTTCGCATGCCACCACTTTCACTCATTGCTTCGTACTTCTTGGAAATGGGGTTAGGGTCAGTAGATTCTCTTTGAAAGAACAATACTTTCTGAATAATCTTTAATTTACATTTGTGTAATTTAGCAGACGCTTTTATCCAAATGACTTGCAAAAAGTACATTACCACAAATTTGGTCTACAGTTCCTACGTTGAAGGCACTTATTGTAAGTTGCTTTGGATCTTCTAAATTACTGTAATGTAATGTAATATTGAGTATGTGAACCAACTCAGAATGCCTCCTGAGATTCACATCGAACCACTATCACACCATTAATTTTTCATGAATCAACCTGCTCTGGCAATCAGAGCCTTGAGCTGCAGCCCTGCTCTTTGTGGTAGTGCTGTGCGCTGCCGGGGTGTTTACCTAGCTGATCCCGGGTCAGTGGGTCAGCGCGTTTCACAGCTAGCGGAGGCGCTGCACCGCAGCCTGCCTCAGGGACCCTCCATGGCACTTACTGGGATTGATGGGAGGCGTATTTCTAGACTGGATGGGATCCAGGACACATCACACTGATACGATATCCATGTCATGTAATGTTTTTTACGAGAAGACACACGGGAAGCCGTGTGCTGATGTCACAGGTTTATTATGATGGGCTTAAGGCATAGAGGATGACATAGTGTACCTGTGATGTTCCAAATAAGGGCATATGGGGTGATCTGTGATGTACCTGTGTACCTGTGATGTTCCAAATAAGGCCTAACTACTGTATAAGGTCAGCGTTAGAGGTTTATGTATACAGTAGGTACTATGACCAGCCACAAGTACTGTATGACAAGTTAACTTACTGGATAACCCTTCGACTACTGATTAACCGCATTGATTTGAGGAAATAATGCAGTTGATAACTATCAGTCTTTCATAAAAGCTGTTACATTCTTGCAATGTTTCACAATAGTCTCTGTCCATCCGCCACCCGTTTAAAGCCTCTTGCCGAGGCCTGTAATAAAGCTGTTATCTAAGAGTGCACACCACACCTCACCTCCTCACCCGTCCACTTCACACTCTTAGCCCCACAGCCAGAGCCAGGATCACTTAAGAAAATCATCCAATTACACAGTGAGTAATGCTGTCAAGTTTCATTAAGCTGCTTTGTAAATGTGGTAACAATGGTCTCAGGCAGCTTTGCTGTTTGTGTGGTGTCGGGTTTAATGAGATCAGACAGTGTAGATATTTTCGTCGCCTCTGTTCTACATTGCGCATGTCCATCCTGTAGGTTGGTGCCTAGTTGACCTGGTCGACTACCTCTACCTGCAGAGTGGTGAATATCAAGCTCAAATAATCGTCACACCGTCATTGTAGAGTAGAAAATTGCAGCTTTGACCTCAGATACAGTCCAAGACTTCCTCCTTCAGGTCTTACCTTGGCAGGGTAACACAAAGTTAATCATGTTTTTTTTGACGATTTACAAGTAGAGTGCATTTTGATCGCTAACAGAAATCCTTGTCAACCAATAATCATGTTTGGTAGATATTTATAGGGAAGTTAATAACATTCCCCATACTGCGTGGACTGCACCCATATCTAGTCTGCTAAATTCCACATTTAGAGGGTGCTACTCACACATGGGCAGCGTGACCGATTCTTCGATCGTAGCCAGCGCAGGCTTTACTGCAACCCTGACAGAACTTGGACGGGAGAGAAATGGAAACTCTTTTTTTGGAAGAGGCCATCTGATATGAAACACAATTTGTTTGACTTGGCCTCTGCAACGAGGGTGGAGGGATTGGTCCTGATCCGGCCTCTATTCCTGAACAGCTCCCGTTATCTGTCCTCACCAGAAGCTCTGGCGGCACAAAATAAACACTCGATATCTGCCCAGGCTCTTAAGTATCACTGACAGAATCAAGAAGAAGGTTATTTATCTCATTAGCCTACAACGTCCCCTGACCGCAAGCAGCCCTCAACGTTATGATGATCTGCCTGTTCAACACCGAAACTGCTCTGATCTCAGCCCGCTAGGATCTCAGCCCGCTAGGATCTTGTCCTCTGCGCTTCCACGTGAGACCAGGCTGTCCTTGTGTGGGATTCTGATAGGCTGGATTGTATTGCATCTGTTAGTTTATGTTCTGGTATGGAACCAGCCGAAGTGGCGGTATGCGAGTTGTCTAGGCCATTCTAACTGTCTGGCATGAGCAGGGCCACAGACTCCAAGCATGCACGCCCCCATGCTGGTATCTGGCCGGCCTGAATAAGAGATGCACAAGAGTGAACGATGGCTTTGTCTATCACAGAGTGAGGCACACCTGGCGCAGTCGCTCACTTCGCAGCTGCTGGGCGTTCGAGGTCTTGCACTTGACATACAACACGTTTTTGTTTCCTTTAGGTAAGAAAGCCAAGGCTGGAAACACACCTGAAGGTAAGTCACTGTCTGACATTAAATTGCATTCAAGGATGTTTACTTGTAAAAGATACAGTACAGGCATACAACGATATGCCCATGATAATATTTTGCCTAATTTTGTGGGGAAGTTATCTTAAAATGTATCAATTACAAGAATAAGCCTCACAATCTCTCTGCGTTCACCTCCATACTATACTTGACCAATGGCCTCAATAATGAATGCTGCCCTTTCGTCTACCTTCAAGAGACAGTTCCCGTCTACGAGCCCGGTATACCAGAGCCAACATGCAGAGCAGATCTGGTTAAACGTAAGAACGCATAATATATTATTATTACTTCTGTCTAGGGATGAGACGGCATACCATAAAACCGTGAACCGCGGTATAAAATGTCCACGGTATTAGAACCGTGACATTCCCTGTGTTTACGGTATTACGTTTATGGTATTACACAATAATGCGCTGCTGAAACTTCACATTTCAAGTTGCTTGCAACAGTTAATTTTGTAATTTAATATAAGCTTGCTACTAATAAACTGAGCTTAATTACAATAGTGTGTATTTTCCATCATGTGTTGCACTGTAGGGCTCTAGAACTCAGCCTATTCAAACGTCTCTGTCTAGTCGATGTTTTTTTTTCTGTGTTGGGGAGGTGAAATGCCGTACACACACAGATACCGTACCGTAATGCAAAAATCCATACCGTCTCATCCCTACTTCTGTCTTTGTTAATGCTCTGCAATATTACAGAATAAAAGGTACCTGACCTATCCATTCTTTTTTTTTTTTTTAGACTGGATAAACCTCTCCTTGGATGACAAGACAGCCAATAAGACACTGTGGATCACTGAGGGCGGGGCCAAGGTGTCTCGCATGACTGACGAGGTCATGTGCCCGGTCCTGGACAGACCGGAGAGATATGAACACTCCCCACAGGTAAGTCTATAAGGACTGCCAAGACCGCCATCCATACCAGCAATGATGGTCCGACTGTCACACACAACTTCTCTCTTTTATCTCTATATCCATCTCTTTTCTCTCTCTCATATCTCTCTAACTCTCTCTATCCATCTATTCTCTCTCATATCTCTCTAACTCTGTCCATCTCTTTTCTCTCTCTGTCTCTATCCATCTCTTCTCTCTCTCTCTATCCATCTCTTCTCTCTCTCTCTCTCTCTCTATCCATCTCCTCTCTCTCTCTCTCTCTATCCATCTCCTCTCTCTCTCTCTCTCTATCCATCTCTTCTCTCTCTCTCTCTCTCTCTCTCTCTCTCTCTCTCAGGTGTTGTGTAAGGAAGGTATTGAAGGCTTCCGTGGCTACTATGAGGTGCAGTACACAGGATGGGTGGTGATCGGAGTCACGACTGAAGGGGCTGGAAGGAGGGTCAGCGATGGGTCCTGTGGCCTTGGAGAGTCTGACCAGTCCTGGGGCATGGGCTGGGGCGGGAAATGCTACCACGCCTGGCACAAAGGGTTCAGTAAGGAGATCTACAACCCCCCACAGTCCTTTGTGATAGGGGTGTACCTGGACCAGCCAGCGGGGGTCCTTCACTTCTACGCAGTTGATGAAGTGCATGAAGGAGAGGCGAGCACTGGGAAGAGGGAGGTCAGACTGCTGCAGAAGGTCAAGCTTACCATCGAGGAGAAACTGCTTCCAGGCTTATGGCTGGGGCAGCAGTCTTCCTGCTTCATAGTGAAGAAAGAGGAGTAATTTATCTACAATAACACTCTAAAACATTATACCTTTGTGAGAATCAGGGTTTGATGCTAGGGAATAATAGTGCCAGAGACTCCACGATGGAGTTTAGTGGACTATTTTATTTTCCCCCCATAAGATTTCCCTACTGAAACAGTAGTTAATATTATTATTATTATTATTAATAATAATAATAATAGTAGTAATGTAGTAACTACTAATGTAGTAATAGTGAAGCCACTTGCTGAAACAAGGCAAAGCAACTTTAAATGTATTTTCTACACATAATTGACCACTTTCAACAGAGCTTTTAGTGATACAGAATAAGTTGTACTGTATGTTTATATTATCACGTCAACAAATAAAATGTATTTATATTTGTTATTCTGTATGATGAGTTTGTAATAGTTGACAATTCCGTATGATTGAATATAAAAAAAAACATTTGCAAAATGTTGATCTTTTCTTCCATCATATCTGTTGGCTTTTGCTAAAACAAGGCTAATGTAAAACCTAGGATTACAGAACATTACAAGAACAAGGTCTACCTACATACATACTCTGATTCTGTCATCACTTACAGTTACATTTGAATCATTTAGCAGATGTTTTATCGTGAGTGAGTGAGCCGACTGTACGCTCCAGCCCTCGACCCTCAGCTGAGCCTTTATAAGGACCAGTCCACCAGCAGCCACAGTGCTCAGACAAGGAACAGGCTCATACAGAGAGCACAGGTGGTGGGAAAAATTGATTCATGTAAGAATCGCAATTCTATTCTCTACAATTATCAATCGATTCACAAATTCCCCCAAATCATTTTTCACTATAATACACATATACTGTATATAGAGAGCATTTTTTCTTTCTTTTTTTTCATGCCCCTCTGAATTTCACCCCCCGGATTTTATATTGTTTTCACTTTGTGGTTCGGTTGCATTTAATTAGCCTGGCTTTGCCAGACCCAATTTGCAACAATGCAATAGGTCTGGAAACTCGATTTCCAAGAGGAGTTATGAATGGTCGCAAACCAAAATACCTCTGGAAGCAGTTGGATAGACCTACAAGCAATCAGAGCAATGGGAAATGGGCTCTGCATTAAGTGGGTGCAGTCACTGCATCAATCCCGCCTAGTAGATAAACGGTTGTGATTGGCCCTTAGGGCTGTCAAATAAATATTAGAACTTCGAATATTTGTCGAGGTTGGGGGGGGATGCATAATCGTTCTTCAAAATGCAGATTCGATTAGTGGACTACTGCAAAGCACTGCGCGTCACACAACCTCCCGAGTCCCGCCCATCTTCTGATCAAGCCAAAACAGATTATGTTAATATTAATTATTTTCAACATGGTCACAGCCAAACAACTGTATCTACCGTGTCTATCTAGGCAGCAAGGATATACCTTACTTCCATAAGATCCGAGCGCGTCATCTCTGCAGCCGGCACGTAACATTGTAAACAAGCACTGAATACGATCAAGTGGACCAGCACTAGGCTACTCCTCGTTTTGTTTTCAGTTGACTAGGATATTTGTACTGAATGTCACCCCTGTTGACTGGGTATTAACATTACTTGAATACTTGAATCCTGTGAACACAGAGTCAGACACGAAAGTTATTTGGTGCTTGTTTTTAACAATAGGTGGCGATCACCCTATTGTGGTTACAACTGGTATTGTAGAAGGTGTGTGTCATTTTCTATGCAAAATTATATATTTACCAATAATCAAATATATTTGATTTTAATATTTAATAGAGAAAGTCGAATGCCATTGCTGAGCTCAGCTGACAGGCCTATTAGCCCTACCAATATCTGGTCGGGTGGGAATCAATTTGAATGAGTGGATGTCAGACTGAATTTCCAAATGTCCTTCTACAGGGATTATTAAAGCTCATATTTATATGTGGAGTGACAAAATGTGAGCTCACGTTATCATGATAGTATTTAATGGGTTACTGCAGTCATATGGTGGAAATTTAATTGAAAATTCTATCATAATCCCCCCCAAAAAAAGAAATCGAGTTGTGACCCCAGGAATCAAAATCACATCAAACAATGAGATCATGATTCCCACAAAAGCAGTTGTCAAACCCTTTTAATGGCCTAAAATAGAATTACATAAAGATCCTATCAAATGACAACATAAACCGATGTCCTCTAGCCTGGCTTCGCAACCCTGATCACGTGATCTCTCTCCACTATACAGAGACAGCCTGTGAAATCACGTGATTAGGGTTGCAAAGTCAGGCTAGTGGATACCGTTAGAGCTGGGTATCGATTAGAATTTCAAGAATCGATTCGATTCCGATTCACAAGGTTCAGAATCGATTATCAGGATTCAATTCGATTCGATTCGATTCAATATCGATTCGGTTAGTGTTACTAAAACTGTTTTTTTGAGCTGTAACCTTAATTACATGACTGCCAAGTTATACAACACATCAATACTACGGCTGGGTATCGATACTGATTTCCAAAAATGAATGAATGAATGAATCATTGAATGAATTAATGAACTATTCATTCCTTCATGTATTCATTAAATAAAAGATTGAGGCCGTGTCCGAAATGCCTGCTACCTGCTATATAGCAGGCGAGAAGTAGCATGCTATATAGTATCTACTACTCCAGAAAACGATATAGCAGGCGAGAAAAATGTAGCATGCTACTCGAGTCAGGTGACGGGAATGCGCGGGTTACGTCGTTACGCTGAGGCAAAAAGGCGCTCAGTTACCCAGACCTCAAACCTGTGGTTAGTTTATATTCTGGTTATATTCTGTCAAATATATCGTTTCGAAAAATTATTTCTTTATTCAGGCATCTTAGTTTTAACAGTTTCATTATAGCGGAGCAGGTCATATTTGCTTGTATGTGGTATTTATTTTGTTCACAAGTTCGCGATCGTACAGCCAGGCTACAGAGCTCCAGAAACCGTAGCCGTAGCAGAGGAGCGGCCGGAACAGAATGCTCACCACTTCGGTGAGTAACGAAATAATATTGTCTGATAATGATGTGATAATGTAGACCGAGTGAAAAAAGTATATTGCGTAATGAATGGTCCCTGACAGGGCGGTATACCGGGGTAAAGCCCCGAATAGTATACCTACCAGGACCAAGGCCAACTCCACACTCTGTCGGTTCAATCCAACTGTAGAGGTGGAATGTATGCCCACCTCCCTTGTTCTCTGTAAAGCGCATTGTGGTATGAAATGTGCTATACAAATAAAGCTTTGATTGATTGATTGAAGGCTAGGTTTGGCTAGGCTAGGTCAACTAGCTAGCTAGATGCTAGTTATATTAGTTAGCTAGCTTGGTTGTACAAGAGCTATCGTACACAACAGTCAGGAACAGTTGAAAGTAGAATTCAGGACAGCTGGGGAACACTGAGGTAAAAAGTCTGCAACTGCTATCATTATGAAATGCTAGACTAAACGTTATTTATGCGGCGTGACGAGAAGACGGCACTACAGTGAGTGAGGAGGCGGAGCTATGTGGGCATGGCAGCATGTTCCAACAGGGGATATCTGCAGAGCCGCAGAGCAGCGTCTACAGCTTGATGTGGGTCTACAGCTTGATGTGGGGTCTACAGCTTGATGTGGGTCTACAGCTTGATGTGGGGTCTACAGCTTGATGTGGGTCTACAGCTTGATGTGGGTCTACAACTCGATGTAGGGTCTACAGCTTGATGTGGCTAGTGCGCATGCGGATAATAACGTTACAAGCGCGTGGACAGACTCGGCTCGACAACAATACCTAAACTTTGAAATATGGCTTCCAGTGAAAATGTAAGTAACCTTAAGAGACACCTTCGCTATTTTTGACATTAGGGCATTTTTCGGTCTGTTGCTTCAGTGTTGAGCTAGCGTTAGCTACCACTACCTTTTGCTAGCTAGCACTAGCTTGTTAGGTAGCATGCGCGCTAGCTAGCTAACGTTAGCTAATATTCCCTATAAACACAGTCCACCCTAACTAACGGTATGTGAATGTGAAGTTGCCATCATTTGGACCGCCACGTTTTGAGGAAGACTGCTTATTAATGTTGAATTAATGTTAAAGCTGTTAACGCATGGAATGTGTACACAAAACATTGCCACAAGGAAGGTGATCAACCTCACATTCTCTAATGTCCACCGCAATACACCAACATCGTTGTAAAAAACATCTTTTGGAATTAGTTGCTTATTCAATCATCAAAACCACCTTGAAAGTATGTGTAATACTAAAATGAATCCTGGTGCATAATGCACACAACTAGGGCCGGTGTTCTGAAAAGTTGGCCTACCTTCTCAGGATGACCTACCACCCATTATATTATGTTTAATTCATGGGCAGCACATCCTGTCAGGTTGGAAATGTCTATCAGAATGTCCTACGACCCATTTTATTATGTTTAATTCATGGGTAGAGCATCCTGTCAGGTAGGAAATGTTGATAGACATTTAGACATTTCCTACCTCAGCATGCGCCACCCATGAATTACTGTAGGTACAATAATGGGTCGTAGGGCATTCTGATAGACAATTCCTCTCTGGCAGGATGTGCTAAGCACAATATAATGGGTAGTAGGGCAAGTTGTGGAATGCACTGCCAGTTTTCATCAGGGTGCATCTCACCCCCGCCCCTCAGCAAAATTTAACTAACAGCACCTTATTTTTATGATCGATGTTAAATAATTCACTGTAAGTATTTATAGTTTGTACATAACCCACCACAACTGTACACTAAGCACAGAATTCTATACACTGGAAATCACCTGTAAATCACTGCTATTTAAAAACCTGCTGTAAATGGTGTTCTGTACATACACTTGCATTTCTATATAGTACGTATAACCCAATAGCAATAGTTATAACTCAAATACCACAAACCACAAATTTATACCACAAATCTCATCTGTGTACGTACCATCCAATATAGACCATATAGAAAAGTAATATAGATATATAATAGGTATTATTATTATTATTATTATTATTATTATTGTTGTTGTCTACACTATTACACCATTTCATGGAATGTTCATAATCAAAACAATAATACCGCATATGTGGTTCTTTAACAGAACCTGGCAACCCAAATTCGGTCATGCGCATTAGCCACATCGAGTTGTAGACCCACATCGAGCTGTAGACCCTGCTCTGCGGCTCTGCAGATACACCCTACTCAGCGTGTGTGGAAACTGGCTGTTGAGAAGAGAACGCGATAGCGCAGCTCCTATCGAAAGACCGAAAAATTATTATTGAATTGACATTTCGACAATTCGAAAGGATTCCATGACGCATAAACATACTAATTTAATTTATAGTGATACGTTTCTCTACCGTCCCAGAATTGTATCTTTGTGTCCCAGGTGTTATTTTTATTGTCCCTGGGACATCCTCAATTTCAAGCGCTGCCAGCAGGTCCTTAATGCAGAGTAATCACTGGGGCACTGTGCATGACTGGGCCGGGGAACTGTCCGACTGCCTCACTCCCATTTGGTTACAGTTAACTATTAGGAAATAATGATTGTGCTGATGATGTTGTTTATCAAGCCACTGTCCAGTCATGGCAGGCATGTTCCTGTGATGCCACCGTGTCCTGTTTCCTGCCCCCCCCCCCCCCCGCCACGTCTCACTCTGGTTCACCTTTCTGTGCACCCCCCCCCCCCCAAGTATTTACACACTTTTAGTGGAAGTGCAAATCCTTTCCGTGACCCTAACCCATAAACAACCCTAAGCCTAATCTTAAATCATCTGTCATTCTCTTAAGGGCTATTAGGCTTCAGCAATTTCCTTTCACGTGATACTTCTGATATTTTCTCTGAGTCTGAGACCCAAAAGAAGTGTACTCTATAAAAAAGAACTTGCTTTGAGGGGTGACTCTTGTCTGACTGAGGGTCAGACTAGTACTCTGCTCTTCAGGCCTGTGTTGAGTCAGAGGCTGTTGGGCTCATTGGCTACGCTTGTACATCCCAGGGTTACACCAGCAGTTGACAGTAGCTGCGTTTACATGCGCACTTCTTCTTCACTTTGTGTCTGTTAGTAGCGTTTGCCTGTCAGCACCAGCACCGGGTCACATTCAAGTGCAGCGTCGTACGTAGATGTTAAAAGCCGTCGTTCCCTCATCCACCACCTCTCCTGACACATCACACCGAATGACATGGTGTCACTGAGTCATCCTGTCACTGCATCTCACATTCAGCACATGTTTGTATCCATCTTCACGCGTGACGAGACGTTTAACGTTACAGGAGGTTCACATGTTAACCTCTTGGCTATCTTTACATTAAAGTCAAGACCACACCCCTCCCTCCCCCCACATGCGTCCGTAACCAGGGAAGTGACCCAGTCGACCCTGACCTCTATCATCTCCTCTCCTTGCGGTCCAGAAAACCCCCCAGCCCCCACCTCATCTTCTCCCACTATAAGACTGTGCCACTTATGGAGATACAAACACTTACTGAGGAGAATTCAGAAGAACAAGTCTGAAGTCTGTGAGGAAACTAAAAAGTCTCAAGATGCCAGCCTGCAACAACACAATAAATATCTCAGAGGACAAAAAAACAGGTATGGACTTCTCATTTTACGAGCCATTATGACATTTTAATATGAGGATTTCAGTTGTGCAATGGATGGTGAACTACAAAGTTAACTTATTAACTTATTGTTATCAAATTAAATCTATCATATACCTGCAAGAAGACCTCTCAAAAGACAAACGTTACCACAACTGGTGAAATGTGCACCAAGTAGGCAACTAAGAAATTGCACAAATCAACAAAAACTTATTTTACTCACCTTCTTATTACGTGAGTTTAGATGTTGAAGAATGTAGATAAAAACTGTAGAACTTTGAGGGTTTTTTTCCCTGCTAGTTGATTTTAGGTGTACTGTACCAACATTCAAATAAGCATATTTTTCCAACTATTTTCATACTTCAAGGTATGACACATCATTTGAAAGATTATTATTTGCACTTTTATAATCTGTAAAAAAAAAAAAAAAAAAAAAAAAATTGCCCTACATGGGAACCAAAACACTAGTCTGGCTTTGCCAGACCCAATTAGCGATGGCGAAGCCAGGCTACCAAAACACCAGCTGCGGTCACAAATATGAACCATAAAGCAATGTCAGATTTTAAAGGTGTATTTGTATAAAAAAAATGTTTTCTATACTATTCTTGTTAGTGGTCATGCACAAACAGCATATACCATGCTCTTCTCAGGTACAAGCGGCGCCTCAATCACATTATTAATCAATTGAAATGACATCATATTGAACATCTCATTCTCCAAAGCAGTTTAATATCCTAAACAGTTTAAAAATGGCCTTAAACCTCAATGTATTAGGGCTGAAACTCACCATCGTTATGCAATATTGCCTTTGATGTCACCTGAAACTACACTAGCCTACTAGTCACGTCTATGTGCAAAAGATCATGACAGTTGACGTAGAAGGGCGTCTATTTGCACACCTCCTGGGCACAGTATCCTCACGACTAGGAATCTCAGACATACCAGAGAGCTGCTGAGCATACAGTATGATTTGTGGAACATGTCATCGTGCCGACTCATGTTTCATGAGAGTACTTTAAATTCTCCTGCGGCCTCTCCCTCAGTGATAGCGATGGCTTAATCTATCTAGAGTCCATATTAATTTGTTGATTCCAATGAAGATTTACTGTTGCTTCCTAAATCCATTTGCTTTGCACTTTGGAGGGCTACAGTGTGTGTGTGTGTGTGTGTGTGTGAGGTGAGGGTCAAGGAGGATAAGGTATAGGTACACACACTAACAATAGCCCTCTCATCACCAGGCTTTCATAACTGTGCCTGTCTGCAGTATAATGACATAATGACATGTTGCTCATCCACAAAAGATCAAGGTCATCTCCCCCACAACCCACTCGCTTTGCCGGCTTTTCAGGGTCACGGCTGATTTAGACAGAAGTCATTATTCACCTGGCTCTGACTGCACTTCTGAGAACAATGTCCGTGAGACCAATTGCTAACCCTGTCACTATGAATGTCCACACTTGAATCACATCAAAGCCAGAGTCTCTATTTGTGTCTTGGTGACATGCTTTAAAGGCATCGCTCACCCTGCTACTGCCAAGTGCTCATAACCCTTGACCCTTGCCTTCACAGTGAGGAAAACCACCAGGAATGCGAAGACCCAAGCAGGTAAAGGATCAAACAATAGAGTTTGTTCGCTGGTAAAGTATGCATATGAATGAATAGCTTAATGAGTATGACTGGATATTATAAAATGTGTTGAAAAATACATACAGTACATGTATACAATAATATACCAACATGCTTCTGACATGCAGCATACTGTTACAAAATACAAGTCTCTCTCTCTCACACACACACTCTCTCTCTCTCTCTCTCTCTCTCTCTCTCTCTCTCAGACAGTCAAACAGTCCCCGTCTATGAGCCCAATGTCCCAGTGCCAACCTGCAGAGCTGAGCTTCTGAAATGTAAGAATGTATTAAACCTCTTTAAAAAGGATATCAATAGTCCTTTCCGACCTGTCAATCATGCTGAGAATAATAACCAATAAGGTTTCTTGATTTCTTAAGACCACGCCTCTGATGTCCCACAAACAAAGCTTGTCCCGTGTTGTGTTCATAGATTAGACACTAGTTTGAAGAAAATGGTTCTTAAAACATACAGAAAACCAGCCTGCAGGCTGCTGTACCATAATGTTATAAAACAAGCTGTACGATACTCCACACCTCCCTCCACACATCAGTTTTCAGCAGCGCTGACAAAAAGCTACAAAGCTAGTAATGTTAGATGCTTAATGTACAGAAGCGAATTAGCCCGTAGCTAACAGACCATTCTCGCAGGCTTATTTTCTAAGAATAGATGCCACTAACTAACTCGCCCTGCTTTACATGTGCAGAAATTCAAAAGTAAGGAGATTTTGTCCTGATGAGTCTCAATTTGGAGTTTGTGAGGCGCCTGTGCCTTCCGCACCTATCATCAACTCGCATGTCGTCACCTGCTCCGTCCGAAATCCAAATCTCATGGATATATCCTTGTGTAAAACAGTTCAGGTCTTTCTGTAGAACTCTCTTAGACAAAGTAGTGGCATTTGGCAAATAACGGCAATACTGTCTGAAATCCTTGAGAGAATCATCAGGTAGCCTATGTGCTGTTCAGTAGACATTTTATTAACTTAGCTTGTGGGGCATAGCAACAGTAACTGGGGGGGGAACTTACCGCCTGAATAGTAAAAGGTCTATTAAACGTTAATTGAATTGAAACATAAATTGAAACATAAATTGAAACATAAATTGAACATAGTGTAACGTCTTGAATAACCGGGTCAGAGGTGACAGTTGAATACTTAAATGCACGGTTTATTTAACTCAATAAAGGATGGCAAATCAACAACCACTGAGGATCAAATGCAGTAATGGACTGTCATCAGGCTCACACACTGCAAACACCTCTCTCACCAACCTTTTATTAACTGAGCAGTACCCCCCAGCCTTGCACACATTCCCATGATTGGCAGAGAGCAGGGGGATAGACCGGCTGACCCCTCAAATCAAAACTCCCTTGAGCTAGGGTCGCTACAATAATATACAGTATCAGTATCAGTCAAACAATCATAAATCAGTTACAGAGCTATTCACTTCCTGCTCATTTTTATGTCATCAAGATTGGATGAACTTCACCCTGGATGACAGAACAGCCAATAAGGTGCTGTGGATATCAGAGGGCGGAGCCAAAGTGACTCGCAGGACTAACGAGGAGTGTCCTGTCCTGGACAGACCAGAGAGATATGATCACTCGCCACAGGTAACTTAATCACACTCTTCAGACCTGGGTCGAAATACGATTTGAAATCATTTTAATAACTTTGTCTGGCACAATGCAACCAATGGGCTGTTCCCAAAAATGCAGGCAGACTCAAGCATATACTATTTGATCCAATACTCTTTACACAGTATACACAACCAATTTCATTTTTTTTTTTTTTAAAACAAGCGATAGATTGTCTGCATCAGAGCAGAAAGATTTGTCCTACTAGCCTTCGGACAACCATTATATATATATTTTTTATTTTCTATTTAACCTTTATTTATCCAGACAGGTCAGATCAGGGCAACTTCGTATGTATAGGGTTAGGGTTTTGCCCTGAAATAAAGTATACCTCTACTACCTATTTTAAGGTGTATCTCTTATTCCTTAATATGTTCTCTGGTTCTCTATCAGGTGCTTTGCAAGGAGGGTATTTGGAACATGAGGGCCTACTGGGAAGTGGAGTACACAGGCTGGGTGATCATTGGGACCACCTGTGAGGGGGCAACACGGAGAGCCCAGTGCGGGCCCAGCGGTCTGGGAGAGAACGAGAAGTCCTGGGCCCTAGGCTGGTCCGGCTCCTGCTACCAGATGTGGCACAATGGGACTTACACGGACATCCGCAACGTGCCTTGCTCCTCCACATTCGGGGTCTACGTAGACCAGCCCGCGGGAATCATGAACTTCTACCAGGTGATGGGAGAGGAGGGAGAGGAGAAAGAGGTGAGGCTACTGCATAGCATCCAGACTCCCCTGAAGGAGAAGATTCTGCCTGGCTTCTGGGTCGGGATACAATCCTCCTGCACGATACTGAAGAAGCAACAATGAGCGTTTTATTGTTCGATAGGGCTGTGTTGGGGGGGGGGTCACCGTTAGGGTCACACTGTAGGTGTGATATTTTTTACGGAGACAGAAAGTTCAAGAGTTGGGATCTAGAAAGAGGTAATTGAAAGAAATTATTAATGTACAGTAGGATTGCTCAGTGGGTGGGGGGGGGGGGGGCGGGGTGTATAGAATATCATTGTGACGCATGTTGTGTGGAACAAACCTCCAAGCTACTACTGGTACTTTGTTTTTTGTCTTTGTGGATATTATACAGTATTTTTCTAGATTTGTTTCTATACTCATAATGTATCCGTTTCATGCTATTGCATCACTTTGTGTCAGTATATATATACATATATATATATATATATATATATATATTTATGTACAGTATATGTGTTGCTGGTTGATATTTTTTCTTTGTGGGCATGTGAAATAAAATATAGATGTATTTATGTGGTTGTAAACCTTTGTATTGTGTTTTTTTTTTTTTTTTTCCCGCATTTTACAGCATTCTGTGTCATATTAAAATAGTTCCTATAGCTGCTCATAGTTATATAAGCTTGCATACACAGAAAGTTTATTAAAGGGACAATAAGTCATGCTGCGAGGGTAAATTTAGCTTATGTCTGACGCCTGGACTCTGGTACGCCCACACTTCCGAATAAATTAAGCTTATCAACCAGTTATACAGTACATTATTGACATAGTTGAAGCTATTTAATATATAACGTAAAGCTATCTATACCTCACTAAGTCTTCACAGTCACTAGCCTGTACAGCGTAACGCATCCGATAAGTCCCGTCTCCTACTGCAGCTTTGGCCTCATCACTCATGGTTGTTAACAGGACGTGTGATCTCATCGTTCCTCTATAAGGAAAACCATCGTGACCAGCCACGGCCAGGGTGCAAAGTCTTTACACCACACTCCCCCATCTACATTTCGCGAAGTTAGCAGGAGTGAAAATCCTTGCCAGCTGTGGATCCCGGGGTGCGCCGCGTTATTGGAGAGGCTTGTGCTGAGGCCCACATGGATCACTTTCCCCCGTCGTTTTGACAGGTGGGCCCTGACTCTCGGCCTTCTGGACGGCCCCCCAGCCCACAAAAATGGGGGCCACTCATGAGGGCCGGTACCAAAACACCCAAACATTCACATTTCACCAGCCAAACACCTCCCACACACACACCTACTTACAATCACAAGTGGTGAGCTCACTATACAAATACAGTGCTTGTATAAGCAGTTCAGATAACAAGTGTTAGCCTATATAATCTTTTCAAACAGCTGGGTGCAGACTTTTTATGTGTTTATGCCCTAAACTATTAAACATAACAAATAAAATATATCTTCTAATTTGGACAGTCTTCAAACATTGCAGAGAAACATATTGACGATAACATGCTGAGACCACTCAGCTTTAGCTAATTCTGTGCTAATAAAGAGCTAAGACTAAATTATGAGAGACCCACATGTTAGCAGCTTAGAGCAGTCCGTTCGACCATGTTGTTTACCCGAAGTGAACTCAGATGAATTTCACTCTTCTGGATGTCAAATTACTTTTATATGTTGTCAGTTTTTTGAGACGTTTGAGGTCCTAGTCCCTTGCATCTGTTGACAATCCATAACATACAGTGCATCTGGAAAATACTTACACCCCTTCACTTTTTCCACATTTTATGTTAGAGCCTTATTCCAAAATTGATTAAATATTGTTTTCCTCATCAATCTACATACAATACCCCATAATGACAAGGTGAAAAAAGTTCACTCAAGGATCGAGGGAAAGATGAATGAAGCAAAGTACAGAGAGATCCTTGATGAAAACCTGCTCCAGAGCACTGGACCTCAGACTGGGGCGAAGGTTTACCTTTCAACAGGACGACCATAAGCACAACACCAAGACGACGCAGGAGTGGTTCCGGGACAAGTCTGTGAATGTCCTTGAGTGGCCCGGCCAGAGCCCAGACTTGAACCCGATTGAACTTCTCTGGAAAGACCTGAAAATAGCTGTGCAGCAACACTCCCCATCTAACCTGAGAGAGCTTGAGAGGATCTGCAGAGAAGAATGGGAGACATATCCCAAATACAGGTGTAGCAAGCTTGTAGTGCCACACCCAAGAATACTTGAGGCTGTCATCACTGCCAAATGATTTTTTCAAATTTTATACATTTGCAAAAAATTCAAGAAAAACCTTTTTCACTTTGTATTATGGGATATTGTGTGTAGATTTATGAGAAAAAGAGTAATCAATTTTGGAATAAGACTGTAACAAATTTGGAAAAAGTGAAGGGGTCTGAGTACTTTACACTGTACACATTGTGAGTACTTTACACTTATGCAGTTATCATCCATTTATATCACTGCTAGTATAGTATTTCAAACGTCCTCCTTGCCAGACACTTCCTCGCATGTGCGTTTGTACGAATTTACTGTCTCATTTGTCTCCCAGAAAGGGCCTATAAACATCACTCCTTCTGTCCAAGAAAAACATAATTGGAATCAACAATGATCTAAGAATATCCATCCATCCATCTTCATCCGCTTATCCGGGGTCGGGTCGCGGAGCCAGCAGTTCCAGAAGGGAACCCCAGACATCCCTTTCCCTGGCAGCATCAACCAGCTCTGCCTGGGGAATCTTTAG
Organism: Borostomias antarcticus; assembly: GCF_949987555.1. NCBI lineage: Eukaryota > Metazoa > Chordata > Actinopteri > Stomiiformes > Stomiidae > Borostomias > Borostomias antarcticus. The sequence continues at coordinate 7,134,588 of NC_140255.1, read as the reverse complement.
CCGCTCACAGGCCAGTGTGGAGATATGTGTAGTCCCGCCACCTAGTCCTGGGTCTACCCCGAGGCCTCCTCCCAGCTGGACATGCCTGGAACACCTCCTTAGGGAGGCGCCCAGGCCAGGAGGCATCCTCACTAGATACCCGAACCACCTCAACTGGCTCCTTTCGACGCAAAGGAGCAGCGGCTCTACTCCGAGTCTCTCCCGGATGACTGAACTTCTCACCCGATCTCTCAGGGAGACCCCAGCCACCCTCCGGAGAAAACTAATTTCAGCCGCTTGTATCCGTGATCTCATTCTTTCGGTCATGACCCATCCTTCATGACCATAGGTGAGGGTGGGGATGAAGATAGACCGGTAGATCGAGAGCTTTGCCTTTTGGCTCAGCTCTCTTTTCATTACAACAGTGCGGTAAAGCGACTGCAGAACCGCACCAGCTGTTTGTTTTTTGTTTTTTTTGTGGGGGGGGGGGGCTGAAGGGGGGTTGGGGGTCTAAGGGGGTTGGGAGAGTTTAAGAATGGGGGAGATATGTGGGGGAGGTAGGGGTTGAAGTACTGTGTCTGTCTGTTTACAGCCGACACATTACTAAACAGTGAGTGAAAAAGCAGAACTGTTGTTCATCAAGAATGTGTGCAAATGTCTGTTAACTGTATGTCTACAAATTCACCTTCTTCTATAACACTAATCAATTCTCCCACACAACTTCCCAGCAGTTTGCATCCAGTTTAAAACTCTGGTGCTAGCCTACAGGGCAATGAAAAGAACAGCTCCCTCCTACCTCCAGGCCATGGTCAAACCCTATACCTCCTCTGTGACTGGCGACTGGTTGCCGTCACTCCGAGGCCCCTGAAGTCGATCGAACCAGTCATGGCTCTTCTCTGTCCTGGCCCTGCAGTGGAGTGAACTACCCACTGACGTCAAGACAGCAGAGTCGCTGCCGATCTTTCGCCGTAGGCTCAAAACCTCTCTTCAAGGACTACAATCCCCATGATTCTGTGGGTGCAAGCTTCCTGTTTTAGATTGCTATTCTTGCACTTTGCCTTCAGAAGTAGATTATGCTCTTAGTCACTTTTAGTTCGTTTTAGAAAGGAGATGCACTTGTCGGTTCTGGCAAGTAGTAGTACATTGGCTTTTCCTACGTTAAATGCATTATTAAGTCACTTTGGACAAAAGCGTCAGATTTCACTGTACATGGTTCCCATGTGACAAATAAACTTGACCCTAAATACCATTTTTTAAGCTGCTCCAAATAAGCGCTTGTTCTAAATGTCTAACTTTGAAGGGCATCCACTAATATCAAATCTCTATTGCACTGCATCAGAAAGCCAAAGATGCTCACACTGTACGGCATATACACATAACGGACATTTAACAAACTACTAGAGGGATATTACAGACATTACTGCTCTGCCAAGACTCTGCCATCAACAGTACCTTCATTCTTCATTCTGGAAAACTCTCCCTGTCTCAACTCTCATGTCTTAATGTGTGCCACCTGTCCCTCACCCTCTCCGGCTTTAGCGCCTAATCGCAATCATGTTGGAGAGCTGCCAAAGGGCCTGGCTCCACTAAATCTGCCCCTGCCTCCCTAACACACCATCTCACCACTGACATCCACCCACCACTCATCTTGACACTTCATCCCAGTGAACTCCTATCACTGCCGCCCCTAGGGCCGGCTCTAAACCCCACGTGGGACTCCAGAGTACTCTAGAGTTTTATGGCCCTGTGATAAAAGTGGCATATATTTGTACTAAAGGAAGCGGTATTGAGCACGTATACATATATTTGTCCCAGCGTGCGCCAGGCCCATCATGTGCTGTGCATGCTGGTACAGTAATGTCGGCACTGCTGATATCCACCCTACTCACCCTGACACTATTGGTCTCATCACAAAGTACCATAAAATAACCCAAAGTGCCTGGAAATGTACCAAAAACTCCAAAATACCCTTAAGTACCCCCAAATACCCCAGTGACCCAAAGTATACCCCAAAGTACCTTAAAATACCCCAAAGTGCACTTAAGTATACCCTAAAATACCCCAAAACTAATGATCGTATGGGTCAATGGTTTGGTCAGTGGTTTGAATCCCAGCTCCTTCTGTTCACATGCCAACGTGTCCTTGGGCAAGACACTGAACCCCAAATTGCTCCCAATGAGCTGGCTAGCACCTTTCATGGCATCTGGCTGCCATTGCGCTGTGAGTGCATGTGTGAATTGGTGAAGGAGAGGCAATTCTAAAGCTCTTTGTGCAGGTAGGAAAGCGCTATACATGTGCAGGCCATTTCCCATTCCCAAAGTACCACATATTTTCAAAACAAATGTTTATTTTAATATATTATATTCTCCAAATGTCATAACATCTGTATTGAAGACTGAACAAACAGTATATTTTTTTTTTTTTACAAATTCCAGTAATGATGGAAGAAAAGAGACAACAGTAGGCTATACATGACAACATAACAGGACATTCTAAACGCGTCATTACATTACATTCTGTGTCATCTATATATATTAAAAAAAATAGAATGGTGTGCTTTCAGGTAAATGTTGGAGAACATCCATGAGCATACATGCTGGTATGATTAACAGAATAAGAAATGTGCACATTTTCGTTTTTCATTTTAGGTATTTTGTGGTACTTTGTGGTATTTTAGGGTATACTTGGGGGCACTTTGGGGTATTTTGTGTTACTTTGGGGTATTTTGGGTTACTTTGTGGTATACTTTGAGGTACTTTGTGGTATTTGAGGCTATACGTGGGGGAACCTTGGGGTATTTTGGGGTACTTTGTGGTATATTTCCAGGCACTTTGGGGTATTTTTTGGTACTTTGTGATATTTTGGGGTATACTTTGGGGCAATTTGGGGTATTATGGGGCACTTTGGGGTATTTTGGTATACTGTAGTGTATTTTGGGGTACTTTGTGGTGTATTTCCAGGCACACTGTTGTATTTTATGGTACTGTAATTTGTGGTATTTTGGGGTATACTTTGGGGCTCTTTGGGGTATTTTGTGGTACTTTGGGGTACTTTTAGGGTGCTTTGTGGTATTTCGGGGTATACTTTGGGGTACTTTGGGGTAGTTTGTGGTACTTTGTCGTACTTAATGGTGATTAGTAGGACCCCAAAATAGTATATATTCTATACTGCTCACCCCTCTTGAAATATCCACCATTAGTCTTTACAAGAGCATATGTCCTATAACTTCAGGTAAGGGGTTTCCTACATTTCTCCATATTTCTGAACAAGGTAGGCATATGGCAGATGACTGTAGGTCATGGTTTCTAGTCTTCTTTCAAACTGTAAGTTGTTTGCAAGCTACATAGTTAATGTTATGGCTTGAGTATGGTCATCTGTTTGATATTGGAAATATATAAGGTCTACAATCCCCATGATTCCATGGGTGCAGGCTTCTTGTTATATCCATATGTTGTGAGTCCCGCCCCCTTGTTGACTAAGTAGCCAAGCAGCTGTCAGTCAAAAGATTACAAAAATAACTCAGATATGTAAGATGCTAATTATAAAAAGGCAGATTGTTGTAGGAAAATGTACTTTAACTATACATTACTTTAACTTTAACACTATACACGGTTATAGACAAGAGATTCTATTGTATGATATCTGCACATAGACCTCCATACTGCCTAGAGGTCCCTCAGTGGAACTGAAGTGGTATCCATATGTCTGCTTCAACTTAACATGTTTTATGTTCCCGGCGTTTGGTTTTGCAGCGAGAGTAAAATAGACCCAACAAGAAGGACAAACAACTACAACAACAAGGATAAACTTACATGAGACACATAACAATAATTTCAAGTTTCATACACTATCACCACCCCCAAGTGCTTAATGCCATCTGTATATGTGGAAATCAGACAGTAGGAGATAGGGGCAGGCAAGTTGATTTGGGACTAAGCCCTGTCTAAAGGTCAGTCGATTTGGGACTGGGCCCTATGTTTTTGTTATCAGACAGCAGGAGATAGGGGCTGTGGGGTGGATTTGGGACTGGGCCCTATGTGTGGTTATCAGACAGTAGGAGATAGGGACTGTGGGGGGGATTTGGGACTGGGCCCTATGTTTTTGTTATCAGACAGTAGGAGATATGGGTGGAGAGGTTGATTTGGGACTGTGCCCTATGTGTGGTTATCAGACAGTAGGAGATAGGGGCTGTGGGGTGGATTTGGGACTGGGCCCTATGTGTGGTTATCAGACAGTAGGAGATAGGGACTGTGGGGGGGATTTGGGACTGGGCCCTATGTGTGGTTATCAGACAGTAGGAGATAGGGACTGTGGGGTGGATTTGGGACTGGGCCCTATGTGTGGTTATCAGACAGTAGGAGATAGGGACTGTGGGGGGGATTTGGGACTGGGCCCTATGTGTGGTTATCAGACAGCAGGAGATAGGGGTTGAGAGGTTGATTTGGGACTGGGCCCTATGCGTGGTTATCAGACAGCAGGAGATAGGGGTTGAGAGGTTGATTTGGGACTGGTCCCTATGTGTGGTTATCAGACAGTAGGAGATATGGGTTGAGAGGTTGATTTGGGACTGGGCCCTATGTGTGGTTATCAGACAGTAGGAGATATGGGTTGAGAGGTTGATTTGGGACTGGGCCCTATGTGTGGTTATCAGACAGTAGGAGATATGGGTTGAGAGGTTGATTTGGGACTGGTCCCTATGTGTGGTTATCAGACAGCAGGAGATAGGGGCTGTGGGGTGGATTTGAGACTGTGCCCTATGTTTTTGTTATCAGACAGTAGGAGATAGGGGTTGGGAGGTTGATTTGGGACTGGGCCCTATGTGTGGTTATCAGACAGTAGGAGATAGGGGTTGGGAGGTTGATTTGGGACTGGGTCCTATGTGTGGTTATCAGACAGTAGGAGATAGGGGTTGAGAGGTTGATTTGGGACTGGGCTCTATGTGTGGTTATCAGACAGTAGGAGATAGGGGTTGAGAGGTTGATTTGGGACTGGGCTCTATGTGTGGTTATCAGACAGTAGGAGATAGGTTTTGAGAGGTTGATTTGGGACTGGGCTCTATGCGTGGAGATCAGACAGAACTGCACTTTGGCTTCAGCACTAGATTATGCTCTTAGTCAGTGAATAAAAGTTTTTAATGAATACTCATTTGGCAACTGTTTGAGAACTGAAATGCATGGGCATTTACAATGTACACAATATACACATATACACCTCAACCTACACAAACAACAACATTGCACACTGAGCATGATATCGTTTTAAAAGGAGGGGATGGGTCACATCCTGTATCTTTTGTTTTGTGTCTTGGGGTTCTGCAGTTGTGCATGGTGTCTGGTGTGCATGGTGTCTGGGGTGCATGGTGTCTGGGGTGCATGGTGTCTGGGGTGCATGGTGTCTGGGGTGCATGGTGTCTGGGGTGCATGGTGTCTGGGGTGCCGGACAGTCCCCTGGGCTCTGCTGGCGGGGGACAGTTCCTGGAGGGGGAGTTCAGGAGGCTCTGTGAAAAGTCCCTGCACAGTGTAGTTCTCCTGTCGTGGATGGTGGGGCGTGAGAGGGTTTGGAGTGCATCCTGGTAGCCGGATGCCCTGCCTATTATGTGGCACACTTTTGGACGTGCTCAATCTAGTTGGACATGGTCTCTTGTTAGGTTTCCATGCCACACGGGCAGGTATAATCCAGGGCAGGTATAATCCAGGGCAGGTATAATCCAGTGTGGGGCGGACATAACGAGAATAGATTGTTGCCATGTCCACGGTGACCCCAGACCTCTTTAGCCTCCCCAGAAAGTGCAGGCTAGAGTTGGCTTTCTTGACCAGGTCAGTGTCTAATACACTATCGTCAACATCCTCATAAACACATCTTCATCAATATCATCAAGGAACAAGGATAAGAACAAACATAGGAACAACAAAAGAACAATGATAAAGAAGAAACTCAACAGGGCAAATCTAAAACAATGAGTGTTGCTACCAACACCACAGTAGGTGAACTACACAGAATTAGACAATCCAGAGTATTGGTGCTGAATTGACACTGTTAATTTAAACACAACATGGCACCAGGCAAATAGCCAAACATTGGGAACTTGACATTCGACTGGTGAACCATGACTCAGGAGGAGAGTGCAGTGTCGAGTATGAAGTTGTTTGGATGAGCGGTTCTCAAGAAAGCTGCAATTAATTGTCCGCTTCCGAACAGGCACGTGTTCAATGGGCACTAGGACCCAAGGAAGTGCAGCCAGAGGAGGTGGCACCGGCACAAACTCAACACTGTCACACAAGCGCTTACACACACAAAATCAATCATAGAGAGAGACCTCGCGAAAGTGTTAAGACCCCGCGGTTGTCAAAACACGGAGGTGGCTGAACAACACCGGCGTCAAAGCAAAGAACCCCCCCCCCCGGAAGAAAGCCACAGTGACAGCCAGAATCATGAAGAAGTACTTTCCTGAGACCAACCACATGTGCTTATGTTTTATATATACTACAGTATAATGGAGGAGTCTCTGTACAGTATATCTGTATTTTTCCGAGAACCGGGCACTGTATGTCGAAATTTGGCAGTATTGCCAAAGGTCTATTTCTGAACAGCTGTTTTTTTCCCCAAATGCCCAAGTCCCAATCCTACACTGAGCAAAAGAGAAAGATAGAGAGAAAAAAGTGAAAGGGAGGAGAGAGAGTAACCCTAACCTAACTCATATCCTTATCAGTTCATATAGACAGTTTATACAGCATCTTGCCTATAGTTATGGTAATTGTAGTAAACATACCAAAATCATAACACTGTAATGTGATAATCTGTCTGATTACATGGCAGTATTTGGGACCACACATTTTGACATCTCTGTTATCTTAAGTCTGTTAAGTCTGATAACTCTATTATCTTAAGTGGCTTTCGGAGATGTTGCTGTGCACAGTTGGCCTGATGTGACCTGTCTGTTGTTGAAATAAGACAGGGAATTATTCTCAACCCTGTTACCACAACAGAAGAATACCACAGTTACAAGTATAACTGCACCCCGCAGCGGCGGGTCCTACTGGCTAATCACACTACCTATTACTAGGGCAGCTGCGTTGTCGAAAGGGGACGATGGCACACTCTAGGACCCATGTTCCACTACGGACAGGGCTGTACATTGCAACATATATCGTGCTATGAAAAAAAAATGTCTGTGCGATTAATTTATTAGCCCTGTAGCACGCGTGCGAAAGACAGCGAGCCGCTTGTATGTAACGTTAGCCTTTTTTTCCTGTGTTGAAGCCGGGAGGACGAGTGAGGTGAAATGAGGTGAGAGCAGTCAGGTAGGCGAGCCTATAGCTTCCCCCCGACCGGTAAACTGTGATAAATATGTAACGTTATCTAAAAAATACAGTGTAGAAACACGACGTGGAGCTACACCCAGTAGCCTAGCCTATGTTTGAGCCGAAGCGAATCTATGTAGCTTACGCGCTGCTGTCTGTCAGTCAGCAAGCATAATTTGTCAAGGAGACGGCCCACACCACAAGCGCGACTACCTACAACATGCGAATCAGAGGCGCCGCCCTGACTGACTGATTGAGCGACTGTCTTTTTGGTTGGCTTAACCGAAAGTTTAACGACACTCGCTTGCGTTAATGTTCCTCCAGCCACCTAAAAGTGCCAGTCAAAGCAACAGCAAATGCAACGAAATGTCAGTTAAGCGTAGCCTAATCTATCTTATTATTTATGTAAGCTATGTAAAAAAACACTGCATAATTTGTGTTCAGTAGAGGTGATAATGGACATTTTATACCTGTGCTACAACTTTCTGGCTCTGTGCTACATAACTATCAACGCTTGTAGCACCAGTGCTATGTGCTAAAAAAGTTAATGTACATCCCTGGCTATGGAGCACAATTACATTAATGCAGGGCTCTAAGGTGCGACCATTTTACTCGCATTTGCCACTAAAAATAGTTTTGTGCGATCAGAAAAAATAATTTAGGAGCACACTGTGCGAGTACTGTTTTCAACTATTTCACTCACATTTTGCATCTAAAATAAATCCATGCAAATTGGATCAAACTAGAGTCAAAGTTTCACACACCTGTATACAAAACTACAAGTCCCACAACTTTGTAATTAATTTTTTTATAACAAGTCCCACGACTGCAACCTGCAACGTGCAGAACTATTGTGATGACGCGCGATGACAGCTCAGCTGCCCTCACTCAAAAACAACTGTGTAGACGCCGAATGTCCCTGCCAGTAATGTTAACAAAATTAAGAAAAGAAGCCCATTCAATTGTATTTTGCCCGGCAAAGTGGAACCAAGGAGAGAGAGGAATTCGGTGAGGCCCGGGGGGAGTCGAATCAACTCACTCAAAAATCAGTTCTATTGTTTAGATTAGATTCAACATTGTACCATAGCCTACCAGTAACTTACTGGATCCACATCAAAACGCAATGAAATGCCGTTGACATCGTAAAAAAAAAATTTTTTTTCTGAAATGCATGCCATAACGATCCAATGACATGACAATGAATTCCTTTGCATCTACATTAAACTAAGCTTTTCCACGGATTATAATTTTTTTTAATGATTATTTGTGAAGATATTGGGCTTTCTTCCCACGTTTCTTCACGGCACCGGCAGCTATGTTTCATATCCCTGCCTAAGTTCGCAAGGCATTGTGTGAGTTTTCATCTACCCCTCGGTTTCAAGTCAGCATCTGAAAACCCTCGTTTTGGAGGGCTGTCTGAACGTCCACTAGCCCTCGATATGCTCCCTAGCCCTAGAAGCTAAAAGGAATGGGACACACTACCCTACGCGTGAATGCGCAAAATGTAGGGGTGGGGCCAAGGGCTAGGGCTAAGGGATGGTATTGGGATTGGGCCATAGTCTTCATTAGGACCAATGCACATGATGAAATGTGTGGGAATAGTATAGTCTTCATTAGGACCAATGCACCTGATGCAGTGTGTGGGAATAGTATAGTAGGAGAGGATGAGAGCTCCTATGGTGAGCAGGTTATTATTGTTTATTGTTGTTGGCAGTAGGCCTAATGTGTGTGTTGGTAATAAAAATGTGTTATTTCAAATTTTTCGTTGCGCTCCTAAATTTCTTTCTGTGCTCCTAATTTTTTTCATTTAAGAGCACTTTGTGCTCCTAGTGAAAAGTGTTAGCTTAGAGCCCTGTAATGCAGTGGGCACAACCCCATAGCTGAGCCAGAACAGTGAGAGAGATGTGCCTACTGGGTGGCACCAGTCCATCGTCGTCGTTGGCCAGCCCGGACTCTCTTTCTGTCCGTTCAGCTTGGGTTGAAAAGCAGTTCATTCAGAAAGATCTGTCCCTGGGGGTAGTAGCCCGAAACCTTGCTGCTCCCGAAGCAGTCAAACTCCCAGCGTACTTGAGCGTCAGTGTCTTTCTCTTCCTCTTCCTGGGTCGCCTTGTGTCGTGACCTTTTACCTCAACACAGACCACTCCTACCCAGACAAACCTCCATCCAGGGGCCAGCCGGTGTAACTACTGATCCACTGACACACCTACAATATGGGATTTGAAAATAATAACTAGCCTGGGATTGGATGCACGTAACACAAGCTACAGAAAATTAACTAAACTTAAGATACAAGCTAAAATACAACTGACTGGTATAACTGACAATCTACAAGCTATGGTATAACTGGCAATAAGGTACAAGCTACAGTTCAATGGAGAATAAGCTACAAGCTATGGTATAACTGACAATAAGCTACAGTCCAACTGACAAGAAGTGTTGTAGTGCTTGCGTCTAGGACTCGACTAGAGTCCTAATTTTCCACTTCCAAAACTGTATTAGATGCAGTTCCAGATCTCCATCTAAAACATAAATGGACGGTTCTATGACTCAGACTGTCCTCTCCAGGGTTCTATTGTTCTCTACAGGGCTGTAGACTGTTCTCCAGGGTTGTAGACTGTCCTCTCCAGGGTTCTACTGTTCTCTACAGGGCTGTAGACTGTTCTCCAGGGTTGTAGATTGTCCTCTCCAGGGTTCTACTGTTCTCTACAGGGCTGTAGACTGTTCTCCAGGGTTGTAGATTGTCCTCTCCAGGGTTCTACTGTTCTCTACAGGGCTGTAGACTGTTCTCCAGGATTGATGACTGTCCTCTCCAGGGTTCTACTGTTCTCTACAGGGCTGTAGACTGTTCTCCAGGGCTCCAAGCAGTTTGGGCTATTTAATTAATACACATGTCAGATTTTCTGTTGCAATATGTATGAGATTCACCCCTTTTCTCTTCACCAAATGCCAATAGCATCAACAAATCTATTTCTGTATATGCACTGTGATGCATCCTATATAGTTTCTGGTTGATTGAGGACAGTGTTGAACCTTTTGTGTGGACATCAAACAAGAAAACATGCACAAATCATTTTTTATATAGGCGAAAATTGGAAATTGTGAAATTTGTCACATACCTTTATCAGCATTTTTCATTACTTTCCAACACTGGGATTTTGGGGGACTTTTGATATGTTATAAAGAACATATGTATGAGACTAAAAAAGTTGAAATAATTTCTGTTGCAATTTTTTCCTTATTGACCCCTTTTGTCTCATAAAATGCCTGGACTATATGGACATCAGACAAGAAATAATTTTTTTACATAGGCGTCAATGGGAAATTATGGCATCACCTATTTGAGCATTTTCAATACTTTCCACCACTGGGATTTCGGGGGACTTTTGATATGTTATAAAGAACTATTTATGAGACAAAAACAGTTGAAACCATTTCTGTTGCAATTTGTTCAAGGTTATGTCATAAAATGCCTGGACTATCATTTAAGTGGGGAAGCTATATTTCGTTTCTAAAGACGTTTCTAAAGATCATATTACAGAGGCATGTGAAAACCACAACAAGCCTATGCTCTATGGAAGCACAACTAGCGATTCCTAAAAACAGAAACAGAAAATAGATTTTTTTAGAAGCTGCATTCTCAGTGCCCTGTCCGCCGCCATTACATGGATATACTTGGCTCGCGCAGGATTTTAAATTTCTTCTACAGGCCTCCGAATTACACCAAAGTTATCTCGGTGAGTCAAGCGTCTTATAATATGCAGTAAATAAGGTCCAGGTTGTCAAAAATCTCCTTTATTCATTCTCCTTTAATGTGCATGTAGATAAATTTGTGGGGCAAAGTGTTTGCTGTCTTCCTGATATTATGACACACAAAACGTATTACTTCTGCTTCCACCACAAGATTTCCCGCCAGTGGACTAGTAAGTACACCGACATTCTAAAATATTAAATTCACAGGGTCTCATGCAGTCTCATGTCATGAAAACGATTTTTGGGGTCTTGCTAAGGCCAATTCATAAACTGAAAAGGTGAATACTGAACTATAAAAAAAGTTATCTCATTGAGCTTTAACATATTTAATAACCAGAGCACCAATTTACTATAAATTTCCCACTGGTTTACAGTAAAATATCCTATTTCAACCAGACCTATAGAAACTGGTGTGCGTCAGGTTAATATCCTACCTCGCTCGCCCACTCCTCTCACCTCGGCTGGACACATATAGGACACACTAGTCTTCTACAGAGCATAGCATAACCGATATGATGACTGTCAAAGCTCTTATTCAAATAAGTGACTGAAGCTTATCCATTGCTTTTCATTTGTTAATTTTGATTGCTGGTAATTATGTCACCTGTATATTGATTGATTGATTAGTGTAACTTTAATTTTGCTTTCATTTTAAGACTTATAAGGCTGCATAGTCTACGTAGGCTCAAAATGAAAGCGATATTACCCTTACACCAAAAAACTGTTTACCCTGTTACTTGCAACCAATTGGAAAATATCCATTTATGTTAGGGATATATGACATACTGTAGAGGCCCATTTTCCCATGGGTAGGCTCCATATTTTGAAGTGATAAATAGGCCTATGTGGCTGACCAATGATCATATGGTCAATGGTTTGGTCAGTGGTTTGAATCCCAGCTCCTTCTGTTCACATGCCAACGTGCCCTTGGGCAAGACACTGAACCCCAAATTGCTCCCGATGAGCTGGCTAGCACCTTGCATGGCATCTGGCTGCCATTGCGCTGTGAGTGCATGTGTGAATTGGTGAAGGAGAGGCAATTATAAAGCTCTTTGTGCAGGTAGGAAAGCGCTATACATGTGCAGGCCATTTCCCATTCCCAAAGTACCACATATTTTCAAAACAAATGTTTATTTTAATATATTATATTCTTCAAATGTCATAACATCTGTATTGAAGACTGAACAAACAGTATAACATTGTTGAACAAATTCCAGTAATGATGGAAGAAAAGAGACAACAGTAGGCTAGGCTATTTGAGGGTATACTTGGGGGCACTTTGGGGTATTTTGGGGTACTTTGTGGTATATTTCCAGGCACTTCAGGGTATTTTGTGGTATTTTGTCATACTTTGTGGTATATTTCCAGGCACTTTGGGGTATTTTGGGGTACACTTTGAGGTACTTTGTGGTTCTTTGTGGTACTTTGTGGTACTTTGTGGTATTTGAGGGTATACTTGGGGGCACGTTGGGGTATTTTGGGGTACTTTGGGGTATTATGGGGTACTTTTTGGTATATTTCCAGGCACTTTAGGGTATTTTATGGTATTTTGTGGTACTTTGGTATATTTCCAGGCACTTTGGAGGTATTTTGGGGTATATTTCCAGGCACTTTGGGGTATTTTGGGGTATACTTTGGGGTATTATGGGGCATTTTGGTGTATTTTGGTGTACTGTGGGGTATTTTGGGGTACTTTGTGGTGTATTTCCACACACTTTGTGGTATTCTATGGTACTTTGTGGTATTTTGGGGTATATGTTGGGGCTCTTTGGGGTATTTTGTGGCACTTTGGGGTATTTTTAGGGCACTTTGTAGTATTTCGGGGTACTTTGGGGTAGTTTGTGGTACTTTGTGGTTCTCTGTGGCACTTTATGGTGATTAGTAGGACCCCTTTTTTGACCCTTTTAACCTATACAGGACAAGATGGTGGCTCACATCATCACCCAGTTTACAGGGTTCAGAAGTTTTTGAAAATTTTCATAACTTTCTGAGGACTTTGGGGGTATCTTTTAACAGTAGTTAAAGTGTCTTTCCTTGGTCCGGTGTTTAGATGGCGAGAGATGATTTTGCAGGGTGATTTATTCAACGTGGTCTATATTGACCTTTGGATGATGCTACCAGGCCCTTGAGTCCCACAAAGCACACTCTGTGTGATTCACAAACCCACCGTTTGTCCGCCCTGTTGCTCTTTAGCATTTCAAGTTTCTCTTCCTCAAGCTACTGACCCCCACTGACTAAGATAGAGATTTTCCAAATATTTCTCAACACCCACATAGCCCCTGTTGGCCAGGGACATGAGTCTTCGCTCGCATCACTTGACAATGGCCTGTCTGTTTTATTACCTCTCTCTCTCTCTCTGTTGCTGGTGTGTTGATAGTGGAGCAGATTAATAATGCTGCCGGCTGGATTGCAGTGTCTCCCCCGGGTGCTTGCGACAGCTCACAATCAAAGGTTTCTCAAGAATCTGCCTCTTCATCTGTGCTGCTGTTGTTGCGTAGAACACATCTGACGAGCAGAAGCTGTGAGTGGAAATGGCATCATTAAGGCTAGCTTGCTTTACTATTCACCTTCAATTAATTTGTCAGGGGCTATGTTTAATTTGGCATGGCCTAGTTTGCAGTTTGAGACCCATTCCCAGGCATCTCAGCCTGCTGGCAGATTGATTTCCACACTCCCCTCCCCGTTACCACGGCGATGCAGCTGTCACCTGTCAGTTTTTCGCCATGGGGACGTGCGAGGCCTGTTAGGGCTCAGCATAGAATTCTGTGAGTGCGGTGTTGGGTCCGTCTGGGAGAGGGCATGAGAGAACACCACACTACACCGCCTCTCTCACAGAAGAGATTTTGGGAATATCTTTTTGTGACTCCAACCGTTGCATGCTTGCTAGGAACTTACTCTGTGGTATTGGCTGGGATTGAGAACAGACTGGGAGCAACACACTGGAGTCGGGTTAGTAAGGAGGAGTATCTTAATGAAGCCAGTGTGTTTGGCCTGGTGGGTCACTTCTGATAAAGTTGATCTGACTTTAAGAAAATGTGTAATATTTTAACTTACATGTAGTTGTGTTTTTACCTTTGATTGTGTGACATTTGATTAGACTTGATTATGCTTCAGGGTTGTGGTGAGCCTCGGTTGGGGATGTTAAGCCCAACAGACCTGCTACTGTGACACTATCAACAGTTTGCTTCCAGCTATCTGGTTCCCACTGCATGAGGACAACATGCAGAAGTAGGTCTTGGGATTTGTAAACTGTAAACTCTCTCTCTCTCTCTCTCTCTCTCTCTCCGGTCCTCCCCCTATCTCCTCTGTAACTGTGAGAGAGCACCTCTACCACTCAGACGTCTGGAGAGAGAGCCTCTACCAATCAGACCGCTGGAGAGAGAGCCTCTACCAATCAGGCCTCTGGAGAAAGTGTTTCTACCAATCAGGCCTCTGGAGAGAGAGCCTCTACCAATCAGGCCTCTGGAGAGAGAGCCTCTACCAATCAGGCCTCTGGAGAGAGAGAGCCTCTACCAATCAGGCCTCTGGAGAGAGAGAGTCTCTACCAATCAGGCCTCTGGAGAGAGCGTCTCTACCAATCAGACCTCTAGAGAGAGAGCCTCTACCAATCAGACCTCTGGAGAGAGAGCCTCTACCAATCAGACCTCTGGAGAGAGCGTCTCTACCAATCAGACCTCTAGAGAGAGGGCCTCTACCAATCAGGCCTCTGGAGAGAGAGCCTCTACCAATCAGGCCTCTGGAGAGAGAGCCTCTACCAATCAGGCCTCTGGAGAGAGAGCCTCTACCAATCAGGCCTCTGGAGAGAGAGCCTCTACCAATCAGGCCTCTGAGGAGAGAGAGTCTCTACCAATCAGGCCTCTGGAGAGAGCGTCTCTACCAATCAGGCCTCTGGAGAGAGCGTCTCTACCAATCAGGCCTCTGGAGAGAGACACAGCCGTAAGACATTCCTCATTCTCTGGCGGGTTTCATGACATTCAACCCTCTGACAAGTATGATGTGCATTGAAATGTTGTTGCGAGCTCCTAAGTGTGCTTAAAGGAGTAGTAAATTGAAAAATCATGTTTAGCCCTGTTTTAAGGTTACTTATGATCATATACAATGGTTCAGATCAAAAAGTTGACAAAACTAGCACTTTTGAGAAAGTCTGATAATTGCTCTACCACCGTTTTGGTCATACAATGGATGTGGGTGGGCACCTTAAAAAATCATTCAAAAAACATGTTAAACTCAATTTCAAAGACAAAAAACTCACTGAGGTGTTAGTTGGCGTTCTGACATATAATTCGCCATAAAGTAAGATTCTAGTTCATCTGGAAAGGCTTTTTAAAATATTTAGCATAGAACTATTTAGTCGCAGCACATGTGTGTAAACTTCCGCAAACTAGGTAGCCTAGCAACATAAACAATAACAATAGCTACCGTAAGTAGCTCCGTTTCCTGAATCCCCTCTGCGGATTGATCTACACATCTACAACGGTCGCTTCAATACAAGTCAATGGATTTCATAAAATGATCAATAAAACCCTACAGGATTCATACTTTGCGGTGAATTTGATACCAACGGACACCAATTACCCCCTCGGTGAGCTTCTTGTCTTTGAAATCGAGAGTTTAACATGTTTTTGAACGATTTTTCAAGGTGCCCACCCACATCCATTGTATATCCAAAATGGTGGTAGAGCAATTATCAGACTTTCTCAAAAGCAAGGCTCCGAACCGGTTCAAGGAACTGAAACGAAAACCGAAAACGAATGGTATTTTACGAGGAACAGAAACAGGAACGAAAACGAAATGGTCTTTAATTGTTCCAGAACAGAAACGTTAATTTGAAATCTTTAAAACCGGTTAATAACGTTATTTTTTCTTGTTCTTTGTAGTAGGCCTATATAACTTAAAATAATTTTTAAAAAGAAGAAAATAAAAAAAAAGCTGGGCCTTTTATGGCCGAATAGGCTAAATTAAATGTATTACATTTGTAGCCTACATCTTGTCCTGTTTTTGTAATGTCGCCTAGGCCCCTAAATCTGTTATTTCACAGTCCGGATCTTAAATGCTTGCTTAGCGAAATGAAGAGATTTAGATATTACAACAACACACCATAGCCTAGTTCAGACGTTTATGGTATGGTTAGAGATTATTAGCGTGTGGATACAGTCGTAGCCTATACTATATAGGCCTAGTCCCGTCTGAATAGGCTACGAGTAGGCCTAACGAAGCGCTACGTTGAATGGCTATAACTTCCAGTCAGGTAAGGGCTTTTTATCGGCCTAGTGATCAAGAGATAGGCCTATTTAATGTTTTGCACTAAATTATATTTGCTGTCGTATAGGCATACAAGCAGCAGCAGTCTGGTGGATGTCTCTGAAATGTGTATCGCCACAAGATAATATTTTTGTTTGCTATCTCAACTCAACTCAAATTTTATTTATAGAGCACATTTAAAAATGACTGTGGTCGAGCCAAAGTGCTGTACAGGTAGGTGGCAAGACATAAGTTAATACATAATAAATAAATAACATAAAACATTATAAAACTAAATAAAAAAACAATAGGCCTACAGGCACAGAATAAAATAGCAACAGTACAAGAAAATATTTTTTGAAAGGATGTTGAGCTATGATGATGACTGCGCATACTGTAGTTTACGGTGTGGATTAAGGGTATACGGGAATAGGACTAATGTTGCGTATTTCTTGTAAGATAATCAACAAGGCTTCACTACAGCACACATCACCAAGGCTAAAATTGTTGGCAGGGACGTGCACAGATAGACACGAGGTGGTGCTAGAGCCCCTGCCCTTTGCCCTCTGGACAAGGCAGGTGCCCTTTTGAAAGTTACTTATTTTTTTTATTTTTTTTACAGTGTAGACCTACTGTATGTGGCCCATGGTGACATCGATCAATTCTCGATTAAAAGCGTGTAAAAATGATGCCCCAAAATGTGTTGTAATTTTGCCAGTACCACCCCCCCCACACACACACACACCCGTGCCCCTCCCCTCCCTCTCTTCCTTTGTCAACGGTAAACGCGAAAAGCGGATACAAACGGAGGCGCGCTACTCCTCCACTGCCCTTTCCTCATCCAGAGTGCTCGAGTGATGACAGCTAACCAGCCAGGTAACACATAAACGAAATGAGTGTATTGTTTGCCCCCTAAGCCTCAGTTGCCAAACTATAACTTGCATTTATTTGTCTCTGTTGTGAAGTAAGTCTTATACAGCGGCAAACAGCTGAGCCTAAATTAGCCGACTGCCCACCTGCTTAACGTAATGCTTAACGTAATGATGACCACCGCATGACCAATGTGAAGAATACAGCATGTGAAGCTATCAATATTAAGCTGAATATTTAGTATTATGTAGTAATCTTAACCAAGTCTCACGCCCCCCCCCCCCCCCCGTCAACAACTCACGCGACACTCAAAAATCTCTGTCAGCACCCCCCACACCCCCTCAACAACTCGCGCGACAAATTATCTGTCTGCACCTCATTTTTCACTGAGCACCTGCCCCCCAAAATGTCTGTGCACGCCACTGATTGTTGGCAATAAGGCCACCACAACCCTAGACTTGTTGATTATACCTTACAAGAAATACTGTAGGCCTATAGAGTCTTAATAGGCTTACAACCTCAGAACGATGAACGGAACGTTATTTTTCGTTCTTAACCGGTCCAGGAACGCTATGTTGGTGGCGGAACACAAGAACGGAAACGTTAAATATGCTGGTTCTGCTCGGAGCGAAACGATTGAAAAATAATTTCGTTTTGAAGCCCTGCTCAAAAGTGCTAGTTTTGTCAACGTTTTGATCTGAACCATTGTATATGATCATAAGTAACCTTAAAACAGGGCTCAACATGCATTTTCCCTTTACTACTCCTTTAAATGGTCCCCATCAGATTAGAATTGGGACTTGCACTACATTTGATTGTCTCAAAGTGCGAGACAGACCAACTCCCTTGTCCTCTTCTACCACCCCAGGTATGCATGCTGTGCGCACCTCAATAAGTCCCGTTCGTTGACATTGACAGTACTTAAATCTAGTGCTAGATGTCTTCTTTGCTAGCTAGATTCCCTCTGTCATCGGCTTGCTAAAGCTATAACTTACAGTGGTTCATTCATTAGACTAGTAGTAATGTACTGCAGTTAGCCAGCTATACCTAAAGTTAGCTACCGTTAGCTTGCTAGCTCGGTGCAGTGGCGTTACGTTACTGGGCACAACTAGTGAATGAAGGAATGACCCACTGTAGTCTAAGTTATACTACAATGTTTTTGTAGCCTTTAGCAAGCAGATGACAGAGGGAGATTGTCTTTCTTTAATACCGTTTAGTTAAGAGCAGCCATTTGTTATGTAATGGTGTGTTGTTATGTAAAGCACAGCCTATAGGCTACTTTATTTAATTTATATGCAGTATAATTTATTTTTTGTTTTTTCACGTTATGTCCTGTGCATCAGTAGTGTCACAAATTAACAATACCAATTCAGTTATTTTAAGAATGTATAGGTGTCTTGTCTTTCCATCAAATAGTAGAAAAGTAGGGTATCGATAGTGGGATCGATAAAGACTTGAATCGTTAAGCAGTCTCAATAATGGTATCAGTGTCGATAAAAATTAACGAGACCCATCCCTAACCGTGATAAAACCGTGAACCATGATAATTTTGGTCACTATAACCGTGATATGAAAATTTCAAACCCATTCTAGTTACCACCCCCCTTCCATAGACACATTATCAGACACCCTCATACCTGCTTGGCATGCAGTTGAAAAGACAAATATCACAGGTGAGCTTGCCAATGTGTCGAAAGTAGCCATAACCAACAATGGCTAGACAAGTATCACACAGGATCACTATATTACAGTGACAGTCCACTATGTAAATGAAGGCCAACTGAGACAGAAACATTGATCCAGGCAGTGTATGAGTCCCAAAGTGGTAGAGTCAATAAGAGTATTGTTAAGTATTGGCATCGATAAGCAGTATCGGTATTGATACTGGTATCGATACAATCCTAATGATACCCATCCCTACATACCAGGCTCCAAGCCAGGATGCTCTCAATTGTGCATTGAAACTTTGAAGTACCTGGGGAGACATTAGTCTCAACGCCAGACCCATGAGAATTATTTCGCTGACACAATGTAGGCTATGCTAACTAAGTTTATGCATGCTGCAGGAGTCTCTATGGGTTTGGGACATTTCATGCAAAAATCTGGTGTTCAAATCCTGGCAATTCATTGGTTTCGCAGGAATCCCTGCAACACCAATCAGTAGCAACTTTCGCAATTACATGTTCCCACCCATAGATATGCCCCGCCCATCTAACCTGGGCTAGCATCTCTCATTTACTGCTATGACCTGTCACTCTTTCAATTTTGAACCATCAATACGCCCTCAGAATACCAGCTTGGGCACCAAAGTGGCACAGACTCTATTGTGTAGTATGCGGAGCGATTCAACGTTATTTTTTAGTCTGGAGAGAGACTATGGAGATGTCTCAGGTGGAACAGCCTCTGCTATGACTTCCTCATCACAGTGTCAATGTGTGTTATCCATGCCAGGTCCTTCGTAATCTGGGCACCAAGATATAAGTTATCCTCGTGAGACCATCCTAATTGCGCAAGCTCACATTCTGTTTCTCACATTCTGATCCTCTACATTGGGGTGCCCAGATCGATCGGACAAGCAATCGGAATCGGCAGATATTCAGTATAAATATGAGATAGGAATTCCAATAATGCTTTCTAGACACTAATCACGACAACCGATCAATGACGACAAAGTCATTTTCAAATGCACGATAACCTAAAGAACGTGAGCAAATTCACCGTCGCCTGCACGTTCACCTGAAACATGTCACCTACACGTTCACCTGAAACATGTCTCCTACGCGCTCACCTGAAACATGTCTCCTGCACGTTCACCTAAAACATGTCGCCGCTGTGGAACCACTACAATGTGTGTGAGACAGATTAAACACACGCCATCTGCAATGTATGCCAGGACAAAATAGCCTACCTCTGAGGGAAGCAAGGTAAAAAAGTTTCAACACAAAGCGCACAGTCTCTCCCACACACTCCCCCCTTCTCTCTCTCTCTCTCCCTCTGTCTCTCTCTCCTGTCTCCAGCACACATGTGTGTAGCTCTGTTCTCTTGCATGCAACCTGAGGCAGGACACAACGCTTGCAAACATATTGCAAACGGTCTGAAAGGTAGTTTGCAGTAAACAACAACAATGCTGGACTGAGGGAAATGTGATCTGAGATGGGGATTTCAATTCACTTGCAACTAACGTTAAGTGAATGTAACTCACTTCTCAGACTCAGAATAGTGTGTAGAATGTAGTCACTACTCCGGTTATCTCGTTAAATTATGTTGTGCCACCTAGAATGCACACACATAGTATTGTTTACATAATGATCAAGTAAATATTGAGGTAAAAATAATAAAATGTAGATGGGAGGCCTACTTTACTCAATTTGATGGATGAAATGTATTTAAATGGAAATGTACTGTACTGCTATACTAACTGCTATAACAAAACCAAAAAAACGGTCAGTATCGGCAGTGTATCGGCAGATATGGCTCATAGACGATCGTTGATCAGTATCGGCCACAAAAAGCATCCCTACTCTCCATAGAGATCCGTTTGTGCCAGATCAGAAAATGATCTCGCCAATCAGCATTGGTTCTGAGGAATTTGAAATACAAATAGTTACGCTGGGTGGGTTTAGGTGTGACAACAGCGAGGAATGTTTGAAGTTAGCGCATGACAGACGGTGATAGACAGATGGTTCAGTCAATCACCTGCCAAGTATTTTTGAAAGTGCCTGCCCTTTTCCAAACAGTTTCCAATGGAGAGTTCCCAGATGGTTATATGAAGCAAACCATGTGGTGCGCCCAATTAACTTGAGGTTACTTGGGGGATACTTGGGGTCCCACTGATGTTTAGAGGGCTGTAGGTCCTCTCCTGCTTCCCTCCCATAGTCCACTTGCATCGCCTTCGTCTTGCTGACATTCAGGTGGAGGTTGTAGTCCAGACACCACTTAGTCAGGCGTCCCACCTCCTCTAGGTAGGCCTTCTCATTGTTGTTGGAGATTAGGGCTACCACAGCTGTATCATCAGCGAACTTTATGATAGAGTTGGAATCCGAGGTGGCTACGAAGTCGTGTGTACAGGAAATACAGCAATGGGGACAAGACACAGCCCTGGGGTGCTCCCATGTTGAGGGTGAGGGAGGATGAGGTGTGGCTGCCCGCTTTCACCACCTGGCGTCTGCCTGTCAGGAAGTCCAGGATCCACCTACTTACACAGGGAGGTTTCTATTTCCAGGTCCCTGAGTTTGGTGATGAGTATAGAGTTGGGGGTTATGGTGTTTAAAGCTGAACTATAGTCAATGAACAACAATCTCACATAGTCCCTTTGTCCAGGTGGAATTGAACAGTGTGGAGTCTGTGGGCGATGGCATCCTCTGTGGACCTATCGAGTTGATAGGCAAACTGTAGAGGGTTCAGTGTGCTTGGCAGTTGGGAGCAGATGTAGTCCTTGACCAGCCTCTCAAAGAACTTCATCACTACAGAGGTGAACACTACTGATTGATAGTCCAATACGAGTCATTATGATGATAGACTCTTTGAAACATGTGGGTATAATAAACTGGGCCAGGGATAGGTTGAATATCGCTGTGAACACCGGTGCCAGTTGATCAGCACATGACTTGAAGACTCGCCCCACGATGCCATCTGACCCTGCCGCCATCTACTGTATGCGTTCCCTTGCTTGAACTCCCATCTCACATGGTGTTCAGAAAGAGTAAAGGCTGTCTCTCTCTCTCTCTCTCTCTCCCTCCACACACCTCCTCCTTTTGGTTGGGTGGAGCACAGACTCCGCCTCCCCCGCAGGGGAGTGATACAGTCCTCACTGTCATCCATCATCTCCTCTCCTCGCAGTCCAGAACCCCCCCCCCCCCCCAAAAAAAGTACCCCCACCTCATCTTCTCCCACTATAAAAATGCTCCTTGCGGACATGCAAACACTTACTGAGAAGAATTGAGAAGAACAAGTCTTAAGTCTGTGAGGAAACTAAAAAGCCACAAGATGCCAGCAAGCAGAAACACCACGAGAAATATCTCAAAGACCAAGAAACCAGGTATGGGCTCCTCATTTTACCAACTACTATGAAAACTTTTTTATATGAGAATTTCAGTCATTTACATTACTGTCATTTAGCAGATGCTTTTATCCAAAGTGTATGCAGTCATGCAATGGATGGTGAACAACAACATGTCTTATTGATCAAATGACTATATACCTGCAAGAAGACCTCTCAAATGACAAATATTAACCATGAAGTAATGTTAGTTTTTTAAAGGTAATCATACAATACTATACTATTTTTTTTACTACTATATTTTTACTATATTATTCTTGAGGTACAGCTACTGGTCAGGCGCAAACAGGTTTTGAGCTGTATCATATCACATTTTTATCATTATTTTGATGCTTAATAGACCTGAGGGTCATTGCCTCCTTTAAACACGATGGCCCAGTCCCAATGTCCACCCTTGCAGACTTAAGAGCGCGCTCCCGCGAAGTCCGCGAGGGCTTAGGGGTGTCCAAATGTCAACTCGGCAAGTGCGTGAGGGCTCTCCGGCAGCCATTTTGAGCCCTTTATGGCCCCTTCCCGTAAGTCTGCATTTCTGCAGACTTAGCCCAAGGGAATTACCCACAGTTCATAGCGTCGTGACGTGAAACACGGGGTTACCTGAAGAACAGCCAACAAACAAGCACGGACAGATCAACCAACCGTAACGTTCACGTTACAGAACAAAATATGTTTTCATGTTTTCAGCTGGACTTGCTTATCTGCACAAGTAGCCTTATAATTATTTTGGTTTCATTATTTTTAAGTAGGCTATGGGTTATTAACCCCATGGGTTTGTATAATGTGATTTGTTTAAAAATATGTAGGCTATGGTTATAATTTACATCGATTTCTGTTGCTCTAAATCATATGATTGCCCAGTTAAAAGCAGTATGACATTAATTACCCATTTCGGTGCAGTGTTCTTTGAATTGAGATTTCCAACATGAATATGGAAAGAGTTGTGAGGTGCAGGAATGTGTATACATAATATATTATCATTCTTAAGTTAATACTTTTGGATTCATCACAAACAAGAATCACAGGCAGTAATGTAGTTTGCATATGACCACAAAATGAAATGATTTCAAGTTGAACAAATGTTTTGAGGGTAACACAGAGAGTTCTGATAATGTAAAGGGGATTTGACTCAGCCAAAATTAATTTACACGAAGGCCTACAAGAAAAACATGTACAATTTACAAATTGATTTAAAAAAAGCCCCACACCCACAATAGTAAGAAATATGTTTTCACGTCAACGTAATGTGATGTCACAAGTGCTGTCCCATTCCTTGTTATACCAATTCGAGCCCTTGCAGCCTCTCACACTCGATCACTTCACCAGGTGACGTCAATAAGTCTGTGAGGGCTCAGGGCTTGAGGGTTTAGGGGGGACATTGGGACTGGGCCAATGTATTATCTGGGTCATTACCTCCATTTAACACTATGTATTCTCTGGGTCATTACCTCCATTTAACACTATGTATTCTCTGGGTCATTACCTCCATTTAACACCATGTATTCTCTGATCTTGGCTCCATCACACCATGCTCTTCTCTTTTACAGGCAGCGCCTCAATCACATTATTCATTAATTTAATGACATCAAGCTGAACATCTTTTTCTCCAATGCAGTTTAATTTCTTAAATAGTTCAGGGCATGTTTTAGAAACAGTCATGAAACTCAACGTATTAGGGCTGAAACTTACCATTCTTATAGGATATCACTTTTAATGTTATCTGGAACTACCAGTCATGTTTACATGTATATTGTATGCAAAAGATCAGATATTAACACATCTGCTGGACACACTAAATCACGAATAGGAGCCTGATAGCCTGGGAACCAGCCTGGGAATGTTTTATTAGCTTTGGAATCTGGACCCTCCCATTCAGACAGAGCAGTGTTGAGGCACTTTTGTAGACAACCAAGATGGCTGCCGCCAATGTGGAATGGTCTGTTGAATTCGCTATCGTGACAGTATTAAACAAACTGGACGGTATATTTTCTCTGAAAGAAGAACAAACAAATGTACTTTAAGCATAAGGCATTTTGGTCTGCACCACTTGATAACACCCCTTGGAAATCGAAAATGAACCGAGAAGTTCATGACAAAATTTCTAAGTGGCCTGGCGACGCCAAGCTAAGAGCCTGATATGTCAGATTTGCACACCTACTGGACACAGTAACCTCCCGTCCGGAAGCTTGAGATACATCAGAGAGCTACTGAGCAATATGATTTGCGGAACATCATGTCATTGCACCGTCTCAGATTTCTGAATCTGCTGTCCATATTGATTTGTTGATTCTAAGATGACATCAGATACTTTGCTTCGGAGAACTCCAGGGTGTATGGGAGACGAGGGTCAATAAGGATGAGGTATAGATACACAAACTAACAATAGCCCTCTCATCACAAGGCTTTTATAACCGTGCCCAGGGTTTCCGTTCTGTACATTTAGAGCGTCCCGTCGCTATTGCTGCCACTGCTTCAGAATGGGGGGTTTTATTTTTACTCTGCGTAGCGGTAACTACAGGGGTATGCTCTGCGGAACGAATGGGCATCTGCTCATGGATGAGCAAATAGATCACTGACAGGATGACAACAACCAAATAAACAGAGCGAGCATTTTCTCCACTGAGCCTGGTGACTGGAGCAAGGTTACCTCAGGCAGAGCAATGCAGGCATGAGGGTCAAATAGCTACTGGAGGATAGGAGAGCAAGAAAAAACAGTAGATAAACACTTAGGTGAAGTTGGTTTCGAATTGGATATTCAAAAGATATTTGGACACCCAGTCTTATCATCTTATTTCCACGACTTCAACCCGGGCTTCAATGCAATGGTCTTCACGACCTGTGGGTTAGAGGTCAATTCAAATGGCTAGGGGCCGTCAACAAATTACACCTTACAAATGTCAAAATATCTCTCTTTTTCAATAGCTCCCATGTCATGTGACCCAGTGACTATTATAATACATTAGACAAATAGAACACAGCTCCTTTTATTGGATTTTTAGTATTTATTATATTTTATATTGATATTTTAATGGGAAATGTGTTTCTTTTTTTCAATAGCTCCATGTCATGTGGCCCACTGACTCCAAAACAACATGTTATACTACATTGGACAAATATACCATAGCTCCTTCTATTGGATTTTAGTACCTGATTCGATTTTATATTAATATTTTTATTGTAAATGCATCTTTTTAATAGCTCCCATTCATCCAAATTGACCCAGTCACTCAAAATCAACACAGAATATTATACTAAATGGTACTACAGTACTATGCTAATGAGCACCTCCCTATATATACTTAAATAGATATGTTCCAAAGTTTGTTTTACAGTCAAGTGTCATATTATTTTACATTTTAAAATTGATATTATTGCGTTACACCACCCACGGTACAACCTTTACCCCCGCTGCTAAAAAATCTTAGAGGAAACACTGCTGTAACTACAGTATCCCAAAAATGTCAAGGTCATCTCCCCCATAATCCACTCACTTTGCTGGCTTTTCAGGGTCACGGCTGATTTAGACAGAACTCATTATTCACCTGGCTCTGACTGCACTTCTGAGAACAGAATATCAGTGAGACCAATTGATAACCCTGTCACTATATATGTCCTCAAATCTCTAAATCTCATCAAACCAGGTCTCTGTTTGTGTGTTCAGTGACATTCTTTAAAGCCTTGGCTAACCCTGCTATTGCCAAGCGCTCATAACCCTTGACCCTTGCCCTCACAGTGAGGAAAATTACCAAAATTGTCAAACAATGCGAAGACCCAAGCAGGTAAAAGAACAAACAATAATTTTAGTTTTGGATGAAAAGGCATTAAGGTTGTTCTGTATATGACTATTGCATGATAAGAGTTTGTTCGCTGGTAAAGTATGCACATAAATTAATTGTGAGTATGACTGGATGTACTAAAATTAGTGCTAGAGTTAAATTAAAACTACTTTTTCAGTTTTGGACACGGACATGTTTCTGACATGGTTATTGCAGCATACTGTTACTGTCCAAAATACAAGTCTCTCTCTCTCTCTCTCTCTCTCAGACAGTCAAACAGTCCCCGTCTATGAGCCCAATGTCCCAGTGCCAACCTGCAGAGCTGAGCTTCTGAAATGTAAGAATAAATTAAACCTCTTTAAAAAGGAGCATACATTTAATTAAATATATTATAAAACAGGTAGCTCAAATCAAGCAATCTGATTGGTTCATAGGCTATTAACAAATGAAATTGGTGTTCATCTATTACTTCTGTATTGTCATGGTGACCATTTTATAAAAGCAATAGCTCACTTCAGGCCTGTGATATTTATATCACAGCTAAGGGGCGGTCGGCCCAACGCACAACGACCCTTACAGTAGTTGTGATAATAACCATATACTGTAGCACGGCCTGTTGTGAGCTATTAATTAAATATAACAGTCCAAAAATCAGAAATTTGTTACAAAGCTATTCACTTCTTCCTCAATTTTGTGTCCTCAAGATTGGATGAACTTCACCTTGGATGATAAAACAGCCAATAGGGTGCTGTGGATATCAGAGGGCGGGGCCAAAGTGACTCGCAGGACTAAGGAGTTGTGTCCTGTCCTGGACAGACCAGAGAGATATGCCTACTCTCCACAGGTAACTGTCCCTCAGTTTTGGAATGTCTTTATCACACTTAAGACCTGGGTTGAAATACGATTTAACTTTGTCTGGCACAATGCAACCAATGGGCTGTTCCAAAACATGTCTGATACACTTTACAATACAGTATACCACACAATGTATTCTCAACACGGCACAGATCTGTTCTACTAGTCTTCAGGCAACCACAATATTTTATTTATTTTCTATTTAACCTTTATTTTAAAAGGCAAGTCAGGTCAGAGCAAATTCTTATCCAGGATGACCATCTTACCATGTTCTCTGGTCCTCTGTCAGGTGCTTTGTAAGGAGGGAATTTGGAACAGGAGGGCCTACTGGGAAGTGGAGTACACAGGCTGGGTGTTCATTGGGACCACCTGTGAGGGGGCAGCACGGAGTGGCCACTCTGGGCCCAGCGGTCTGGGGGAATACGAGGACTCTGTGGCCCTAGGCTGGTCTGGCACCTGCTACCAGATGTGGTACAGCGGGACTTACACGGAGATACGCAACGTACCTCGCTCCTCCACATTCGGGGTCTACGTAGACCAGCCCGCGGGAATCATGAACTTCTACCAGGTGATGGGAGAGGAGGGAGAGGAGAAAGAGGTGAGGCTACTGCGTAGCCTCCAGGCCCCCCTGAAGGAGAAGATTATGCCTGGCTTCTGGGTCGGGATACAATCCTCCTGCACGATACTGAAGAAACCACAATGATGTTGACGTTTTATTGTTGGATAGGGCTGTGGTGGGGTCACCATGAAGGTCATACTGTAGCCTACTTCTACTGTATAACATACTGTGAGGAGATTCAAAAGTGTGGATCTAAAATGAGGGAATTTAAAGAAAGGATTCTGGAATGTAGGAATGTATAAATGTACAGTAGGGTTACTTGGTAGGGATGGTATAGAATGGTCTTAAATTAGATACTGTATGTAGGCTACTGTACAGAAGGATTACCCTATGGGGGGGTATAGAATGGTTTTAACTACTGTAGGATTAGTGGGTAGGATGGGTATAAAATATCATTGTGATGCATGTTGTGTGGAAGAAACCTCCAAGTTACAATATTTTTTCTTTGTGGATATACATTCTTTTTCTTTAGGACAGGGCTCTCTGAAATACTTAATTCTGATTGGACAATCGCACATTCTATCAATCAATTATTTCTCGATAATTGACCGACGTCAAGGGCAACTGAGTAATATTGACCTTGTTGAGGGCAACACATTAAATGTCTATGGGCGACAGTTGAAAGTTGTCTGAAAGTTGCTGAACATTCTAAACAGTTAATTAAACAATAACACATGAGACTGTAGCGAGTAGGCATTTGCACAGTTAACCGAGTACTCGAGTACCCGAGTAGGCGATCTGCTAGTCGGAAAATAAATACTACTAGGTTAATCTAAAGGCTATACAATATGGCATGTTTGGCCATGAAAGCGTGCATTTCTGAACGCCTGTGCACTTTTTCAATTGTTACCAAAGAGGATAGAGCGTTGGCAGCTGCCTGGAGAAAAGCGCTGTATACAGAGTCTTTTTTCGAGGACTCCGGCTTTTTGAAAACACTGCCATCTCAACTTTTCAGAAAGGCGGCTCTTCCAGGCAACCAATGATCAGATATTAGATAGGGCATGACTCGAGTCATGACGATCGTCAGCTGTCTGGGGATCCCGGGGGACTCCCCTGCCTGGCTATTAAACAGAATATCTGAAAGCGCACCAATCGTAAAAATAATAAATGCAGCCAAGCTGTCAGGGGCAGTGATGACTGATTACTAGTTGACTACTGTCTAGCCAGCTAACTGGTTACGTTTTAAAAGCTATATTCAGGGTTTCCGCTATATACATTCAGCAGCGGCTACTTCAGAATGGTTCTTTTTAATTTATTTTTAATTTAATGCGCAGCGGTAGATACGGCTGTAAGCTTCACGGAACGAATGGTCGTCGCTCCACTCTCTCTCCACTTTGAGGAGGACGAGCAAATGGAACACTGATAGGATGTCAATCACTCGTGAAGTCATGACAACAAAATAAACAAGCACTGAGCATTTTCTCCTCAGAGCCCGACTCCAGCGTTAGCTACAGAGCGGCAGGCAGAGTGAATACAGAGGTATTATACAAACATTAAGTTAGATAGATTGTAGCTAACGTTACCGTTTAAATTAGCATTATATTCTCTATTGATGTCCAATGGTAATTAATTGTCATTGGCTATGTTATCAGTAGCTAATGTTCCAACTAGCAAACGTCACCCGTTAGCCAAGTTAGCTTGGTAAGCTAGCTAGCTAACGTTAACGAACTCAGTGAATCATACAGACGTTACTTCAATAAACATCGGTAGAATTATTGCCAACGATGTTTAGAAGCTATTGAATTATCCTTGGTTGCCTTTTCAGATGAGTTTGTAGAGATATTTCTCAAAGAAGAGAAAGGTGGATGAAGAAGATAGTCAGATAACAGCTGAGGATTTAGCTAGAGATATAAATACCATCTAGTTGTAAAATATGTTGCCTGATGTTGGTGGCTAACGCTACTACAATATTTTAATGCTCTAACTGGTTGCGTGATCAATAATCTAACGTTACTCATTCTTAAATGTAACCATATCAGAGGAATTACTACACGTGTGTTTGAGTCAAGTGCACTTGTGCATGCCAAATAAAGAATTCTTCTTCTTCTAATATTTGAAGAACTATATTAGCCTACATAATCTGACTCAATTGTGTTTATTTATTTCTAAATAGCAAACAGCCTATAACATTTGTGAGGGAATATCAAGGCACTGTGACTATAATGTAGGTTGTCAGGCCAAACATTAACACAGTAGACCTGAGGTTTTATGTAAATGAATGGAGAAGAGGCTCCACACTCCCATAGAGAAAGCATTGTCTGTTCAATAACCAGAGCTTGAGAACTTGAGCTCAAGGTGCTAGATGCATTCATGAAGTCGAGAGCTTTGTCCCAGTCTAAATCTTGTGTTTCTGCGATCCATCAGGTTACTGGATGGCTTTTTTATCAGTCATGGGAGAAAAAATGTGGTTTTCACCGCTACCACGAACTACACCGCATGAGTGTGTAACTAGCGAATCATCTGAATGGAAAAAAGGTCACATCAGAACACTTATGTGCTCCCAATTACATGTCAATGTCGCACAGATTACATGTTTACAAAATAAATCAATGGAAAACAAAAAATGTGTACCTACTACAAAAAATGTGTGCAGATTGGCAGGTCTTAGTGTTTTTTTATCGAGAGCTGGAGGCGGCATGAAATTTGATGGAGGCGGCCGCCTCGTAATTCTCTATGCAGGAAAAACCCTGAGGTGGATTCATCACTGCTGCCCCACATAGACACATCCAGGACATGACAGGTCCTCTCAGCCCTGCCAGTTCACATCCCCTCCACATAATCACCCTTCTCTCTCCCACTCTCGCCTTCTCCTGCACACTCTTTCTATCTCCGCTCTATATATCTGTCTCTTTCCCTCTCTCTCCCCCTCTCTCTCCCTTCTTTCTTGGCCGCCATACCTTCTCTCTGCCAGCTGTAAATCAAAGACAAAACACATAGCAGCCCAGCCCAGGTGAAGAGGATAATTGTTTGAAAAGCAGCTGTCTAGTCGGTGGGTCTTCCACATGCCCCAAGTTTCAAAACAGACTGATCTGACACAAACACACTGGCTAAATGCAATCCTTCTGGTTTCTGTCTCAGCTGAATGAAGTGAAATAAAGTAAGTTTAGGATGATTTTAAAGTGAGGGTGACTACTGACTTCACCTTAACTATGCCAAACTGTCTAATGAAGATATTTCAATGATAAATAGACTAAATATAATAATATAAATATAACAATATAAATTTATATTGCACCTTTTGACCTTTCCGGACAAAGTGCTTTGCTTTACAATGGCCATTCACCCATATACATACCAATGGCGACCAGCTGCCATGTAAGCAGGGGTGAAAATTAACTTTTTGGCTCACGGTGAATCACCTGCCAAGGGGACTGTAGATGAAAAAATCTACTGGCCAAGTTGTTTTTTTTTTTTCAGATAGCCTTCTGAAATCTAGTCGCCAATTGGAAATCTTACCTGCATTTGGCCGGTGGCAGGTGGTAATTTTCAGCCCTGCATGCAAGGCTATAGCCTTCTCAGTGGGAGCAATTTGGGGTTTAGTGTCTTGCTCGACATGTGGACAGGAGGAGCAGGGAATTGAACCACCGACCCTGTGGTCTTTGGGTGACCCGCTCTACCTCTTGAGCCACAGCTGTTCCTGACAATACTACTGCCAGTAACACTCCAATGTGTTGCTGTGGATGGAGCAGCAGCGGCAGTAGAAAAACATTACAATGCACAAGAACACTGCTACACAGAACGCTGCTACACAGTAGAACACACTTTAGAACACAGTGCAGCACAGAACACTGTAGAATACAGTAGGACACTGCTTAAGATGGTCAGGATGGTAATACAACACGCAAGAACACTGGTACACAGAACACGCTACACACTATAACACACTTTAGAACACACTGTAGAACACAGCAGGGCTGCACGATTATGACAAAAGATAATAATTGCGATTATTTGTTGAAAATGCTAATTGCGATTAATAATTGCGATTAATAATTAATATATCATATTAATATATAATAACCAAAATGCTCCCAAATCACGGACGTTGATCCCTTTCTTGCTACTAACTCACTGATCTTGTTTTCGCTAATTTTTTCAGTACTCACAGCTGCGGGTACTGAAATTGCTGCGCACAGCGCACTCAGCGGGAACGCATGTGATTGGTCAGACAGCATAAGCGCCTGTGATTCGTCCGTGTAGTCCTAGCACACTCAATTCAAAGCAAAATTATTAATCACATTAATTACAGCCTTTTGCGATTAGTTAATCGCGGAGGTCATAATCGCGATTTCGATTAATTCACGATTAATTGTGCAGCCCTAGAACACAGTACAGCACAGAACACAGTAGAACACTGCTAACGATGGTCAGGACGGTCAGTTTCATTTGTCAGCACCACAACCATGGCGAAACATTGGTGTGTTACTGACAGTAGAACTACATGTATGAAGCTCACTGGGAATACTACTACATGTATGAAGCTCACTGGGAATACTTGAACTACATGTATGAAGCTCACAGTTCTCCATCTGTCCTATATGGCAAGAAAGGAGAAGCACTGATGCACTATCAGATGTGCTGAGTTCACATGACTACAGCCCCACCTGCTGTTGAAATGCTGAATCACATCTCCAAAATATTATCTATTCTTTTTTGCAAATTTCTATCAAAATCTCCACCATTCGTCTTTACAAATCCTATAATTTCACGTAAAGGATTTCCTACTTTTCCCCATATTTCTGAGCCAGGTAGGCGTATGGCGGATGAATGTGGGTCATGTCATGTGGGTGTAGTCTTCTATGCAGTCTTCTACAGTATCTACAGTGAGCCTATGGCTCCATCTGCTGGGGGCTGGCCATCTGTTTGATGTTGGAAATATAGCCATGAAGGACTACACTGTCCATGTTTTGTATCTGTTGCGATCCCGCCCCCTGGTCTCAACAGGAGTAATAGGAGAGTGTAAGGAGCCAAGCAGCTGTCAGTCAAGTGAACTGATTGGGTGGGAGTGTCTGAACTACAAGCAGTAGGCCAGTGCTAAAAGAGGAGGGTTGGTAAATGTCCATACAGTACGTAGTTTGATTGATCCCCAGGGGTCTTTAGTCACTCTGAACATAGGCTGACACCTCTTGGGTCAAAGGAAATAACTCAGACATGTGAGATCTAATTATAAAATGGCAGATTTTCATAGAATAAATTACTTTAGCTAATTACATACCTTAATCGACTAGAGATTCTATTGTATGACCTTCTCACTGCCTATAAGTCCCTCAGTGTAGCTGAAGTGGTGCCCATGTCTACTTCAACTTTCCATGTTTTGGGTTTGCGGCATTTGGTTTTGCAGCGGGACACATCAAGAAGAACAAACAACTACAACAAAAGATGCATAAGAATAATACACTATTATCAGCGTCTTCATCAACACATCGTCATCAACATCATCAAGGAACAAGGATAAGAACAATCATATGAACATAAGAAGAAAAATAAAGAAGAAAGTCAACAAGCCAAGTCTAAGACAATGAGACTTGCTTATACCACAGTAGGTGAACTACAAAGACAAATAGAACCACCAGTACCTGAACACAGCAGGGGCACTTTATACTGTGAAATATGCAACATGGTGCCTGGCAAACAGCCACATATTCAGGCTATTATGCACATGGGGTAAATTTAGATTGGATGGGTGTTTTTCTGTCTTCCTCCTCTTATCAAACTCTATAAATACCCTCCCTCAGTTTGTTGTTGTGTAATAACAGCAGTGTTGAAAGGGTGTCCTTTGGGCTCAGTCTACAGGTCTGCTTCTCTACCTAGCTCTTCTGTCCTGGTCATGAATCTCACTTTTATTCACAACTGAAATTCTCATAATCCTCTACCTCTGTCACTCTGAACTGACTTCAGTATATTTTAGCTGTCACCCCTTAAAGTATACATATTTATTTCCATAACATTAACCAGTTGTTACAAATAAAGTAGAGAGCAGCTGCTTGACGATCAACTGAGAATACATGTAGACCATCTAAAGGGCTCTATCCAAATGGAGTGTAGATTAAGGGCAGTAATAATCAAGCCAATTACAATCAGTCAGTCGTCTCCAAATGGTCACGTGAGTCTGGGTCCACATTAGTTGGGGATTAATGTCACACAGGGGAAGGACAGCTGTTCTCCCCAAATGCCCAAGTCACAATCCCACACTCGGCAAGAGAGAGGGGGAGAGAGAGAGAGAGGGAGAGAGAGGGATGGAGAGAGAGAGAGAGAGAGAGAGGAGGAGAGAGAGAGAGAGAGAGGGGGGGAGAGAGAGAGAGAGAGGGATGGAGAGAGAGAGAGAGGGATGGAGAGAGAGAGAGAGAGGGGGGGAGAGAGAGAGAGAGAGAGAGAGAGGGAGGGATGGAGAGAGAGAGAGTGGGGGGGAGAGAGAGAAAGACAGAGAGACTGCCAAGTGCAAGGGAGTGAGGGAGGGGAGGATGAAGAGGGAACAAACAGAGAGCCCTCTGTTAGAAGAGAGACAGAGAGAATGAATGTGAATGGACAGCGTTGGACGATCAGCGGACAAGCTGCACAGATAAACAAGGAGAGAGAGAGAGAGCTATCGAGAGAGACGAGTAAAGAAGGATGAACCCTTCTCTGTAGTGGCAGAGCAGTGTCATGTTGTTGTGATTGAACGGGCAACAGGAGACTGTGAGGTAGCCAGGAAGAAGGTGTCCCGCACAGGAGGATGCTGTGAAGAACCTGAGCCAAGTGATGGAGTCTGACATGGCCAACAGGAGGACACGACTGGTCAGGTAAAGAAGACAAGAGAACTGTGTTCCATGAAGAAAGATAGATTAACTTTGAATGAGTTCAGTTCATATAAAGACCATGTGTTCAGCATCTTACATGATGCCTCTAGTTCTGGGAATTGTAGTACAGTAAACATACTCTAACCAAAACCATAAGAACACTGTAATGTGATAATCCCTCTGCTTATGTAACAGGTGTCACTGTGTCGCTCGTCAGCATAGCTTCCAACCTCACTTTGCAAACACTGGGTTTGAACTCGGGTCCTCTGACTTACGAACACATGTGATCACCTCTCATAAACGAGGCTTTAGCCAGCTATACCGCCGAACAGCTAGAGAATTGAGGGTGCGGGTGGGCGGTATTCATACCGAGGAGTGAGTTTTAACCAATCAGTTACACTTACATGTCACAGTATTTGGGATCACAGAAGTGAGTGTTTGCAAGGACAGAGATGATACATGATGCAGATGATTATAGTCAGATCATATTCTTCAGTCTCATATCTACAGATGACTATAGCAGTCAGATCGTATTCTTCAGTCTCATATACAGTAGTATCTATCTACAGGTGATTATAGTCGGATCATATTCTTCAGTTTCATATCTACAGATGATTATAGCAGTCAGATCATATTATTCAGTCTCATATAGTATCTATCTACAGATGATTATAGTCAAATCATATTCTTCAGCCTGATACAGTATCTATCTAGAAATGATTGTAGTCACATCATATTCGTCAGTCTCATATGCTGTAATAGCATATCTATAGATGATTATAGTGATATTGTTCAGTCTCATACAGTAGCCTACAGTATCTACAGACCTGTCCTGCATCCGTTGTTTGTTGATGTGTTTCTACTTTCTATCCAGGGGAAGGGATAATGGGAGGACGTTTAATACGGTCTTCTTGAACCTTAAAAGACAGACTCAGTTTGACATCTGTCTTTGGGAGATGTTGCTGTGCTCAGATGTGACCTACTGTCTGTGGTACTGTCTGTGGTTGAATTAAGAGACAAAGGGAATTATTCTCAACCTGACAGAGCCCTCATACCACGGTTAACTACAGGATAAATTACCATAAGCTACAAGCTACAGTACAACTGACAACAAGCTAGAAGCTGCATAGCTCTGGTCCAGGCCATCAGTGAGGCTTGACTTTCAGCCCCCCACCTTTTATAAAATCTGCCTTTGAAATAACACATATCCAGAGCATCGGTAGTCCTTAGCCTTCTTCTACATTTCCCCAGCGAGTCGATACTCTATTGACTAACTACTGCCACCATGAATGTATTAAGAGAACACAGCCACCTACATCGGGAGGCACTCAGCTAGCTGTAATGCATTCTTCCCCATGTAGGTGGAAGAAGGGAGTAAACAGAGCATCAATGAAATTCATTCATTGCTCAAATCATTAATCAGTACAACAGAGATTCATTGCGCAAATCATTCATTGGTCCATTGGTACATCAGTAAACCTTAATGATTATAGATCTGGTGACTGATTGACTGGTTGGTTGAATGATTGATTGGTTGATTGATTAGTTTATTGATTGGTTGATTGACTGGTTGATTGATTGATTGGTTGGTTGATTGATTGATTGATATGTTGATTCATTCATTGCTGAGCTGCCTTACCTTCAGATGGCTGGCTGGCTGATTGCTTCAAGAACACCTGCAAAATAAGTAAAAACAAAAGGAATCAGTTGTGCGTGTGATGTTGATCAGTTCCTTCATAGATGGAATGATTGATCCACTGATGCAACAAGTCGACAGCCCGTAGCTATATTATAATGTTAACTTACTTTTAGAAGGTTGGCTAGCTGGAAGAGCAAGCAGCACAATTCGTACATGACCGTCTCATGAAGAAAAAGATTGGCTGTTTATTGGTTGATCGATTTCTTTTTTGACGGCTTCTTGCTAACGTTATCCAGCCAACTCGCTAAACGTAACGTTATCCAGCTATACAGCACAAGCTAACCAATAGAAGGCTTGCATTAGTATAATTTAAGTGATAACTTTACTGTTGTTAGCCACAAACGGTTTATTAACTTAGGCTATACCGTTAGCTAGCTATAGCTGACACACTTGGCTAATGTTTGCTAACCCTAGCTAGCACTAGTGCTTAGCTTGCTACGTTAGTACTATACCTAGCTAAAATTATATTAGTTGGCTTGCTAACGTTAGCACTAAGTTCCCATCTAGCTAGCTAAATCATTAACCACCAATTGGTCGGCTAGCTAACGTTAGCTAATTCTTAATTTTCATTCATTTCATTATTGCTATTTAGTGTACCTGTTAACCACCTTATACCTATCCGGCTTGTGTTACTGTGAGACCGTTGTGACGGTTAAAGCCCTCCGTCAGCATTCAGAAGCGCTTTGACTCTCGAGCTTGTAAAACGCCATGTTCTCTGTTGCAGTGCTGTAAATGAATACTGCACTATGCGTCGCGCCGTCAATATGGGCCCATTACGGTCATCTCGCTTCTTGATGAATTTTAGTATCAGCAGAATAAAGAGCAATTAAACTGTAAAGAACATATGACAATGAGACACAGCCAAAACAATAATTACCTACGCCCCAG
The DNA here is from genome assembly GCF_949987555.1 of Borostomias antarcticus. Taxonomy (NCBI): domain Eukaryota; kingdom Metazoa; phylum Chordata; class Actinopteri; order Stomiiformes; family Stomiidae; genus Borostomias; species Borostomias antarcticus. Next base: position 7,097,781 of record NC_140255.1, on the reverse strand, counting down.
CGACGGCACAGGGAGAGGTAATGTTTTCGGTGGCATGCGTTTGCTTGTTTGTTTTATTTGCAGCTATACCTTTCAGCTTGCTAGCTCCAGGCCGTAGCTGGGTTGCCTGTAGGCCTTTTCAGTCCTGTAGTCGCATGCTCGCTCATGCCAGACTACAGTCCTTTCACCCTCCGTTCACTTCGCCGTCAAAATTAATCGGTGTCGGCCTATTTAGGAGAGGCGCTCATATTTACAAGTGTCAGATAAACATGAAACTTCACTCACCTAAGCAAAAGGGTCTATTTAAACAATTTCTGGGTTTTGAAGCCTCGGCGCTACCATTAAATAACTTATTTAGACGCGTTTTGTCCGAGTGAATTTATTTTTCTGAGGTAGTCTTCTTCTGTGGTGGTGGCGGTCTCTTTGAAGCTTCAGTGACCAACCCAGTCACCAAACATGTCCGGTGCTCTGCGGACCCTCTGGGGCTGTTGCAGAGGAGGGTAGTTCAAAAGAGGACAACAGGCCTGTCCCCCAACAGCATGCTGGGTCTCAGCCTCATCCCATTGAGGCTGAGCAATGCAGTCAAGAAGCTGACTGCTGCTGGTCGAAGCTGGTGGCGAAGCTGGTGGCGAAGCTGGTGGCGATGCTGGTGGCGATGCTGGTGGTGACACCAGCTGTGAGGAGCAGGGCCCATGGGGGGCCTCTGTAGCAGGATACTCGGTGTCTAATGGAGTGTCCCGCAGGTTGAGGGGGCCCATGTCTGGGCCAGAGGAGCTGAGGTCTGGCGGAGGGGGTCGAGGAATAACGCGCCACTGTCGAGGGGATAGCCTAGAACAAGTGCTGATGTCGGTTGACGTTTCAGTTCCTCGAACGCCTCCTGGCATTAGTCCAGTTAAAGTGTGCATACTTTTTAGTGAGCTCATGAAGCGGCTTGGCAATTGTGGCAAAGTTTTCCATAAATCGTCGGTAGTATGCAGCTAGGCCAACAAACTGATGCACATCTGAGACATTTTGGAGTGGGGGCCACTCCATCACCTTTTTGGATTTTTAGAAGGTCAGTTGCAACACCTCTGGCGGAAACGATGTGCCCCAGGTAAACTACCTTCTCCCGGAACAGGCAGCACTTGCACGGTTTCAGCTTTAGGTTGGCTGTAGTCTGGTGAACATGTTACTGACCGCTCCAACATTTCCGTGCCATCCACCCCCAGGACTATGATGTCATTGAGATATACTAAGCATGTCTCCCACTGGAGCCCGGCCAGAACACGATCCACAAGCCTTTGGAATGTGGCTGGTGCATTACACAGTCCAAAAGGCATCACATTCCACTCTAATAGCCCTCTCCGTGTGCAGAAGGCAGCAGCTTTGCGAGGCCTGGGTGTCATCTCCACCTGCCAGATCCCCGGATGTTAAGTCCAGTGTGCTGAAGGAGGTTGGGCTACACCGGTCTCCAGGCTCTGTCCAACCTGCTGGTCAGCTGCAGTTTGTTTATCTCTGGCCATCCTGCGGGGTGGTTGCTTCACAGGTGGCCCTGGGGTGGTCAGGATATCATGCTGCACCAGGCTGGTCCGGCCGAGGTCAGTGGGCCCTGTAGAGAAGAAGTCGCTGTAGGACTGTAGTACGTGAGCCAGCTTACCACGGTCTTACTTGGATAGGCTAGCCCAGCTCTCCATGTACAGGGCCTATAGGTGGCTGGGAACAGCAGCAGCAACAGGGTTAATAGGCTCTGGAGCCGCTGGGGCCCTTAGTGGCTGGATCTCCACCTGATCCAACACCTGGTTCAGCCATGCTGGCTGAAGAACGCTGGCCACCACTTCAATGTGACAGGTGCAGCACCAGGGTGGAAGACGGGGATGTTGGTGGATTGCTGTGTTTGAGTGTTCGAGCCACTAGGATATGGTGCCTCTCAATAAAACTTTTGGTTGGGATGTTCACATTTCTAGTCCATGTATCTGTATCTGTACACTCATCTCATCTTCCTGGCTTTTGCTACTGGTGACCACCATATGGATTCGCTGCCAGGGTTGGCATTTGGTGGATGCTGTTTTGGTTTGACGGGGGGAAGGGCAGTTTTTCTGGAAGTGTCCTACACCGGAGCAGTTGTGGCAGATGACACCCCTCCAGTTCATTTTTACACTTCTGTTCGTCTTGGAACGCCACTGCTGGCGGGATTTTGGCTCTCTCTCCGGCAGATCAGTGGGCTCAACAGCTGCCCCCACCGGTTCCTCACACACCGGCACGACTTCACATACTGTAGCTGCCCTGGCTCTCCATTCTGCAGAACTCCGTAGACCTCGCTGCATCAGCCGTGTGACTGTCTCTCATATCTCATACCGATACGCTCTAGCCAGGGTGCACGGTTGCTCTTCCAGTAGTTTTTTAACCACTTCAGCGTCAGCCAGAGCATTGGTAAAGATCTCCACACTGATGGCGTCCTGCTCTAGCTCTGTACGGTCAGCATAGACAATGGAGACTTTCTCATAGATATCATCTCTCAGACTGTGCAACGCTTCACCCTGACCCTCTGTCTCAGGTTGATGCCAATAGCTGCAGCGTGCTCTGAGCACGGCCTGTAGGCAGCATCTATTTCGTTGGGTTTTTATGGATGATGGCATCAGCTTCATCAGGCTAAATCTAAGCTGAACAGCCATGGTCTTCTCTGACCAGTGGTTGGCCCTTGCACAACTTTCAAACTGGTAAAGAAAGTCTTTCCATGCACCTGTTCCATCGCCCCTAGTGTAGGGATTCTCTCTCTCTGTCCATACAGTTCATCATCACTACTGTCCATAAGGTCACCACCACGCGCTGTGTGAGACGAATAGCAGCGTGGGGAAGACTTTGCTCTCCTTAAACTAAGATGGCCGTCTTCATAGAGGTCAGGCTCCCTATTCCTTGTTGGTGGTGTATTATGTTCTAAGACATAGTTGGACCCCTAGGTTTGTATTACATGTTTCACAGGCTGGGGCATAGATGGTGTGGGGAGTGGTACAGCTTGCAGAGAGGATGATGCTTGGGCACACTGGCTGTCTGCCGTGTAGTAGTTACAGTTCATGGAAGTGAATGGGTTAACTAGCTGGCCACATAGGACTAGCCTATGTGTTGTCTCTACAACGGAAACTGTGCGTTTTGTAGTGTGGTCGGCAAAATAGTTCCGGTTCAAATGTAACTGTCGTTTAAACATTAGTTTTGCAAATAGCCTACATTTCACAGGACAACAGACCAGCTGAGCTTCCCATCTCGGAAAAGACTACAAAGTTTTCTAGTTTTCCTGTGCCCTGTCCACTTCCATGCTTGAAAAAGGTTGTGTCGTCTCGATGAATAGCCTACAATGTGTATTTATTACACATTTACACATGTTTCTCTTGGCTATACTGATCTTATCGGGACTCGGAAAATGAATGACTACATTCATTACGAACATTACTACGATAACTGTCACAAAATGAGCATATTATTGTACATTATGGGATTTTTGGCATTATTGATCATACATCATACAGAGGACAAAATTATTGTACAAATATGATAATTATTGTACATCTGGCAACGCTGGGGCGTAGCATGGGACAACTTAAAGCCCATTACATTTTGGAGCGGAATCGAATCACGGGGCAGGTCCACTTGGTTTGTTTGTTTGTTAGAAGGATTATTACACAAAAGCTACTGGACTGGTTTTCTTGAAACTCGGTGGAGGGTTGTAGCATGGGCGGATCTGAATCATGGGGCTGATGAGGTTGTTGAGGTTCAGAGCCTCCCAAACACGGCAGGCCATTCATCTCCATTCATTTTTTAGACCAGGTTTACACTAAAACTATCAGACTGATTTTCATGAAACTCCGTGGAGGGACATGGATCAACTAACAACACATTCAATTCTGAATCGGAAACAGGAAGTGGGTCCATGAGCCGGCCAAACATGCCCGAGCCGGCCATTCATCAAAACGATGACCTCCTCATCAGTCTAAGATAATCTAAAAGGAAATAGTCCAAAAGAGACACAAGAATAAGAGACAAAATAAATTAAAGCAAGAATAAGGTCCCCTGTTCATTAGGTTACATTTCATTAGTTATTTAGCAGACGCTTTTATCCAAAGCGGCTTTATAATTGAATGAGAGAGAACAACAGTTGATCATCCAGGGTCACACCCAGATTCCTTGCAGTCCGAGTTGACATCGCCACTGTGTCTTCAATGGTGATGACCAGATCTCGGTGCGGGCAGCCCTTCCCCGGGAGGAACAGCAGCTCAGTCTTGTCCAGGTTGAGATTGAGGTGGTGTGTTGCCATCCACTCCGAGATGTCCACTTGTGTGTCAGAGGGGGGAAATGAAGGAACCAGCTAGGTGTTATCGGCATAGCAGTGATAGAAGCCATGCGAACCAATGACAGAACTCAGAGATGTAGTGTAGAGGGAAAAAGTAAGATGACCCAGGACAGGCCCTTGTGGAACTCCTGTAGTCAGACTACGTGGTTCTGACACGGACCCTCTCCATGTCACCCGGTAGGAGCAACCCATCAGGTAGGATGCAAACAGGGAGAGAGAGTGTAGACGCTGTGAAAACTTTCTCCTCGAAGGTGGACAGGAGGATCTGGTGGTCTTACCATGGCAAACACTGCTGACATGTATTGGAGTATCAGGATGGAGCAGAGAGATTTTGCTCTCGCGGCGTGGAGTGACTCCGTCACTGTAAGGAGGGCCGTCTCTGTTGAGTGGCAAAATTTGAAGCCAGACTGGTGGGGATCCAGGAGTTTCTAGTTCCTCCAAGAACCCACCTAACTTCAAGGCAAGGAACCTACTGGGGGCGGCATGCACAGTAGCTCGGGAGGTAGAGCAGCCGTTTGGGGATCAGAAGGTCCCCGGTTGGATCCCAGCTCCCAGCAGCGTCTCAAAGTGTCCTTGACCGAGACACTGAGCCCTAGATTGCTCACAGCAAGAAGGTCCTGGGTTCAATACCCGCATGGGCTATCTCCCAGGCCTTTCTGTGTGGAGTGTGCATGTTCTCCCCATGTTCACTTGGGTTCCCTCCACATAGAACCACAATATGAAAAACATGCAGAAGAACAGATGTTCTTCAGTCCTGACTAGGACTTGGACTGAGCACTTGGACTGGTCCCTGGGCGCCACTGATGAGGCTGCCCACTGCTCCTGACAGCATGGATGGGAGAAATGCAGAGGATAAATTCCACCAGTGACCGCTAATGCATGTGTTTGTGTGGTGTGTCATGTGTCGCCACTCACCCACACGTCAGTGATTGTGTGTAATTGCCGTGTGGCTAATAAATATTTATTATTATTATTATAATTATTATAATAAGCAGTATTATTATTATTATTATCATCTTCGTCATTGTTGTTGTTGTTATTACTGTGATAGAAGTCCTCCAAGAACCTCTTTAACTAAGATGATTCTTCTAGGCACTACAAAAAAGTCAAAGGTTCTTAGAGGAACTTATTTGATTCAGAGGTTTCTCTAAAAACCTCTCTAATTATGAGGGTTCTTCTAGCCCCCCCTGCAAGAATGAGGTTCTTGGAAGAACCCCTGAGGATAATAAGCTCTTGCAAGAGCCGCTCTAATTCTGGGGGTTCTTCTAGGAACCCTGGTAGGTATAAGGTTCTTGGAGGTACCTAGTGGAGTCAAGGTTTGTCAAGGTTTCACTTTTGTGTGGCTACAACTGACAATAAACTACCAGCTACAGTAGCCTACTGACAATATGATACAAGCTACAGTAGCCTACTGACAATATGATACAAGCTACAGTAGCCTACAACTGCCTACAACTGACAATAAGCTATAAACTATGGAATAACTTGCAATATATTCTTGATTCCCATGTGTCATTTACTGCCTTTTTTTAATCCCTTTTTATTATCAAACCTATACGGGAAAATAGGGTGTGCTCACGTCATCACCCAGTTTACAGGGGTCACAGGTTATTGACGATTTTTATGACTTTCTGAGGACTTTGGGGGTATCTTTTTAAATGGAAGTGTCTTTCCTTGGTCCGGCGTTTAGATGGCGAGAGATGATTTTGCAGGGTGATTTATTCAACGTGGTCTATATTGACCTTTGGATGATGCTACCAGGCCCTTGAGTCCCACAAAGCACACTCTGTGTGGTTCACAAACCCACCGTTTGTCCGCCCTGTCGCTCTTTAGCATTTCAAGTTTCTCTTCCTCAAGCTACTGACCCCCACTGACTAAGATGGAGATTTTCCAAATATTTCTCAACACCCACATAGCCCCTGTTGGCCAGGGACATGAGTCTTCGCTCGCATCACTTGACAATGGCCTGTCTGTTTTATTACCTCTCTCTCTTTCTCTGTTGCTGGTGTGTTGATAGTGGAGCAGATTAATAATGCTGCCGGCAATCATTGCAGTGTCTCCCACGGGTACTTGCGACAGCTCACAATCAAAGGTTTCTCAAGAATCTGCCTCTTCATCTGTGCTGCTGTTGTTGCGTAGAACACATCTGACGAGCAGAAGCTGTGAGTGGAAATGGCATCAGTACGTTGTGCCGTGAGCAAGACACTGAACCCCAAAATTGCCCACGTGCGGCACGGTGGCGCAGTACCTAGTACTGTCGCCTCACAGCAAGAAGGTCTCCGGTCCTTTCTGTGCGGAGTTTGCATGTTCTCCCCGTGTTCGCAAGGGTTTCCCCCATAAAGGACCCCATATGAAAAACATGCAGAAGAACAGATCGCTAACGCTGTCCGTCCCTGGCGAAGACGGACAGGAGCGCTTGGTTGTCCCCCGGGCGCGTCCCAGCATGCACGCTGCCTACTGTCTGCTCCCGGCTGCCCTTGGGGGAGGGATGTCGGGATGGGTTAAGCGCAGATAACATTTAATCTCCACATCTGTGTGCTGTATGACAAATAAAGATTCTACTTCTACAGCTAGCTTGCTTTACTATTCACCTTCAAATAATTTGGCGGGGGATATGTTTAATGTTAGGCATGGCCAAAAAAGATGTCAGTATGTCATAATTCTAACATCCAGTGCTTCAGTTACTATACATAGTCTGATAAAGATACAGCAGCAACAGTCTCACACTCTCAAAAAAAACTTGATAGAAAACAGACAACAACTCTATCACATCTATACCAACCCCCCCCCCCCCCTTCACACACACACACACACACACACACACGCACACACACACACACACACACACACACACACACACACACACACACACACACACACACACACACACTGTTTCATTTTTATTCAGGTTTTCTCCCTTACCCCCCAGTCAGTGTAGCCTAGTTTGCAGTTTGAGACCCATTCCCGGGCATGTCTGGCATACCATCTCAGCCTGCTGGCAGATTGATTTTCACACACTCCCGGACCCCTCCCTGTTACCACGGCGATGCAGCTGTCACCTGTCAGTTTTTCGCCATGGGGACGCGCGAGGCCTGTTAGGTCTCAGAATAGAATTGTACGGTGTTGGGTCCGTCTGGGAGAGGGCATGAGAGAACACCACACTACACCGCCTCTCTCACAGAAGAGATTTTGGGAATATCTTTTTGGGACTCCAACCGTTGCATGCTTGCTAGGAACTTACTCTGTGGTATTGGCTGGGATTGAGAACAGACTGGGAGCAACACACTGGAGTCGGGTTAGTAAGGAGGACTATCTTAATGAAGACATTGTCAGCCTTTGTGTGTTGTTCTTAGGCCTGGTGGGTCACTTCTGATAAAGTTGCCTATTTTAACTTACTATAATTGTGTTTTTACCAAGTGGCCTTTGATTAATACTTGATCATGCTTCAGAGTTGTGGCGAGCCTCGGGAATCGAGGCCTATTAAACAGATCAGACAGACAGATTCCAGTTCAGCCACAGACCTGCTACTGTGACACTATCAACAGTTTGTTCCCAGCTATCTGGTTCCCACTGCATGAGGACAACATGCAGAAGTAGGTCTTGTGGATTTGTTAACTCTCCCTCTCTCTCTCTCTCTCTCTCTCTCCAACCCATCCTACTTCTCTTCCTCCGATCTGTTCTCTATCAGAATGGAAGACCAGGACAGAGTCAGTCACTCCAGTGTGGTCACCATTTCCTCTTTCCCTGTCAGAAAGGTGTGTCTCTCCTCCCTGCCTCTCCGTGCCACCATCTCTGACACGGCTAAACTTCAAACGCTGGGTGTTTTTAACGTAACATGACTAGCGTTGTTGTTCTCTCCTCTTACAGGACAGAGACGACAAAGTGCAGACGTTTGGGAAGGGATGTAAGGCGGCAAAGAGAGACCCCAACTGTACTGTGGTGATCAGGGGATGGCTCAACAAGAAGGTCCTGCTCAACATCATCCTCGCAAAGTTTCTTCATTGACATGTTATTTGTATGACTAACCACCGTATTGATACAATTACATTGTATTATTCTGCAAGCTTGCATATTTTGTTGACCTTTGTAGTAGAACTGTGACTTCTATATACTGTAAGAGCTTGGAGAGATTTTTTTCTAGCTCAGTGGCGAACACCAGTCGCTCAACGTGTCCATTTTCTGTTCTTTTCAGGACAGCTCTGGACTAAAACTGTGGAAAAGAAGATGGTTCGTCCTGTCCAACTACTGCCTGTTTTACTACAAGGGTAGGTGCTTTGGCACGCCTGTGTGAATATGACTGTGAAGTCTTCTCTCAGAGTTTCTTGCTTCTGTCACTTTAACCCAGCATTCTCCTTCCTAGACAGCAGAGAGGAGTCTGTGTTGGGCAGCATCCCACTACCCAGCTACAACATCCTGTTCTGCACACCGCGAGAGTGCAAGAACAGAAAAAACACCTTCAAAGTAACATATTTAAAACTGACTTTCTCAAGCAATATCAATTCATATTCACTGTGTTCCCTCTATGTACTTGGCATATCCAGTATTTTGCTTTCTGACCTAAAAAGGATTCTATAATGGAACGTCAATGAACTCAATTGGGTTCTACTCAATAGGGTTCTACTGTATCTACCCACCCCCTCCCACCCACCCTCCAGGGTTTAGTTATATCTGTGTTTATAGAATGTATATATTAATACATCCTTACCGGTATCTTTATATTTATATTTGTATTTGTAACTATCTGTAATCTTTAGAGCACAACACGGATCTAGCAGCAACATTTCACTATTGTACTGTACTGTACACCATACTTTAACATGTGACAAGTGAACCTGGATGTGAATGTGATCCCAGGTGGTGCACCAGGGAATGCGCTCCTACTTTTTCAGCGCCGACACTCAGGAGGATATGCTGGGCTGGGTCCGAGCCCTCAGCCAATCAGCTTGCATGGAACCAGACGGCATCATCAATAGGTACTGCACCATCTCCACCATATTTCCCATATTATCTCCCTCTGCGAATCATAACAAAACATATGATCCTTTTTGTCATCCTCTCAGGCGCTGCTCAAGTTATCAGGACTTCACTCAGATAGGTGGCAGCAGTGAGTCTGTGGACCTCCCCAACTCCCCCTCTTTCAGAGATGGTCTCACCCAAAATGCTGCTCACGCCACTAGGTCCCAGAGGGAACCATGTCACCTCACGGGGGGGAGGATGGGGACGCCCCACGCGGAGCAGAGAGGCAGACGGAGCGTCAGACACAGGTAGAGGGGGTTCCAGGAGGCGTGGGTGTCCTAGACGACTGTGTCTGGACGTGACAGAGGCGGTTATTTTCAGAGGAACAGTTCAATGGGGTCGTCCACGATGAACGCATTCTGTTCTATTTTCTGTCCTCTCCACTCAGCCCCCAGCCTAAAACGCCAAGCCCCCCTGAGTACAGCAGCAGGAGGAGAGGCCACATTCCAAACCAGGACGAGGACTCTCTCCCCTTCCTGTCCGGTCCCAACACACCACCCAAGGCGTCGGAATTCATGGGAACAGGTTCATTGACCCCAAGGGGTCAACTGGGGTCGCGACCACACACACCAGTGGGGAGGGTTGACATAAGACCCCAGGATGACCTCTCAACACCCCAGACCCTGTGCTACGCCCCGGCCTCTCCCAAGCAGGAGTTTAAGTCCACTCCCCACACGCCCGTGACAGAGAGATGGCAAAGAGAGGTCAGCAGCACGGGGAGAAGTGTTGGTGCTGTTAGTGTTAATAATGCATTTCTGACAGCAGAAGTGTGTATAAAGGTTTTTACATCGGTGTTGGTTAAGAATATGCATATAGACTTTTACATGTATATTCTGTATAATGTACGGTGCAAGGTACGTCCTTAACAAGTAGTGTATAATAGTATATAATAGCTCGTATACATTCGACTACACTACATTTCATTGTCAAATAGTGAATATATCAGTTAAGAAAAATAAAATGGCCGACCGGAGCATATCCTCTGTAGTCACTCCTAACCAGTAACGTGGTTGAATGTCCACTCCACAGCCAGCGCCTACCTACTCCTCCCTTCACCACATCCCAACGGGCAGGAGAGCTCTGGGGAAGGTACGGCACCGACACACAACAACATCAAAGCATTTTCACATCCTAATATTTACACTACTCTTTTCCTTTATAGTGATATTTACTCGGTACAGAGGTACAGTGTGTGTATTGTGTTAAGTGTCTCATTGCCGGTTACAGTATATATGAAGTAAGGGTATGTATTGTACGTTTTACCGTGTGTCTTTCTTCAGAGCCACTCCATGGGGGCAAACACAGACTTATTGCCCCCTCTGCCCCCCTCGCGGGCCCCCCACGCTCCTCAGCACCACCACCACCACCACCATCGCAGCCATGTGTCTGTCTGTGTGCTACCGCCTGCCATGGTACCGCTCTGGGCTCTGGCCTGTCTGCGTGGGGCTCTGTTCTGTGTTGTCGTTGTTGTCTGGTTGTCAGGTCTTGTTGTGTGTTCTGAAGGTTCTGTTGTGTGTTCTGAAGGTCTTGTTGTGTGTTCTGAAGGTTCTGTTGTGTGTTCTGAATGTCTTGTTGTGTGTTCTGAAGGTTCTGTTGTGTGTTCTGAAGGTCTTGTTGTGTGTTCTGAAGGTCTTGTTGTGTGTTCTGAAGGTCTTGTTGTGTGTTCTGAAGGTCCTGTTGTGTGTTCTGAAGGTCTTGTTGTGTGTTCTGAATGTCCTGTTGTGTGTTCTGAAGGTCTTGTTGTGTGTTCTGAAGGTCTTGTTGGGTGTCCTGAAGGTCTTGTTGGGTGTTCTGAAGGTCTTGTTGTGTGTTCTGAAGTTCTTGTGTGTTCTGAAGGTCTTGTTGTGTGTTCTGAAGGTCTTGTGTGTTCTGAAGGTCTTGGTGTGTGTTCTGAAGGTCTTCGTGTGTGTTCTGAAGGTCTTGTGTGTTCTGAAGGTCTTGGTGTGTGTTCTGAAGGTCTTGTGTGTTCTGAAGGTCTTGGTGTGTGTTCTGAAGGTCTTGGTGTGTGTTCTGAAGCCCCTGGTGTGTGTTCTGAAGCCCCTAGTGTGTGTTCTGAAGCCCATGGTGTGTGTTCTGAAGCCCCTGGTGTGTGTTCTGAAGCCCCTGGTGTGTGTTCTGAAGCCCCTGGTGTGTGTTCTGAAGGTCTTGTTGTGGTGACATTAATGACAGTGTGTACTTGTGTACAGTATTTGTTTTTTTGTGGGAGATATTGTCTTTGAAGACGTTGTTTGTCATGTGTACCTGTATTGGTGGCGGTTAGTAGTGGTTAATGTTCAAGGTACTAATACCTGTTATGAAATGAGCTGAGGTGGAGTTAAGCCACCAGTTGAGGTTGACGATCATTTATCTCACTTCAGACTCATAATTAACTTTTTATATGTGAAACAGCTGTCGTTGTGAGACAATGGCTACTGAAAACATACATACATACTGTACAAACATACATACATACATACATACATACATACATACATACATACATACATACAAACATACATACATACATACATACATACATGCATGCATACAAACATACTGTACATACATACATGCATGTATACATTCAAACAAACATAAATACACATGCATGCATGCATGCATACATACATACATACATACATACATACATACATACATACATACAAACATACATACATACTGTTTCATCTAGAGATACAGTGAATTGGAGATAATGAATAAATAACTTAAGATAATAAATCAATATTTTTTCTCATCTCCAGGCTCCCAAGTGTGAGAGGGAGAGAGAGCCTCTACCAATCAGGCCTCTGGAGAGTGACCCAGACGTACGACTTCCTCATTCTCTGGCTGGTTTCATCACATTCAGCCCTCTGATGATAATGGTGTGATTTTTGTGAGTTGTGTGTTTGCCTCTGCCAGGCTGTGCTGACCAGACTGTGTGGGTGTGACAAGCTTCTTCAGTCTCTCTCCATTGAACTGGCCCAGCTGCAGATAGACAAGGTCAGACACAACTCTAGTCATTACTTCCTATTGGTTGGGATTTTAACTATTTTAGCAACTGTGTGGTGCACAGTGTTGTTTTTATTCCCAAAGTGCTACTTCATATCACACCCCAGACATTTCTGTGACTTTATCGGACGCAGAAAAAACGCATTGTGGGTTTGATTGATTTCCAAACTTTAGTCTATCTTGTTTTATTCACACAACTTTTCACATAAACCTTTGCTCACTCTTTATCTACACTACACTATATATATATATATAATAAAACTATACACTATACACTACATGTAATAACCAGACCAGGTCCAGCCTGGCTTATGTGCGTGGCTGGCTTGTTTCTGTTCAGGACTGGTAGGACGGAAGCTAGTCATGCCACTGAAATAGCTGAATTGAAATGATATGAAATAATGTCTGATAAATTAAGATAGGTCTTGTTGCCTGGACACATCAGTTCCAATGTTTTAAATGCTAATCCATCACATAGGAGAGGTAGGGGTACACAGGTTTCCCGTGTGGAGTGGAGGTGAGACTCCGCCCCCTTGGGACAGAATGGGTCAGGGGCAGTGCAGAGCCCTCCGGGCAATCTACATGCACCCACCAGACCACTCAGGAGCTGAGTTGTGGGGTCTGTAGCATAGATAGTGGCTTAATATATAATGGGTAATTACTGAGACACCTATACTGTAGGTATATTTTCAAAACAGGAGTATTTCAAATGTTCAATTACTGCACATAAATTCAATAACTGACATAGCACCACCAGGTAACCGCATTTTTACATAGCTTCTATAACATCCAGTAACAAAATATTGTCCACACCGAGGCTTGAACCCACAAGGTTTAAACCCGCCACCTACGGCATGGGAGGTGAACTCCGTAACCACTACACCACCTAGGGTCTGGAAAATGTGCGGTGTCATAGTGTTTTTGTTTTGATGTTCTTGGACCACTGCCTGTTGTGGTAGCAACATAGAACTGCAGGTTCTGGGACCGCTGCCTCTTGTGGTATCAACATAGAACTGCAGGTTCTGGGACCACTGCCTCTTGTGGTAGCAACATAGAACTGCAGGTCAACAACATGACGGAGGAAGCCAGGGAGGAAGGGAGGGAGGGAGGGAGGGAGGGAGGGAGGGAGGGAGGGAGGGAGGGAGGGAGGGAGTGACAACCGGACATTTGCTATCATTGGTGCGCTGGTTTACAGCCACGTACAAAAAACAGCCACATGCGCAGTATGATCTCTCCCATCTCCCCCCCAGGACAGCGTCCAGTACGGGCTGGAGATGACCAGACTGCAGCTGGAGGAGTGGAACAGCCAGGGGCTCCGAGGACAGGAAGCAGCGTTGACTCAGAAGGCTTTGCTGCAGGAAGAGTTGGTCACCATCCGAGCCCGGATGTGTGACGTCTCATTGGTGCGTAGTGGTGGTGGGGATGAACTTGCCCCCGACCACCCATTGAAGGATGATTCGAGATTTGACTCGGGTGTACATGGTGATGGAATGGGTTGAACTGCAGAAAATGTTTTTCATGGATGATTAGGAATATCTTGGCTGTGTAGATTAACATGTGAAGTCATAATAGCGTGTGCGGCAACAACACAAGAGTATAATCCTTTGTTTTGATCTTTTGCCCTCAGGAGATGGAGAGAGTGTGGAGTCAGTACGAGAGGATGGAGAGCGAGCTGTCTGTGTTCCGCTCACACCTCCAACACATCTGCAACTTCGGAATGCCACAGGTTCGAATCCCAACTGCCAAATCACATTCTAACTTCAAAATGCCGCAGGTTCGAATCCCAACTGCCAAATCACATTCTAACTTCGGAATGCCGCAGGTTCGAATCCCAACTGCCAAAATTCTGTGAACGTCAACACCGATCTGTCTTGGGCTTACTAGACCTGGGGGGTATTCCAGAAAGCGGGTTTAATGAAAATTTTGAGATTGAATTGAATTGATTTGAATCTCAGGGTTAGCAAACTCAGAGTTTTCACTAAACCCGCTTTCTGGAATACCTCCCTGTCATACACAGAAACTATTTTTAAACAGTATTAGTCACAAACATACTGTATTGGCAGAGACTGTCAGAGACTGCCACTGACTAGTACTGCCACAAGCAGTAAATACCACACGCTGTTTGATCGGTAACATATAAGTCCTGTACTGTGTTGGCAGAGCCGGTCAGCCGCCATCTGTCTGTCCCCTCAGGAGCAGTCACAGGCCCAGCGGGAGCTGTGGATGATGGAGGACATCCTCTCCGGCCTCAGGGTCAACAGAGAGCACTTCCGGGTGCTGCTGGGACTACAGAGACACCAGGGTGACGACCACACGAACAGACATCACCTAAACATCATACATATCGGCAGACAGGCAGGCAGGCAGGCAGGCAGGCAGACAGACAGACAGACAGACAGACAGACAAACAGGCAGACAGACAGACAGACAGACAGACAGACAGACAGGCAGGCAGACAGACAGACAGACAGACAGACAGACAGACAGACAGACAGACAGGCAGGCAGACAGACAGACAGACAGACAGACAGACAGAGACAGATGTTTTTAAAATTTGGTAACTAGAAGTGGTGCTTGGAGAGCACAGACCTCTACCCGTGAATACATTTTGTGGCTCTGTGCGTGCGCACGTGCATGCGAGCAGGATATGTTTGGTATCGCTGCATTCGTTCAGTTGAGAGCTTTATGCCAGTCCAACCCCTGTACTGTGTCTCTGTGACCTTCCCACATCGATATATTGCCGTTTCAAAACAGCCCCATTGACAATGAAAGGGGGGAATTTTTGTTCAAAAAATGAATGGAGGTGAATGGGTGGCCATGTTTGGGCGGCTCTGTGGCGCACTTCTTGGGTCGGATCTGCTCCAAAATATAATGGGTTCTAAATTGGCCCATGGTACAACCATTTCATGAAAATCGGTCTGGTAGTTTTTCCGTAATCCTACTAACAAACCAATAAACGAATAAACACACACCACCAAAAACATTAGCTCTCGCCCTGCGCTTTCGCTAGGGCGGAGGAAATTAGGGCTGACTAAATGGCAAATAAGTGATAATGAGTGATAGCACTACCTACAGCAGCCAGCAGGTGGCATGCAATGTGCACACACACTTTATACAGGCACACACACCTACACACGCTATACAGTACATCTAGAGATCACTATATATATTGGACTGTGCAGAACTGATGTAGGCTAGTTTGTGGAAAAGCTTCATTATTGATTGGCATGAGGTGCCCTTTCTGCAGGGAAAGACCATGACCAATGAGATCTAAGAAACAGACTGTAGCAAACTGATGCCTAAGTCTACATATGGCCTTTCATGCTATTTTCATTCTATTGCTTCCAGTCATATCCATAATTACATACAATGCGTGAGTGCTGCTTGCTGCTATTGATACAGCAATATTTTTTGTTTGATTAAACCATCTTCAAAAGAGAGCAAGATGGTCTGGATGTGATTTATACACAACATTATTATGAAACACAAGATTCAAGTAAAGACTTTTGTCATGGTGTTGTGATAAAAGATTTGGCTCACATGCAACTGACGCAATGTTACAGTGAATGCAGATAGCTCTGTTCAGAATTCAACCGTTTTTTGGCATTGTTTGTGTATCTAATGGCTATAATGGCCTCACCTCCTGATGACAGCCTACAGTATCTGATCCCCATCTCTTCCCAAAATTAGATTGTTATTGTCCTTGCATTACTTTTCACAATCTATGCAGTTACTTGCATGGTCAAATAGGGTCAGGGAAGAGTCTCTGGAATTACTTATCCTGGTCACAGGAAATACAGATATTTTCAACGTAATTCAAATGATTATTCTTATATAAAAAATAAGTCAACTGAAAAATAAAACGAAGAGGAAGTAGTTTCATTGCGTAATATCCTGCTTTCAAAGCTTCCTGTATGTATCTTGTAAAGAGGAGAGCTATTACACACACACAGCAACAGTGCGGTGCAAGGGAGAGCAGTGAAGAGAGAGGTGGTGTGTGCTCCGTCGAGTATCAGAACTAGTAGTACTGTAGTTCTGATGGGGACTGGCTTCTCAGGTCCCCGCTAGGCATACATCTGTCAGGTAAAGCAGCCCTATGTCCACAAGGGTGGGCATGAGGAGCAATCAGTGGTCCTGATGTCCTGTTGTGTGTTCTGTAGGTCCTGTTGTGTGTTCTGTAGGTCCTGTTGTGTGTTCTGTAGGTCCTGTTGTGTGTTCTGTAGGTCCTGTTGTGTGTTCTGTAGGTCCTGTTGTGTTTTTTGAAGATCCTGTTGTGTTCTGAATGTTCTGCTGTGTTGTCCTGAAGGTCCTGTTGTGTGTTCTGAAGGTTCTGCTGAGTGTTCTGATTGTTCTGTTGTGTGTTCTGAAGGTTCTGCTGAGTGTTCTGATGGTTCTGTTGTATGTTCTGAAGGTTCTGCTGAGTGTTCTGACGGTTCTGTTGTGTGTTCTGAAGGTCTTGTGTGTTCTGAAGGTATTGTTGTGTGTTCTGAAGGTCTTGTTGTGTGTTCTGAAGGTCTTGTTGTGTGTTCTGAAGGTCCGGTCCCGGTGTTCCAGAAGACTCCTCCCCCCCACCCCGGGTCGCCCGGATCTCCTACAGAGAGGCCGCAGGGTGGACTACCAATGGTAGGTCCCATAACAACCACGTCATTACACACCTATGATGCTAACTGTAACAACCATGTCATAACACACTTATGATGCTAACTGTAACAACCATGTCATAACACACATATGATGCTAACTGTAACAACCGCGTCATAACACACTTATGATGCTACTGTAATAGTAAGTAAGTAGCCTTGAGAACTGGTTCTCGAGCTTATTGGCCCATAGGGCAGGAGCCTATCTCCTGTTTCCTTAGCGTGAGGCAGCTTGATGTACAAGTACACCCCCTGGACATGACGCTAGTATGTCTCAGAGACTCACCCCCAATCCAACCCTTGATGCTGAGTGCCAAGCAGGGAGGCATCGGGTACCATTTTTAAATAGTCTTTGGTATGACTCAGCCGGGGATCGAACTCACGACCTCCCAGTCTCAGGGCGGACACTCTAACCACAAGGCCACTGAGCTGGTTCAGCTACTGTAATAACCACATCATAATACACCTATGATGCGAACTGTAATAATCACATCATAACACACCTCTGATGCTAACTGTACTAGACAAGGGAAAACAATCACCTGTATTGGAGAGGTGCTGGCTGGCAGAATCAAAACATGGAATTAAAAGAGTCCTTGCGCACCCTTAGCTGCGATCACGCTAACTTCTGTAGCAGCAGTGCTAGGATCAGCCCTTGGACCCAATAGCACATCTCAAGACGGCAGCTCAGTGAGTGAAAGCCAAAGGCAGGGTTATTAATAATCCCAGGGAGAGTGAGGTGAGGGTAGGTGGAGGGCTCCATGAGGGAGAGCTGGGTTGACTCGGTTGACATCACAACTCGGAACTGGAACTTTGCGCATACGTTACCACGTAAGTTTACGGCACGAACTGACGATGAGTAGAGCGTCGACCGGGTTCTTCCACTGGCTGGGCTGAGACGATGGTGAGCAGGTGCGGTAATGGGCGATTGAGTGCAGGAGCGGGGACGAGAGCGCGCCAGGCTCGATACCGCTAGCCCTGAGGAGCGCCAGGCCCGATACCGCTAGCCCTGAGGAGCACCAGGCTCGATACCGCTAGCCCTGAGGAGCGCCAGGCCCGATACCGCTAGCCCTGAGGAGCACCAGGCTCGATACCGCTAGCCCTGAGGAGCGCCCGGCCCGATACCGTTAGCCCTGAGGAGCGCCAGGCTCGATACCGCTAGCCCTGAGGAGCGCCAGGCTCTATACCGCTAGCCCCGAGGAGCACCAGGCTCGATACCGCTAGCCCTGAGGCACGCCCGGTCCCAGGAGAACAGGATTGCACCCGAGGAGGAGGAGGTGGATGTGGAGGTGGAGACGTAACGAGCAGGCCTTGGTTGAAGGATGAACCCTTGGTTGTTGCAGGGGGTGGAGCCCGAGCCACCGGCCCGTCCGCCTTTACCCCAGGAGCTGCGGGAGACCAATCAGGGACGAGAACAGGGGCACATGTGGGCGGACTCCAACTACGCTGTGAGTTTGACCTCAATGTCCAGACGTTGTTACAGATCTGCCTGTAAGATACAGCTACTGTGAGTTATGACACGCATAACAATTAAAATGGTGTGTGTGTGTGTGTATGTGTGTGTGTGTGTGCGTGTGTGTGTGTGTGCGTGTGTCTGTGTGTGCATGTGTGTGTGTGCGTGCGCGCACGCGCGCGTGTGTGCGTGTGTGTGTGCGCGCGTGTGTGTGTGTGTGTGCGTGTGTGTGTGTATTCCAGCACATCATCTACAGTGGTCCTGTAGATCCTCTGCATAGGAGAGGCCACAGCCAGCCTGACCTCCAGGGTCAGAGGTCACCTGGAGAGACTGCAGGTACAGCAGGAGCACCGAGCCGCTGTGTTTGAGTCTGCTCCTCGAAACACGCATGGATACAGTACTACCAATGCTGCAATAAGTCTACATGCCATGGCTGAATATAGGCCAATCGATGAAAATAAAATCTCCATGTCATAGGTGAATAGTCATATAGATTTCCTCTCTCTCATCTTTCTCTGTCTCTCTCTCGCTCTCTCTGTCTCTCTCTCTCTGTCTCATTCTACCTCTTCAATCTGCAGAATCTCAATCTAGCTCCAGATGGACAACACCAGACACAACAACTAAGGTTTGATAACACCTGATGACATACAGTGTGTGAGTCACATGAGACCTGAATAGAGTGACTCACAGCCTCTGCAATTAGGGCATGTTGCAGTATTGATACTGGCCCACAGGGGGAGACAGAGACTTACACAGCCCCATGGTTTCTCTGGTGTTCTATACCCAACCCCCTCTCCCACGCACATACACACACACACACACACACATAAACATACACACACAAACATATGCACACAAACATTCGAACACACAAACACACATGCACACACACCAACACATAGTCACACACACATACACACACACAGACACACACACATACACACCCAAACACACAAAAACGCATGCACACACATACGCACACGCAAACATTCACAAACATATGCACACACACACACACACACTCACACACACAGTGTCTCAGCTTATCTACTGGCACAGTAGCTCTCTAGCATGGATCAAGCATTTCCGGTTCTTTCCACCAGTTCATTTTTGCACTCTCAGCATGTCGACAGCAACGGTTACATAGATACCGTATCAGTGCTGTACACAAGGGGACACTGAGGTGACACCGAGGTCCCTAAGCACCCGCCTGTGGCCTGGCTGTGTGCTTCCTCAGAAGGCCAGGATGAGCGAGGAAGAACAGCTCGAGAGGCTGAAGAGGAATCAGGACAGGCTAGCCAATCGGAGGAGAGCCCCCCTGCACGACCCCACGGCCCCAACCCAGGGTCAGAGTTCAGAGCCTAACGAGGAGGTTAGCCATGCTGCTTGCTGTGTGTGTGCGCAAATCATAGTGTATCACTCGCTTACGTATTTTCCATGGCTTATATCATCTTTATTTATTTTACAATGTGTGTGGAAGAGTCTCTTACTCACTTTGTTTATTGTTTAATTTCTTCAGGCCCCCTTTCCCCTGAGGGTCACCCGGGTCGTCACCGCCGTCTTGCCGTCCTCTCTGATCGCCCGCCGCGTTTCTGTCGAGGACCCCCCTCGTGAGCTGGCCAATCCCCTGCCCGAGCAGATTCACCCGGAGTTGCACCAGAAGCTGAGCGGGAAGAGCCAAAAGTCACTCAGCAAACCTAGAAGGCTGCCTTTGGAGATGCCTGATCAGAACGTCAGCCGACCCCAGGCAGAGGTGACCGAGGAGCAGTTGGCTCGAAGGCGGACGGCCAAGGCCCCCCAGGACCCGGGCTCAGAGAGACACGAGCGGAGCCCATACGGACCCGGCTCCTCCAGGGCCCAGCGGCACATCCAGAGCCTGGCCAGGGCCTCCGGAGAGGACCCCTGGGGAGAGGCGTCCAACACGGAGCCCGAGGAGATGGCGAGGCCCCCGCGGGGCCGAGAGCGGGTGGGATTAGGGAACGGAGGCATCGACTCGGAGTCAGCAAGGGTAAGAGGAGAGGAGGAGGAGAGAAGGAGGAGAGGAGGAGGAGAGAAGGAGGAGAGGAGGAGAGGAGGAGGAGAGAAGGAGGAGAGGAGGAGGAGAGGAGGAGGAGGAGAGGAGGGAGAGAAGGAGAGGAGGAGGAGAGGAGGGAGAGAAGGAGAGGAGGAGGAGGAGAGGAAGGAGAGAAGGAGAGGAGGAGGAGGAGAGGAGGGAGAGAAGGAGGAGGAGAGGAGGGAGAGAAGGAGGAGGAGGTGGAGGAGCATGTCTTGGCAGGCGGAGGAAGGAGAAAGTGGTACTGTATAATGAGATGTGTTTTCCTGTGGACTCATTGTTCAGTATGAGTTTGTGTCCTAATCTAAACTCAACTCAATCTCAACATCTTAGCTATTACATGTTATTACTGACATATTACATGTTAATACACATGTATTATCTTGTTAATACGCTACCTCAGTTATTACAGTAATATTCTTTCCTGTTGAAGGTTCTCCCTTTTAGTTAATTTTTTAAGTAAACTTTTGGTGCGTAAGCTGATACGGTAGAAAAACTACAATCTGCGATAATGGTCAAATGCTAGCAAGTTGAAAACTTCTTAATTATTATATTTAAGTTTGGGACCTTATTGTTCGCTTGTGGGATCATTATTTACATATCTCGACTGTTCTGCATTTGGGAGGCTCAAGAAATAACTGCTTGTCACTTTTAGCGTTAGCTACCTAGCTAGGCAGCGCCGCTAATGCTAGCTAATGCTAGCTAACTTCACACCAAAGTGTTATCGTCATGACAAACCAGATGTTGAGATGGATCAATTGATGACCAGATGAACCATCACCAAGTTATTGTTTTGAATATGAATATCCTATGAAACTGTCTATATCTGAATGGTGGTTTGTTTATGACAGGCTGAAGGCCGGCCCCCTCCCCCCATAACCTCTGACCTCGATCCTGACCTTTGCATGACCCCTGAGCAGAGGGAGGCCAAACTCAGACGAGTGGAGCGCATACGAGAGAGAGTCATCCGCAGGTGGGATCCTGTGTGTGTGTGTGTGTGTGTGTGTGTGTGTGTGTGCGTGTGTGTGTGTGTATGTGTGTGTGTGTCTCGGTGGATGCATGTGTTTGAATGCGTATGTTGGGAAGGGGAGGGGGGGGGGGCTCTGTGTGTTTGTGTGTGTGCGCGTCTGTGTGTGTGTGTGTGTGTGTGTGTGTGCATGCGTGTGTAACCGAGGGAATAGTGAGTCCTCGTAAACCCTGGTGGAGTGAGTGTGTCCTGGGAGGTGGTGGTAGAGAGCAGCTGGTGAATCTTTCCCCCAGTATGGAGGATGTGCTGACCCTGCTGAGAGGGACATCTCTCAGAGTCGTTAGCACATCCCACCTGCAAGCACAACGTCCCTCCTGGACAATCACTTAACACGGGTCAAATGAACGAAACACAACGCAGACGAGAGTACTACGGTCACACCTGCGTGCGTGTGTGTGTGTGTGTGTGGACTTTTTGAGTTTGCTAATATTCCCTGTAGCGCGAGTGTAAATCAAGGTTTTAGTTGTTCTCTCTGCATCTTTATATAATCAGTAGAAATGCTGTCAGGAGTTATACTGTAATGTGCTTAAATGTGTTTAAATGTCAAATCGTTTTTGGTTCTAACAGAGATTAGCTTCAATCTCAGTGCTCTCCCTCCACCTCTCTCTCTCTCTCCCTCCCTCTCTCCCTCCACCTCTCCCTCCACCTCTCTCTCTCTCCCTCCCTCTCTCCCTCCACCTCTCCCTCCACCTCTCTCTCTCTCCCTCCCTCTCTCCCTCCACCTCTCCCTCCACCTCTCTCTCTCTCTCTCCCTCCCTCTCTCCCTCCACCTCTCTCTCTCTCCCTCCACCTCTCTCTCTCTCCCCCTCCACCTCTCCCTCTCTCCCTCCACCTCTCTCTCTCTCTCCCTCCACCTCTCCCTCTCTCCCTCCACCTCTCCCTCTCTCCCTCCACCTCTCTCCCTCCACCTCTCTCTCTCTCTCCCTCCACCTCTCTCTCTCTCCCTCCACCTCTCTCTCTCTCTCCCCCTCCACCTCTCCCTCTCTCCCTCCACCTCTCTCTCTCTCTCCCTCCACCTCTCCCTCTCTCCCTCCACCTCTCCCTCTCTCCCTCCACCTCTCTCCCTCTCTCCCTCCACCTCTCTCTATCTCTCCCTCCACCTCTCTCTCTCTCCCTCCACCTCTCTCTCTCTCCCTCCACCTCTCTCTCTCTCCCTCCACCTCTCTCTCTCTCTCTCCCCCTCCACCTCTCCCTCTCTCCCTCCACCTCTCTCTCTCTCCCTCCACCTCTCCCTCTCTCCCTCCACCTCTCCCTCTCTCCCTCCACCTCTCTCCCTCTCTCCCTCCACCTCTCTCTCTCTCTCCCTCCACCTCTCTCTCTCTCTCTCCCCCTCCACCTCTCCCTCTCTCCCTCCACCTCTCTCTCTCTCTCCCTCCACCTCTCTCTCTCTCCCTCCACCTCTCTCTCTCTCTCCCTCCACCTCTCTCTCTCTCCCTCCACCTCTCTCTCTCTCCCTCCACCTCTCTCCCTCTCCCCCTCCACCTCTCCCTCTCTCCCTCCACCTCTCTCTCTCTCTCCCTCCCTCTCTCCCTCCACCTCTCTCTCTCCCTCCACCTCTCTCTCTCTCCCTCCACCTCTCTCTCTCTCTGTCCCTCCACCTCTCTCTCTCTCCCTCCACCTCTCTCTCTCTCTCCCTCCACCTCTCTCTCTCTCCCTCCACCTCTCTCTCTCTCCCTCCACCTCTCTCTCTCTATCTGCCTCCACCTCTCTCTATCTGTCTCCCATTTTCTCTCTGCCTTCACCACTCCCTCCATCTCTCTCTCTCAATCCCTCTCTCTTTCTCTTTGCCTATCTGTCTCTTTGCCTATCTGTGTGTGTGTGTCTCTCTCTCTCTCTCTCTCTCTCTCTCTCTCTCTCCCTCCACCTCTCTCTCTCAGTGCAGTCAGAGAGAGTGCCATGGGGCCTGGTCCCGGGTCGGTGAGGGGGGAGAGGCGGAGCCTCCACAGCGCCCCCCCGACAGGGATCACTGACCCCCCCAGACAGAGAGGGGACACGTCAGGTACTAACGCCCCCATCACTCTCAGATACCAGTAAATCACAGGCCGACTCCGGCTGTGACACCGGATCCAGTAGAAAGGTGTTGTAGCTACTGTGCTGTTGTGTGCTGTTGTACAGTATGTACTACTGTACTGCTACTGTGCTGTTGTGTGCTGTTGTATGTACTACTGTACTGTTACTGTGCAGTTGTGTGCTGTTGTATGTACTACTGTACTGTTACTGTGCTGTTGTGTGCTGTAATGTACTTGATGTACTGTAATGTGTGTCTGATGTGCAGTGCTGTGGAAAGGAATTTCCCTTCGGGGATAATAAAGTCTACAGAGAAAGTAGTCATTAATGGTCCTTTTGAAATAAGAATGTATGGTTGGTTGTTTGAAGACGTTTTGTAGATTCGCTTTGAAAAAACAAATCTCCTTCTCATACCTTTCAGACTGGGGGCTTCAGGAAGACTGTTTAGGCTGTTGTCAGGGCGACGGCGGCCGCCTGCATGTGTGTGGGACTGCGGAGCCTCCGGCCCTGAGGAGGAGATCTCCAGGAGGAGGTGGAGGAGAGGGAGGACAGAACTGTCACACGGGGAACAAAACACAACGCAAAGATCTCAGCGGCAGGCAGGGTGTCATCAAACGTAAAAAGACGGCCAGTCCAACGTCCAATCAGATCTCATCGGTGATTGTGTACCAGAGGAACGGAGGCCACAGGTTCCAGAAGAGGCGCGAAAGTGAACCCGCCAAAGACCAAGAGGAGGTATCGGCCAATCAGGGGGAAGCCGGTTCTTTGTCCGCCAACCTGAGAACAGAGTGGTTCCTCTCAACCAATCAGTGGCAAGGGTTCACGCCGCTGCAGAATCACGGCATAGACTCGTTGTTTGATGAGGAGGAGGCGTCCAATGAGGACCATCCACCGATATGTTCCGATCCTGGGACCGATTCCAATGAAGATGCGTCATCTGTGAGTAAAAGCTTAGAGAGAATGCTGGAGAACCATTCGCTCTTCTATAAGATCGCCTGCGACATCAACCTCTCAGATAATGACATCACAGTGACAGATGGGCTCCCAAACATCCAGCCATCATCCAATCAGGGAGAAGGAGAAGAAGGGACCAATGAGGTCTCGCCAGCAGATGAAGAGGCCTATAGTGCGATGGAAGCAACAGACCCTCAGAGTCGCCAGCCCGTTGAATCCTCCACAAGTCACTCCAGTACCCCAGAGGATGATGGGAACATTGTGACCAGTGAGCAACGGGAATCGCCATCACCGTCCATGGACCAGAATACACAACCGACGCTCTCCTCCAATCAAACAACACAAGCCCCGACCAATCCAGTGCCTGAACTCTGCATCTACGAGGAGATACCGGATGACGTCACTCTGTCCAACCCGACCGAGGGTACAAGTCAGGAGGGCCGGTTGAAAGTCGAAGAAGAAAGTCATTCACCCAATCCCGGTGCGTCGGACCAGGTCGTATCCCAGGAGACCGTGACGGCGGCTGAGTTCGGAGCAGGGGGGGGCGACGAGTCATCGCAGAAGGCGGAAGATCTGGAGGTTTCTGCGGATCTGAAAGCGTCCAATCGCGGTTCAGGAGAGAGGTGCGTCGGGGAGGAGGCCCGAACGCGAGGAAATGGCAGTGACAGCGAGGGAGGGAGGGCGCATCGAAGCTCCTCCTTCGGAAGGGCCAGGGTGACCGTGTTGAGGACCAGTCTATAGAGGGAGGGGCAGGGTGACCGTGTTGAGGACCAGTCTATAGAGGGAGGGGCAGGGTGACCAGTCTATAGAGGGAGGGCAGGGTGACCAGTCTATAGAGGGAGGGGCAGGGTGACCAGTCTATAGAGGGAGGGGCAGGGTGACCAGTCTATAGAGGGAGGGGCAGGGTGACCAGTCTATAGAGGGAGGGGCAGGGTGACCGTGTTGAGGACCAGTCTATAGAGGGAGGGGCGGAGGGACGGATGGAGGGATTAAGGAGAGGTGAGCAGGAGGATGGATGGAAGGATAGGTGAAGGAGGAGGAGGAGGGATAGAGGGATTGGTGAGTGATGAGGAGAGGTGAGGATGAGGAGGAGGAGGAGGAGGAGGGAGTGAGGGGGAGAAGTGGAAAAGTGATGAAGAGAAGAAGTTTAGTGAAGAAGAGAATGGAGGATGTGAACAGGGAACGCCAGAGGGATGACGACATGACGTGACTGCAGGTTTAGCAGACCTGGATCGAAATAACCCCCGAAATCCTGTCATCTTTATCGTTTGCTTGAGTCTGCTTGGTGTGTCAGGTGGGCGGGGTTTGTATTTTTGGGAACAGCCCATTGAATCCATTGTGCCAGACGAGAACAATCAAGCAAAGATAAGTAATTGAAAGGATTTCAAAAAGTATTTCAGAAATGTCAGTTGTGGGGAATGAAATTGACTTGATTATTTCCAAGAGAACAAAGAATGAATATTGGATGTTATAATGGAATTCACCATGATGTCTGTATGTGCATACATCGTTATTACATGGTTATTACAGTCAAATGTGCAATGTAGTCTTACAGTAAACTACAGTAAACTTACGTGTCAAATGTGTGAGAAAAAAACGTTTCATTCCACACCATTACTTCTAACATTAAACAAGACATTGCAACTGCTGGTTGTCTGTTGGTCACCACTTAACCCTTATTAAAACGCCGCTCTAACATTGATGAATTGTGTTTTGTATCCCAAATGTCCTAATTAATAAACATATTGTGTGCCTGACGTAATAGGCCTGTGTGTTCTTGAGATTCTGAATTCCTTAGGGATGTTAATGAGTTTGATATACGTGTGGTATGTGGGAGAATCCCTTACTATACAGTATGTTTGCTCTCAATTTATCGGTAGCTTCCGCCCCCAAACCTACTCTCTCGACTGACTCTTCCCCGGCCCAGGCTGACGGCGAAGCACACGGGGCTTTTAAAAACGTCTTTGTCACTTTAAATCCTTGCCGTGTCTCAGTCGATGACATCATTGTCTGAGAGCACATTACATCACCTCTTCCCCGTCTCTCTCGCTCTCTCTCGCTCTCTCTCTCTCTCTCTCTCTCTCTCTCTCTCTCTCTCAAAGACGGCACTAGCTTATGTTTACAGCGGCCACCTCCAGCCGGCAGATCTGCTTACTGAACAATATATCATCAAACTATTATTCAGGCCTCATATTTACCTGGAGGCGGCCGGGTAGCTAACAGTTTGGAAAGAGACACGATAGAAGCCTACATGAATAGGATAATATATATAATGCATAATGAAACATCAATTGATAGATCATTATTGGTGACCTCAGGAACGTCGATTCTAATGAGTTTAGCATTTATTTGATCAGGATTTGTGTTTTTGATATCCTGTTTTTTGATATACTGTAGTCTATGACAATATAGATATAATATTAGCGTTTTAAATAGAGAAAGGTGCCAGATACAAAACTGAAATACCATCATTTACTTCATATTGACACTATTTCACATAAAGTTCAAATGTTGAACAACTTGACAAATACTACAAAGCAAAGCATGCAAAAGTTGAACTCAGCACACAGTTTACCCTCATCATCATTTATATTCAACTGTGTTCACCTCACTTTTAGGACCCACATGCACAGCAGATCATCCATGCAAACCAGGAATAATGTGCTGTATATACACACCAGCACACACAGGCTGTATACACACACCAGCACACACAGGCTGTAAACACACCAGCACACACAGGAGCTCGCATTGGGTTAGAATAAGGATGAGGATGTGCAAACAGACTGGGATGAACCAGGATGGGGGCCATGGAAGAATAGCTGCGTGGTTACAGCAGAAGTCCGTCCGTCAGTCAGTCAGTCAGTCAGTCAGTCAGTCAGTCAGTCAGTCAGTCAGTCAGTCAGTCAGTCAGTCAGTCAGTCAGTCAGTCAGTCAGTCAGTCAGTCAGCCTGTGTGTGTGTGTGTGTGTGTGTGTGTCTCACACACACACACAGACACGCAGGCCAATCAAACACCTGATTAATTATACAGTAGCCTAAATGTGTGTGTGTGTGTGTGTGTGTGCGTGTACGGGCGTGCGTGCGTGCGCGTAAATCACAGAGAGATGCGGAGAATACCGAGAGAATGTTTCTTTAAGACCCATCAGCTCGTCGTCGGAGAGTAAGGAGGCTGTGCTGAGGAGCGGTAGTGTCGCTCCCCAGTCCGTTCCTTAAGCCGTTTACATGTGGGAACCAGCGAAACTGGGGGAAAACATATATCCGGGTTTTGACACGGGGTTCGGGCTCCGAGGCGAAAAGCAGCGCAGATGGACCGGAGAAATAACTAAATGTTACATTCGGACAATAATGGGCTCCGCGCGATGACTGGGGTAAGGACTGAACTTCCACCGCCCCTCGCAACCTAATTTTTTATGGCATGAAACGAGATGAATGTGCGCGCCGTTAACGGCACGGTGCAAACGAGTGCGTAAAATGTGTGTTCGTTTTGCGTGTATCCAATTACCAGTCGTTGTAGGTTGCGTTGTCGAGGGTTGCAGGGGGGATACGGTGGTCTGCAGGGGAGGGAATAGGATAAAATAAACGATGCAACGCTTGGCATGTCAGGCATTGACAGGTGCGTTAGCAACACACACCACGGTTTATTTAGGGCGCGCGCCGCGCGCGCTCCCGGTTGCTTTTTGCATACAGTTTGGCGAGGTGATAGTCCTACCTAGAGAGAGAGGGAGAGAGAGAGAGAGAGGGGGGGGGGGGGGGGGGGGCGGGAGAGAGAGAGATTATGATATATAAACATGTATTGGTGTTGCCTGTATGTAACCTGTCATGTTTAATACGACCAGCCTATTAAGCATTCAATCCATTCCATTCTAAAACCTCTAATTTGGTCGCTATTGCCCCTCGTTTAAAAAAAAAAATCGTCTGTTGAAGCTGCCCAGGCCGTATACAGATTTGTAACAATTCGTCATTTTCCGTTATAGGCTATTTTTCTATATTGTTAGTGCAGGCCCATATCGAAAACGTGTGATGTGCATTTATTGGAGCGCGGCTTGCTTGTGGTGCGCTTGCTCCCCAGCCTGGGCTTGTTGGCCACGCCGAGGTGAGGTGAGAGTTACCCGCTCTACCCGAGGCTCTGGATCATCTCAGCGGGTCCTCTGGGAAGACGGAGAGAGACCCCCGCAACACATCAGCGCGCCGTATTTTCACTGAGAATAAAAATGTAAGCGGAGGGCTGTGTGTGTGTGTGTGTGTGTGTGTGTGTGTGTGTGTGTGTGTGTGTGTGTGTGTGTGTGTGTGTGTGTGTGTGTGTGTGTGTGTGTGTGACCAACGAGTGGTCTTTTTTTCCCTCTATGCATTGCATTCAGAGATGGACGTACGTAGCTCATCTATTGCTGTCATTCCAAAACGTCGTCATAGACATGCGAATGAATGCACGGCTGTTTCGTATTTCGTTTCGTCCATCCTGTCTCCCTCCCGCTGCCAACAATCACTTATTGATTCCAATGATGCGCTCTGTGCTATAGAGCCGTTGGTTTGGTGGTAGGCTAATGCGAAGAACGGGATAGGTTCCTTCGCCTGAAACCGCCGCCCTGACGGTCAGTAGAAATAGCCTACGTGACGTTTCCCCGTGTTTCTGTCCCGTATTCACGGGATGAACGCTGAACCCGCTGGAAGCCCTTATTTCTTTCACCGTCGGCAGTAGTGAGACCGCAGACACACTCCCCGCCCCACTGTCTGGTGGACAGCGCTGTTTATGCTGCCTTGCCCCCCCCCCTCCTCTCTCTCTCTCTCTCTCTCACACACACACACTCTCTCTCCCCCTCCTTTTATCTCTCTCCCTCTCTCCTCTCTTCCTCTCTCTCCCCTCTTCCTCTCTCTCCCTCTTCTCTCTCCCCCCCTCTCTCTCTCTCTCCCCCTCTCTCTCCCTCTCTCCCCTCTTCCTCTCTCTCCCCTCTTCCTCTCTCTCCCTCTTCTCTCTCTCTCTCCCTCTCTCCTCTCTTCCTCTCTCTCCCCACTTCCTTTCTCTCCCTCTTCTCTCTCTCTCCCCTCTTCCTCTCTCCCTCTTCTCTCTCCCTCTTCTCTCTCTCTCTCTCTCTCCCTCTCTCTCTCTTTACTGTTTTATTTTTTTTTCACCCCTTGTTTGTTTAACACTGATATTTCAGTAACCTGATACATAATTGGGGCCCTGTCCTAATTGGCTTTAGTACAGCTATGAGCTAGGCTAGCCGCTCTGAGTAGGGAGTCCACGTGGCCCGAGATGTAGAAGGCTGATCATTGTGGTGGTTTAAGAAACACACAGTTATCACCTTGGTTGTGTATTAGTCCTCCATCCTCCCCTACATAGTCCAGAGTCAGATGCATTGCATGGCCAACTTGCTATTGTAGGGGCTAGGCTTACAGTACCAACGCTATATAGAGTAGCAAGCAGTTAGCTCTGCTAGGCTGAATGTGTGTTCCTGGTCTGTACGCACCATCTCTCTAACCAGTTACTACAACCTTTACTTACAGGCAGCTCTCTAACCAGTTACTACAACCTTTACTTACAGGCAGCTCTCTAACCAGTTACTACAACCTTACTAACAGGCAGCTGTCCAACCAGTTACTACAACCTTACTAACAGGCAGCTCTCTAACCAGTTACTACAACCTTTACTTACAGGTACTGTAGCTCTCAAATTGTTACTACAACCTTTACTAACAGGCAGTTCTCAGATCAGTTACTACAACCTATACTAACAGGCAGTTCTCAGATCAGTTACTACAACCTTTACTCACAGGCAGCTCTCCAACCAGTTACTACGACCTATACTAACAGGCAGCTCTCCAACCAGTTACTACAACCTTTATTCACAGGCAGCTCTCCAACCAGTTACTACAACCTTTACTAACAGGCAGCTCTCCAACCAGTTACTACAACCTTACTAACAGGCAGCTCTCCAACCAGTTACTACGACCTATACTAACAGGCAGCTCTCAGATCAGTTACTACGACCTATACTAACAGGCAGCTCTCCAACCAGTTACTACAACCTTACTAACAGGTACTGTAGCTCTATACAGCTAGTTAGTTATTACAGCCTTAGACTCACGAGTCAGTCAGTAAACGCTGCGCTCAACTAGAGACTGAAGTCATTCGTCCAGATTTCATCACTAAAAGTGGTTGGAAACAATTTGAGAGAGATTAAAAAAAACCTGCATCGCAGAACCAATCCAACGTCTTCAGGACGGTCCTTCCTAACGGGGCGGTGAATGTTTTGTTTTGATTCTCTACTCCAGTTTGTTTTGGGGACATCATTTCCAGTAAGGCGGGTCTTTCATCCTATTGGAGATGTAGGCGGTGGCTCTGATTGGTAGCGTGGGTTTTCGGTGCTGTTCTAGTGACAATTTTCAACGGAGATGTCTCCAGACTTTGTGAGGCGGAGATCTTGAAAGTCTGGAGTTGTGAGACGACTACAGCCTTTCCTGAAGCAGCACTGCTGCCAGTTACTATGGAGCTGGTTCCGTTTCTGTTGGGACCATTAGGCCGTGCAGTGTAATTGCTAATTGGCTGATTAGCTGCTGTGGGTAAAAGCTGCTCCTAATCGGCCTACTGTGTCGGCGCTGCGCCCCCACCAGCTCCCACTTGCTGTCCGCTAGCAGCTGCAGGAGACGCCCGGGACCATGGGGCTCGTCGTGGGGAGGATCCAGGCCTTGCCAGGGGGGCCCTCCTTCTCTCTCCCTATGCCCATGGGGATGTCTTTGTGGAGGGTGTGGTACCTAGACATCCTGCTATACTCTCACCACCCCCCAAGTGCTTAATGCCGTCTGTATGTGTGGAAATCAGACAGCAGGAGATATGGGTTGAGAGGTTGATTTGGGACTGGGCCCTATGCGTGGTTATCAGACAGCAGGAGATATGGGTTGAGAGGTTGATTTGGGACTGGGCCCTATGTGTGGAGATCAGACAGTAGGAGATATGGGTTGAGAGGTGGATTTGGGACTGGGCCCTATGTGTGGTTATCAGACAGTAGGAGATAGGGGTTGAGAGGTTGATTTGGGACTGGGCCCTATGCGTGGAGATCAGACAGAACTGCACTTTGGCTTCAGCACTAGATTATGCTCTTAGTCACTTGTTTAGAGGGGAGATACACTTGTGAGTTCTGGCGAGTAGCAGAACACTGACTTTTGGATAAAAGTGTCTGCAAAAAGACTAATGTAAATGTAATGTAAGGAAATAGAAGCTGAGGGTTTGGTTTGGGACTGGGCCCTATGTGTGGAGATAGGAGATAGGGGTTCAGGGGTTGGTTTGGGACTGGGCCCTATGTGTGGAGATAGTAGATAGGGGTTGAGGGGTTGGTTTGGGACTGGGCCTATGTGTGGAGATAGGAGATAGGGGTTGAGGGGTTGGTTTGGGACTGGGCCCTATGGGTGGAGATAGGGGATGAGGGGTTGATATGGGACTGGGCCCTACCTGTGGAGAGCAGGTAGGGGATATAGAGTCGCGAGCTCACATTGTGTTTCTCTTGCTGATCAGTCTGGAGCCTCTCCATAGAGATCCGTTTGTGCCCGATCAGAAAACGATTTCGCCAATCAGCGTTCTTTGAGGAAATACTAGCAGCTACGCCGGGCGTGGTTTAGGTGTGACGACAGCGAGGAGCAACTGTTCGTTCAAAACAATAATGGCGGCTCCTGAAGAGGTTAGCGTTGACTAAGCTGCTATAGCATCAGTTATATCTGACCTGGAGAGTATTTCATAATTAAAAGAAGAGAAAAGAACAATCTTTCCACTCTTCTCTCTACTGGCTTTGGTACGAATGTACCCATGATAGACGGTGATAGACAGATGGTTCATCCAATCACCTGCCTGTATTTTTTTTAAACGTCTGCCCCTCTCCAAACAGTTTCCAACAAAGAGGGGGGACCAAGGGTTTGGTTTGGGACTGGGCCCTGTGTGATAGACGTTAGGGGATGAGGGGTTGGTTTGGTACTGGTCCCTATGTCTAAGGATAGAATGACTCCCACATCCAGTATCTTTGATATAATCTTGGCTTTGCTCTGGCAGATGATCTTCTAGTCAGGCTCCAAGATGCCCCCCCCCCTATGTGCTATGAAAGCCTGGAAGATAATGATAGATGTGAGATATGAAGTTAAACCTGACTAATGTTGTGGCCTTGGCTAGTGTCGTTTCCAGCCTTTCACATATAAACCTGCGCCGCCTTCTTGTTTTCTCAAACTCTGACTCTGTTTCACTGTCACTCAGAACTCTCCTAGCGGTTCATGTCTCTTCGCCTGCCTCTCCAGTAAAGCACTTCTACTGCTCTCCCAACACCACTAGTACCAGATATCCTGCTCCCCCAACACCACTAGTACAAGACATCCTGTTCTCCCAACACCACTAGTACAAGACATCCTGTTCTCCCAACACCACTAGTACCAGACATCCTGTTCTCCCAACACCACTAGTACCAGATATCCTGCTCCTCCAACACCACTAGTACAAGACATCCTGTTCTCCCAACACCACTAGTACCAGACATCCTGTTCTCCCAACACCACTAGTACCAGACATCCTGTTCTCCCAACACCACTAGTACAAGACATCCTGTTCTCCCAACACCACTAGTACCAGACATCCTGTTATCCCAACACCACTAGAACAAGACATCCTGTTCTCCCAACACCACTAGTACCAGACATCCTGTTATCCCAACACCACTAGTACAAGACATCCTGTTATCCCAACACCACTAGTACTAGCCATCCTGCTCCCCCAACACCACTAGTACCAGATATCCTGCTCCCCCAACATCACTAGTACAAGACATCCTGCTCCCCCAACACCACTAGTACAAGACATCCTGCTCCCCCAACACCACTAGTACAGTACCAGCCATCCTGCTCCCCAACACCACTAGAACAAGACATCCTGCTCCCCCAACATCACTAGTACCAGCCATCCTGCTCCCCCAACACCACTAGTACAAGACATCCTGCTCCCCCAACACCACTAGTACAGTACCAGCCATCCTGTTCCCCCAGAATCATGGATCACGGAGGAGAAGATGGTTCTGTGATGAAGGCTCTTCTGTTGTGACAAAGTTCTCTCTCTTAAAATAAAAATAAAAATCAGGCGTACAAATGTTGCTTAGACCGACCAGACTATTGTGGTCACCATTCTGGAGAGGTGAGGGACTGGAGGAGAAGGTTTAGAGTAGTTTGGAGACTTTAGCGTATAGAGTATTCCGTAGATGCGTGGAAGTGTACGTCGTGGTATTGCGTAGAATTGTTGAGACTGCAAGACTGGCTGCCTTCCTCCAGTGTTGATCAATATAATCTAATCTGATCTAATCTCAAACCCTGGTCACGAGGTGATGTATTTTGTCGTGTTATAGGCTGATGTTTTGATTGACAACGTGGGTTATTGTGTAATTATTGTGTAGTCCAAGTGTTGTGATGTGCTACTGCAGTTCTGGTATAGCTTACAGTTCCCCTTCGCTCCACGGGCCAGGAGAGGAGTTGACTTCCTGTTCTGAGGGTCCATGACTTCCTGTCCTAGTCGTTAATGGATAATAAAATCATCAGCCCTGCTGTGCACAGTTGTGATACTGAAGCTCTTCTCTGAAGGGCTTGATGGATGTACGCCTGTGTGCAGCGATGAGGAAGTGGAGATGTTCTAATACTGGAGCTAATCTGATGACATGTAACCACTTTTACATCAGTGGTAGTTAAGAAGCGTGTACTGCCTGGTAGAACGCCAAGCAGGTCTGCTCTGGTTACCACACACACACACACACACACACACACACACACACACACACACACACACACACACACACACACACAGTTCTGCTGTACAGAGAGTGAGAGTGTTGTATACAGTACACACAGAGAGAGTTCTGCCTCCTCCCAACCAGAACAGCGGACCAGCTGTCTCTTCGATCTGCACCCTGTCTGTTCTAGACTTCTGCTGAAAGTCCATAAGTCAATATTTGTCTGTGTGGGTTGTGTTTTTTTTTTTTTATACATCAGTTATCTTTAACGGTAGAAATATGGGCACTTGAAGGAATTCAACACAGCTGATACTGACCACATTGGTTGCAAATGGGTTTGATGTGTTGCTGGTTGTCAGGAGCACCATTTAAACAGAACGCGTTATTACAGTCTTATTATTGTCACCATGTTTGATTTATATATTCTGTGAGAAAACACTCTGTCAGCTGTCACCTTGTCCTACCTCCTCCTACTGTACCTACAGCCGAATTCATCCTGTCCTACTCCTACCCTACCTCCTACCCTACCTCCTACCCTAGCTCCTACCCTACCTCCTACCCCACCTCCTACCCTAGCTCCTACCCTAGCTCCTACCCTACCTCCTACCCTACCTCCTACCCTAGCTCCTACCCTGCCTCCTACCCTACCTCCTACCCTACCTCCTACCCTAGCTCCTACCCTACCTCCTACCCCGCCTCCTACCCCGCCTCCTACCCTAGCTCCTACCCTAGCTCCTACCCTAGCTCCTACCCTACCTCCTACCCTACCTCCTACCCCACCTCCTACCCTGCCTCCTACCCTAGCTCCTACCCTAGCTCCTACCCTAGCTCCTACCCTACCTCCTACCCCACCTCCTACCCCGCCTCCTACCCTAGCTCCTACCCTAGCTCCTACCCTACCTCCTACCCTACCTCCTACCCCGCCTCCTACCCTGCCTCCTACCCTAGCTCCTACCCTAGCTCCTACCCTAGCTCCTACCCTACCTCCTACCCCACCTCCTACCCTGCCTCCTACCCTAGCTCCTACCCTGGCTCCTACCCTAGCTCCTACCCTGCCTCCTACCCTACCTCCTACCCTACCTCCTACCCTGCCTCCTACCCTACCTCCTACCCCACCTCCTACCCCGCCTCCTACCCTGCCTCCTATCCTACCTTCTACCCTGCCTCCTACCATACCTCCTACCCTACCTCCTACCCTTGCCTCCTATCCTACCTCCTACCCTGCCTCCTACCCTAGCTCCTACCCTGGCTCCTACCCTACCTTCTACCCTACCTCCTACCTTACCTCCTACCCTCCCTCCTTCCTCCTACCCTACCTCCTACCCTGCCCTCTACCCTGGCTCCTACCCTGGCTCCTACCCTGGCTCCCTCCGAACCTACA
>NC_140255.1:7054718-7057218 GCF_949987555.1 Borostomias antarcticus | reverse complement strand
TGTGTTGTGCAGGAGTTTGAATGTGTTGTTTGTTATGTACAGTAGGAGTTTGAATGTGTTGTGCAGGAGTTTGAATGTGTTGTTTGTTATGTACAGTAGGAGTTTGAATGTGTTGTTTGTTGTGTAGGAGTTTGAATGTGTTGTTTGTTGTGTAGGAGTTAGAATGTTTCATTTTTTCATTTAATTTAATTTTTTTATTTGAACAGGGACAGTACACATTAATCAACCACAGGGGTAAATGTGTCAGTCTTAGCAAAAAAGCTAAATTTCAACTGCTCAATTTCAACTGTGTTGTTAGTTGTGCAGGAGTTTGAATGTGTTGTTTGTTGTGTACGAGTTTGAATGTGTTGTTTGTTGTGCAGGAGTTTGAATGTGTTGTTTGTTGTGCAGGAGTTTGAATGTGTTGTTTGTTGTGCAGGAGTTTGAATGTGTTGTTTGTTGTGCAGGAGTTTGAATGTGTTGTTTGTTGTGCAGGAGTTTGAATGTGTTGTTGGTTGTGCAGGAGTTTGAATGTGTTGTTTGTTGTGCAGGAGTTTGAATGTGTTGTTTGTTGTGCAGGAGTTTGAATGTGTTGTTTGTTGTGCAGGAGTTTGAATGTGTTGTTTGTTGTGCAGGAGTTTGAATGTGTTGTTTGTTGTGCAGGAGTTTGAATGTGTTGTTTGTTGTGCAGGAGTTTAAATGTGTTGTTTGTTGTGCAGGAGTTTGAATGTGTGTTTGTTGTGTAGGAGTTTGAATGTGTTGTTGGTTGTGCAGGAGTTTGAATGTGTGTTTGTTGTGCAGGAGTTTGCGGTCCTGACTAAGGAGCTGAATGTGTGTCGGGAGCAGCTGCTGGAGAGGGAGGAGGAGATCGGCGAGCTCAAAGCCGAGAGGAACAACACCCGGGTAAGCAGAGGAGGGGGGGGGGGACGACTCAGGGGCCCCCGATGGGACGGGGCCGCTGAAAACCAGACGCCACTGATCAGTATTATATTATAAGGGGCCTCAGTGAGATGTCTTTTTCATCAGGCCCCTAATAGCTGGCGAGGCCCCTTCTTCCCTCCACACTGCTACAAGCCCTGGGCCTTCTCACTCACACATACAGATGAATGTTACATGCTCCGGTTCTCTGCTCCGGTTCTCTGCTCCGGTTCTCTGCTCCACCCCTGGGTTCTCACCACTGTTCTCGCCCGTTGTGATTGGACTGACTCTCCTTCTTTCCTCCCTCTCTCCTCTCCTCCGTCCTCATTACCTTTCTCTCCTTACTCTTCTCATGTCCTCCACTTTGTCCTGTCCTCCGTTGTCTTGACTGGTCTCTCTCTCATCTCTCCATCTCTCCCTCTAACGCTTCTCCTCATTATCTGCACACCTCTGTGTTCATCTCCTCCTCCCTCTCCCTCTTTCTCTCTCTTTCTCCTGCACTCTGTCCCCTTCTGTTTACATTCACCTCTCTACTCCTCCTTCTCCCCATCCTCACCCCATCTCTCTCTCTCCCTCTCCCTGTATCAACTATTATTTTTACTACTGTTCAGCACTTTGGTCGACTGCTGTCGTGTGAAATGTGCTTTATAAATAAAGGTTTACTTACTTACTTACTTACTTACTTACTTACTTACTCTTTCTCTCTTTGCCTCCTTATCCTCCCCTATCACTCCTTTCAATATCTGCCTCTACTTCTCCCTCTCCCTCCTTCTCCTCCTCGTCCTCCTCTCCTCCTCCTCTCCTCCTCCTCTCCTCCTCGTCCTCCTCCCTCAGCTGTTGCTGGAGCACCTGGAGTGTCTGGTGTCCCGTCACGAGCGCAGTCTGCGGATGACGGTGGTGAAGAGGCAGGCCCAGTCCCCGGCCGGCGTGTCCAGCGAGGTGGAGGTCCTCAAGGCCCTCAAGTCCTTGTTCGAGCACCACAAGGCCCTGGATGAGAAGGTGGGAGGCCGCACCGCCGGCCCGGGGCAGCCATTTTGTTCTTCTTGTTTCTGTAACTGTGTTCTGTTGAAGTTGTGAGTGAGCCAGTGTCACGAGGGGGTAACCCTCAACCAGACAGCCCCTTAATAGATGATCCACAGTTGCTCGGCTAGCTTTTAACTAGCTATCATGATCAAGTAGCCCTTCCTCTAATGCTCACTCTAACCTAGTTGCTGCACATCAACAATTGCAGTTGGTAATTTATTTATAGTTTTAATGTCTGCTGGGGGGTATTTCACAAACCTGGCTAGCTGAGTTAGCCTGACTTCTGCACAAAGTAAAACCCGGAAAGCTATTTTTGACTTCGGTCCATGTTCTAGATTTGAAGAGTTTCCAGGTTTTACTCATCGCAAAAATCAGGCTTACTCAGTTAGCCATCTTTGTGAGATACCCCCCTAGTCAGTTAACCATCTTTGTGAGATACCCCCCTAGTCAGTTAGCCATCTTTGTGAGATACCCCCCTAGTCATTTATAGAAGTCCTTCAAAACAACTACAACAACAAGAAGGACGACTCTTTTTTCTTTCTTAAGTCTCATCCTTCTCTTCCTCCTCGCTCCCTTGTTC
>NC_140255.1:7037218-7047218 GCF_949987555.1 Borostomias antarcticus | reverse complement strand
TCTGGTTTCAGGCGAGGCAGAGAGAG
The DNA here is from genome assembly GCF_949987555.1 of Borostomias antarcticus. NCBI lineage: Eukaryota > Metazoa > Chordata > Actinopteri > Stomiiformes > Stomiidae > Borostomias > Borostomias antarcticus. Next base: position 7,047,192 of record NC_140255.1, on the reverse strand, counting down.
AAAATGAACGACGAACACAACAAACGTCTCTCAGACACGGTGGACAAGCTGCTGTCGGAGTCCAACGAGCGACTACAGCTTCACCTGAAGGAGAGGATGGCAGCGCTGGAGGAGAAGGTAGCGGAAAAAAAACACAATCATCTGTTGAAATTATGAAATGATTAGTAGTTATGCAAAGTTATGCAAGTATCTGTCACTACCTTCAAACAAGTATCTGTGAGTACTTCCAAGTCCTGGAGTATTATTGATCGCCAGAGATACCTTGAGTAAACATGGCCTAATCGGTTCTGTCCGTCTTAGAACGCCCTGTCAGAAGAGTTGTCTAACATGAAGAAAATCCAAGATGATCTTCTAGCAAACAAGGTGAGGAAACGTTACTGCACAGCTTCACACTTCTAACACCTTTTTAAGGGACGAACAAGGCCGAAACATCTTCTCCCGTTGAAGTCGCAACATGCAGTTTCATTTTTGTCAGAATGTTTTAACGACGCCAATCTATTTTAGTCGGCAGTCCTGAGGACCAAAAACAGCGCTCTTCTCAGATGACACAATACGGTAGTTTGTAGACTAGAGAACACACAAACATTCGGGTTGACGCAACAGCTTCCTGGGTCTTGAGTTACTTGTCTTTAATGGCCCAACACTCTTAACCGCTAGACGACCTTCCACCCCTTCTCTCTGATCCTTCCAAGACCGTCGGGAGATGTTTTTATAAACGAGCACATCCTGCAGAAACATGTGAATCACTGGCGTTGAGTAAACTCGGCGAAATGAAAGTAGAGCTGCAACACTGCTGAATCATTGGAGTCGAGCGGCTTTGTTTGTTAGTGTTTGTTAGTATTCCCGGTGTAAACAAGCAGCGACTTCTCTTTGTGACCCCAGGACCAGCTCATAGCCGAGCTGGAGAGGATCCAGCTGGAGCTAGACCAGCTGAGAGGGAGACCTGGGTCCTCCTATACCAGGTTAGCCACAATGGAACTTCAAGGGTATTTATATATATATATATATTCTATAATTGAAAAGTATTCAAATAAATAAACATTAAGTTATATTTCTTCTCTCAAGGGAAGAGTATTATGCCCCTGGCGGAGGATACTAGATACTCTTCATTTGTTCTATTCCAAAACAATCGAGACTTTCTCTCTTTATCTTTGTGAGCTGAGTAATTGTTAATATCCAGAAACCCCCAGAGCCTCTACAATAACGGCTTAAATGTGAATACATATAAATGTGTTGATTTTATGCTTGTATTACAGAGCTTTTTTTTACTATTTTATATTTATCTAAAAAAACAAACATGTGATGACATTTTACAGAATCATCCTGGTTCTATTTCCTCACGCCGTGATTCAGGAAGTGGGGGCATTTACATCTGTCTCCGAGAAACAAAGACAGTGCAATTGACTAATAAAGCTTTGTCATTTTGAATCTCACAACCTCCACGGGGCGGTCAGCGAGCTCACTTCCCTCCGCCCACTTTCCCAGGTCTCTTCCGGGGAGCGCGTCGGAGCTGCGCTACCCCCAGGCGGGTGGCTCTCTCCCGGCCGGCTATGGGAACTCGTCCGGGGGGCTGGTGGTGCGCCGGGCCCACCGGGGCCGATGGGCCCCCCCCAGGGATGAGAGCAGCAAGGTGATCAGGGTCTCAGACCGCTGCTCTGAGTCCGTACTTTCCTCTAGCGTTAGTCCCTGTATCGTCCAAATCCGTCCAAAATGCACCTCCATTCTTTGTATTTACGGATGAGAACTAACTAGTGGCCAACTGCTCTCTCCTTCTCCCCCCCCCCCCCCACGCAGTATGGCGAGTGGGACAGTAGCCCCATGCTGGGTCCGGGGCTGGAGGGGGGCGTGGAGGGGGGGTCAGACGAGGAGGAGAACCGGGAGGCCGTGTTCGGCTCGGAGCTCATCTCCCCCAGCGGGCAGACGGACGTCCAGACGCTCGCCATCATGCTGCAGGAGCAGCTGGAGGCCATCAACAAGGAGATCAAGTATGTCATCTGGAAGGAAGGGAGAGAGGGAGGAAAGGAGGGAGGGAGGGAGGAAGGGAAGGGAAGGGAAGGGAAGGGAAGGGAAGGGAAGGGAAGGGAAGGGAAGGGAAGGGAAGGAGGGAGGGAGGGAGGGAGGGAGGAAGGAAGGAAGGAAGGGAAGGGAAGGGAAGGGAAGGAGGGAGGGAGGGAGGGAGGGAGGAAGGAAGGAAGGAAGGAAGGAAGGAAGGGAAGGGAGGGAGGGAGGGAGGGAGGGAGGGAGGGAGGGAGGGAGGAAGGAAGGAAGGGAAGGGAGGGAGGGAGGGAGGAAGGGAAGGAGAGAGGGAGGAAGGAAGGAAGGAAGGGAGGAAGGGAAGGAGAGAGGGAGGAAGGAAGGAAGGAAGGAAGGAAGGAAGGAAGGAAGGAAGGAAGGAAGGAAGGGAGGAAGGGAGGGAGGGAGGAAGGGAGGAAGGGAGGAAGGGAGGAAGGACAGGAGGGAGGGAGGGAGGAAGGGAAGGGAAGGGAAGGGAAGGGAAGGGAAGGGAAGGGAAGGGAAGGGAAGGGAAGGGAAGGGAAGGGAAGGGAAGGGAAGGGAAGGAGGGAGGAAGGAAGGAAGGAAGGAAGGAAGGAAGGGAGGAAGGAAGGAAGGGAAGGAGGGAGGGAGGGTGGGAGGGAGGGAGGATGGAAGGAAGGAAGGGAGGTAGGAAGGGAGGAAGGAAGGAAGGGAGGGAGGGAGGAAGGGAAGGAGAGATGGAGGAAGGAAGGAAGGAAGGAAGGAAGGAAGGAAGGAAGGAAGGGAGGGAGGGAGGGAGGGAGGAAGGGAGGGAGGGAGGAAGGACAGGAGGGAGGCAGGGAGGGAGGAAGGGAAGGGAAGGGAAGGGAAGGGAAGGGAAGGGAAGGGAAGGGAAGGGAAGGGAAGGGAAGGGAAGGGAAGGAGGGAGGGAGGGAGGAAGGGAAGGGAGGGAGGGAGGGAGGAAGGGAAGGAGAGAGGGAGGAAGGAAGGAAGGAAGGAAGGAAGGAAGGGAGGAAGGAAGGAAGGGAGGGAAGAAGGGAAGGAGAGAGGGAGGAAGGAAGGAAGGAAGGAAGGAAGGAAGGGAGGGAGGGAGGGACGAAGGGAGGAAGGAAGGGAGTGAGGAAGGGAGGGAGGAAGGGAGGGAGGAAGAACAGGAGGGAGGGAGAGAGGAAGGAAGGGAGGAAGGAAGGAAGGAAGGAAGGGAAGGGAGGGAGGGAGGGAGGGAGGGAGGGAGGGAGGAAGGAAGGAAGGGAAGGGAAGGGAAGGGAAGGAGGGAGGGAGGGAGGGAGGGAGGGAGGAAGGAAGGAAGGAAGGAAGGAAGGAAGGGAGGGAGGGAGGGAGGGAGGGAGGGAGGGAGGAAGGAAGGAAGGGAAGGGAGGGAGGGAGGGAGGAAGGGAAGGAGAGAGGGAGGAAGGAAGGAAGGAAGGAAGGAAGGAAGGGAGGAAGGGAAGGAGAGAGGGAGGAAGGAAGGAAGGAAGGAAGGAAGGAAGGAAGGAAGGAAGGAAGGAAGGAAGGAAGGGAGGAAGGGAGGGAGGGAGGAAGGGAGGAAGGGAGGAAGGACAGGAGGGAGGGAGGGAGGAAGGGAAGGGAAGGGAAGGGAAGGGAAGGGAAGGGAAGGAGGGAGGAAGGAAGGAAGGAAGGAAGGAAGGAAGGGAGGAAGGAAGGAAGGGAAGGAGGGAGGGAGGGAGGGTGGGAGGGAGGATGGAAGGAAGGAAGGGAGGTAGGAAGGGAGGAAGGAAGGAAGGGAGGGAGGGAGGAAGGGAAGGAGAGATGGAGGAAGGAAGGAAGGAAGGAAGGAAGGAAGGAAGGAAGGGAGGGAGGGAGGGAGGGAGGAAGGGAGGGAGGGAGGAAGGACAGGAGGGAGGCAGGGAGGGAGGAAGGGAAGGGAAGGGAAGGGAAGGGAAGGGAAGGGAAGGGAAGGGAAGGGAAGGAGGGAGGGAGGGAGGAAGGGAAGGGAGGGAGGGAGGGAGGAAGGGAAGGAGAGAGGGAGGAAGGAAGGAAGGAAGGAAGGAAGGGAGGAAGGAAGGAAGGGAGGGAAGAAGGGAAGGAGAGAGGGAGGAAGGAAGGAAGGAAGGAAGGAAGGGAGGGAGGGAGGGAGGGACGAAGGGAGGAAGGAAGGGAGTGAGGAAGGGAGGGAGGAAGGGAGGGAGGAAGAACAGGAGGGAGGGAGAGAGGAAGGAAGGGAGGAAGGAAGGAAGGAAGGAAGGAAGGAAGGAAGAGAGGGAGGGAGGGAGGGAGGAAGGAAGGGAGGGAGGTAGAGAGGAAGGGAGGGAGGGAGGAAGGAAGGAAGGAAGGAAGGAAGGAAGGAAGGGAGGGAGGAAGGAAGGAAGGAAGGAAGGAAGGAAGGAAGGAAGGAAGGAAGGAAGGAAGGAAGGAAGGAAGGAAGGACTGAAGGTTTCAGAAGGCTCAGCGAGGGCTGGTGAAAGTGCAGGGGATCGGGATTCATTCAAAGTGATGTAGCAGAAATGAGATCGGGCCCTTTGTGCAGATGAGATCCCACCATAAGCAGCCAAATGTGAGGAATCCATTATACTATGTTAACTTCGTTGATGAAAAGTGCTTAGATGGATTGACATGTCAATGTCCGTGATTCAACAGTGACGCCAGCATAGAGTATCTGATGAAAGTGAATCATATTTGATAGTCGTATTCATCCCAGAATCCCTTAGACAGAGCAGGAAGTGTGGTGACCAGACAGCCCACTAGGTCTGGAGGACAACCTACCAAACTCTGTGTGAACATGTCCGCTGGGTTCCTACCAGAGAAGCGGTGGTCAGTGGTGACTCAGATGTTCCCACAACACCGTGGAGGGCCGTCCGCCCGGCTGTCCCTGAGAGGAGGTCCAGCGGGCGCCGTGCTCTCCCGCTCGGCCTGAGGGAACAGCGCTCCGGGTGACGGGGCTCGGCTGGGAGCGTTTAGTCCTCCTATTCACAGGAGAGTGATGATGAGTCACGGAGCGAGGAGTCAATATTCCTCTTTCTATGCTGTCAGCTCCTCTGACTCTGGTCTCACATCTCCTCCCTTCTTCTCCTCCTCTCTCCTCCTCCAATCCTTCCATTCTCCCATCTTCCCTCCACCCCCCACTGCTCTCCTCCCTCTCCTCTCTTCTTCCCTCCTCCCTATCTCCTCCTCTCCTCTCTCTCATCCCTCTCTCCTCTCCTCTCCTCTCCTCTCCTCTCCTCTCCTCTCCTCTCCTCTCCTCTCCTCTCCTCCTCTCTTCTCTTCTCGTCTCTTCTCTTCTCTCCTCCTCTCTTCTCCTCTCCTCTCCTCTTCTCTTCTCTTCCCTTCTCTCCTCTCCTCTCTCCTCTCCTCCCCCTCTCCTCTACTCTCCTCTCCTCTCTCCTCCCCCTCTCCTCTCCTCCCCCTCTCCTCTCTCCTCTCCTCCCCCTCTCTTCTCCTCTCCTCCCCCAGACTGATCCAGGAGGAGAAGGAGAGCACGGAGATGCGTGCGGAGGAGATCGAGAGCCGGGTCAGCAGCGTGGCCCTGGACTGCCCGCCCCTCCCGCCCTCCTCGCTGGCCGGGGGGCGGGGCTACATGACCCCCTCCCTCACCTCCTCCACCCTGGCCTCCCCCTCGCCCCCCAGCTCGGGGCACTCCACCCCCCGTCTGCCCCACTCCCCCGCCAGGGAGACAGACAGACAGGTACGCTACTGTGAGAGAGGGTGTGTGTGTGTGTGTGTGTGTGTGTGTGTGTGTGTGTGTGTGTGTGTGTGTGTGTGCGTGCGTGTGCGTGTGCGAGTGTGTGTCAGTGTTTGGTATATTCATTGTATTTAAGCTCGGTCAGGATGGGAGAAACAGCTTGTTTTGTTGTGGTCACAGGACAAGGTCACTGAGTGAAAAAGGACAGTTGGGTGCGTGTCCACCGGGGGAGCTGTATTTTAGAGCTGCCGCTGTTTTCTCCCTGTTTACCACTTTTTAGCGCTATAGCACCATGGGCTCTTTTTCAGATGAAAAAAAGTTGAACCTTTTGGGCTCGAGCGCAGCCTGTAAAAGGCTGTTCTGACGACGACAGCGGTCGGGTTTTTTGCAAAACTGCAGAGACATAGCGTAACATTAGCTATCTATCTTAATTTGGCTAGTTAATCTGCAGTCTGCAAAAACACAACACTTGTAGCTCGTAGGTGGAATTGGGGGGTTAGATCGTAGGTGGAATTGGGGGGTTAGATCACCAAATGTTCCCGAGCGCGGCACCGCTGCTGCTCACCGCTCCCCCAGGGGATGGGTCAAATGCGGAGAACAAATTTCACACACTCAGGTGTGCGACAATCAGTGGGACTTCAACTTAACTTTAACTCTAAACTCCAGCTCTAGTGCGCTCTAAGAAGCTGTAAGCTTGGCGCTGTTCAGCTACACACAGTTTTACAGTTTTCAACAACTCAGTTAGCTGTTTATTATGATTCAGATGACAACAGTTATACAGAGCTGGCAGTTCAAATGAGCAGCGTGTCCCGTTGGGCGGGGCTGAGTGGAGCTGAGTGTCCTGGGTGGGCGGTGCTAAGCAGAGCTGAGTGTACTGGGTGGGCGGTGCTAAGCGGAGCTGAGTGTACTGGGTGGGCGGGGCTAAGTGGAGCTGAGTGTACTGGGTGGGCGGGGCTAAGTGGAGCTGAGTGTCCTGGGTGGGCGGGGCTAAGTGGAGCTGAGTGTCCTGGGTGGGCGGGGCTAAGCGGAGCTGAGTGTCCTGGGTGGGCGGGGCTAAGTGGAGCTGAGTGTTCTGGGTGGGCGGGGCTAAGTGGAGCTGAGTGTACTGGGTGGGCGGGGCTAAGCGGAGCTGAGTGTCCTGGGTGGGCGGGGCTAAGCGGAGCTGAGTGTCCTGGGTGGGCGGGGCTAAGCGGAGCTGCTTCTCCATACAGAACAGCAAAGAGGGCGATGACTGCAGGGCGCTAGCCCTGATCGACTCCGCCCCTCCGCCAGTTCCTCGCGCCCTGCGATTGGACAGGATGACTCACACGCACCCGGGGGCGGGGCTGGACGACCACCGCGAATTCCGCAGGTACAGTAAGCCAGCCAATCAAATTAGCTTGAATATTAAAATGGATTAAAACCATGACCAATGGCTCTTCAAACACATGAAAATATTTATTTTATGTATATTTATTATTAAAAACATAATCTGTATGTACTGTATGTATATATATATATATATATATATACAGTAGGACCCCACTTATCCGAACCCAACGGAGCCGAAGGTCGTTCGTATCTCTGAAATGTGCGGATGACTGAAACTTATGTTAAAATGCACCAAATTCAATAAGTGGTACTTGTTTCATATAGACTCATAATACACCGATAAATACCCTTAATTACTTGGGAAAATGCATCAAAATTGCAATCAAATAGCCAACTAAACTCATACAGCCTAGCCTATAATGTGCCTTCGTTTGGTCATTTTAGAACTATGGTTTCTGAATTTTGCACATCTTACTGTAATTGTTTTTAGCTGTATTTCTTGTTCTGTTCTTATTTATTTTAACTTATTTTACTCTATTTTCATGTTGTGCTTTTAGTGTTATTATTGCCTTACCTCTGTTTTATTCATGTTTATCTTTGTACTATTTTATCTCTTTGACTCATCGTCACTGTAAATGAGGGCAACCTCAGTGTCCTTCGAGTTTAAATAAAGGTTATTGAATTGAATTGAATTGAATAATAGGCCTACAGTAGCCTATAATAAAATAAAATAATTTCCACTTGAGTGCATGCTTTGATCAAATACAGTACTTTATTCTCAAATGAGGCGTACGCTGCATCGATAGGCTACTGTATTCGCAGAACAAAATGGTATAGCCTAAAAACAACCCAACATTAGAACAATTAGAGCAAAATAATAAATAAATAAATAAAATGAAATGACAGACAAGTTGTCGTGTCTTAGGCTATTGCAGCCTAAACAACCGATGTAGGCTAACGTGGCCTAGGCTGTAGGCTATTATTTAACAAATACAGTAGGTTTAGTAGGCTAATCTACATGCTTACAACACGTCTGTGTTCCTGAAGTCCATTAACTGGGAACGAAAAATGACTCGATGCTCCTCTGCTTCAGGTTGCTGACGCGCTTTCTGGCTACCAAGGAATGCAGCTCTCGCGCAGCAGACTCGTTTGCGTTTTGAGCTCGACATTAGAGTAACAAAGAAATGAAACGTGACAGTAGGCTACAGCCTACAGGCAACATGTAGGTCTACATACAGTTCTGTTTTTATTCACAGTAGGATACAGTACTGTAATGAAAATCCCACCAGTAACCAGATAGCAGGCAAAAAAAAAGAAAATATTTTAAGCCTGTCCGGTAGACCGGGAGGTTCGGATCTTTGAAGTTCGGATGAGTGGGGTCCTACTGTATATATATAATTCTTTATTGAATTGCTCATCCATATAATTATTCTTTATTAAAAATTAAAAAAGGCTTATCTGTAAGCACTAGAGTCAGTTCAGCAGACGACCTCTGACCTGCCGTTCGCTGTAGTAACGCTCTGTCACTTCTGTCTGGTTATCGTGGTTCATACCAGTCTCTCTGCTGACGGAGCCACCACCAGTAGCCAGGACTCCCTCCACAAGGCCAGCAAGAAGAAGAGCATCAAGTCCTCCATCGGACGCCTCTTCGGGAAGAAGGAGAAAGGGAGGATGGGAGGTCCCGGGCGCGAATCTGCCTCTCTGGGTAGGAGAACACAGAGTCTGTCTTTGGGTAGGAGAACACAGTGTGTGTCTTTGGGTGAGAGAACACAGAGTCTGTCTTTGGGTAGGAGAACATAGAGTCTACCTCTCTAGGTGAGAGAACACAGTCTACCTCTCTAGGTGAGAGAACACAGTCTACCTCTCTAGGTGAGAGAACACAGAGTCTACCTCTCTAGGTGAGAGAACACAGAGTCTACCTCTCTAGGTGAGAGAACACAGTCTACCTCTCTAGGTGAGAGAACACAGTCTACCTCTCTAGGTGAGAGAACACAGTCTACCTCTCTAGGTGAGAGAACACAGTCTGCTTCTCTAGATGAGAGCACACAGAGTCTACTCTCTAGGTGAGAGAACACAGAGTCTACCTCTCTAGGTGAGAGAACACAGAGTCTACTCTCTAGGTGAGAGAACACAGTCTGCTTCTCTAGGTGAGAGAACACAGAGTCTACCTCTCTAGGTGAGAGAACACAGAGTCTACTCTCTAGGTGAGAGAACACAGAGTCTGCTTCTCTAGGTGAGAGAACACAGAGTCTACCTCTCTAGGTGAGAGAACACAGTCTACCTCTCTAGGTGAGAGAACACAGTCTGCTTCTCTAGATGAGAGCACACAGAGTCTACTCTCTAGGTGAGAGAACACAGAGTCTACCTCTCTAGGTGAGAGAACACAGAGTCTACTCTCTAGGTGAGAGAACACAGAGTCTACTCTCTAGGTGAGAGAACACAGAGTCTACTCTCTAGGTGAGAGAACACAGAGTCTACCTCTCTAGGTGAGAGAACACAGAGTCTACTCTCTAGGTGAGAGAACACAGTCTGCTTCTCTAGGTGAGAGAACACAGAGTCTACTCTCTAGGTGAGAGAACACAGAGTCTACTCTCTAGGTGAGAGAACACAGAGTCTGCTTCTCTAGGTGAGAGAACACAGAGTCTACTCTCTAGGTGAGAGAACACAGAGTCAATTCTCTAGGTGAGAGAACACAGAGTCTACTCTCTAGGTGAGAGAACACAGAGTCTGCTTCTCTGGGTGAGAGAACACAGTCTGCTTCTCTAGGTGAGAGAACACATAGTCTGCTTCTCTGGGTGAGAGAACACAGAGTCTACTCTCTAGGTGAGAGAACACAGAGTCTACTCTCTAGGTGAGAGAACACAGTCTACCTCTCTAGGTGAGAGAACACAGTCTGCTTCTCTAGGTGAGAGAACACAGAGTCTACTCTCTAGGTGAGAGAACACAGTCTGCTTCTCTGGGTGAGAGAACACAGTCTGCTTCTCTGGGTGAGAGAACACAGTCTACCTCTCTAGGTGAGAGAACACAGTCTACCTCTCTAGGTGAGAGA
>NC_140255.1:7012218-7032218 GCF_949987555.1 Borostomias antarcticus | reverse complement strand
TACTACACTACACTAGACTACACAAGACTACACTACACTACACTAGACTACACTACACTAGATACACTACACTACACAATACTACACTACACTACATTAGACTACACTAGACTACACAAGACTACACTACACTACACTACACTACACTAGACTACACTGCACTACACTACACTACACTACACTACATTAGACTGCACTAGACTAGACTACACTACACTACACTAGACCACACTACACTACACTACACTACACTACACTACACTACACTACACTACACTAGATACACTAGACTAGACCACACTACACTAGACCACACTACACTACACTAGACTACACTACACTAGACTACACTACACTACACTACACTACACTACACTACACTACACTAGACTACACTACATTAGACTACACTACACTACACTAGACTGCACTAGATACACTAGACTGCACTAGATACACTAGACTACACAACACTACACTAGACTAGACTACTACACTACACTAGACTACACTAGACCACACTACACTACACTACATTAGACTACACTAAACTACACTAGACTACACTACACTAGATACACTAGACTACACAATACTACACTACACTACACTAGACTACACTACACTACATTAGACTACACTAGACTACACTACACTAGACTACACTACACTACACTACACTAGACTACACTAGACCACACTACACTAGACTACACTACATTAGACTACACTACACTACACTACACTAGACTGCACTAGATACACTAGACTACACAACACTACACTAGACTAGACTACACTACACTACACTACACTACACTACACTAGACTACAGTACACTACACTACAGTACACTACACTACACTAGACTACACTACACTACACTACACTACACTACACTAGACTACACTAGACTAGACTACACTACACTACACTACACTACACTACACTACACTACACTAGACTACACTACACTACACTACACTACACTACACTACACTAGACTACACTATACTAGACTAGACTACACTACACTACACTATACTAGACTACACTACACTACACTATACTAGACTACACTACACTACACTACACTACACTACACTACACTAGATACACTAGATACACTAGACTACACTACACTAGACTACACTAGATACACTAGACTACACTACACTAGACTACACTAGACTACACTACACTACACTAGATACACTAGACTACACTAGACTACACTAGATACACTAGACTACACTACACTAGACTACACTAGACTACACTACACTACACTACACTAGACTACACTAGATACACTACACTATATACACTAGACTACACTAGATACACTACACTAGATACACTAGACTACACTACACTACACTAGACTACACTAGATACACTACACTATATACACTAGATACACTACACTACACTACACTAGACTACACTAGATACACTACACTAGATACACTAGACTACACTACACTACACTATATACACTAGATACACTACACTACACTAGATACACTAGACTACACTACACTAGATACACTAGACTACACTACAGTTCAATGCGCTGTGTATGATCAGCTCTGACGGATTTACAAAACTGTGTATAAAAGTTGTTTCATCGGAGACAAAAAGAGACCATAGTCCTGTTAAATAAGCAGGTAATCCAGTATAATGTTTTTATGATTAAGAGTCAGATTTCTCAGGATGTAAACTGACAGTCCATCACTAAATAACTTGAAATGAAGCAGCCGGTCTGGATTGAAATAACCCGATGAACTGTGTTCTCTCTCTCTGTTTCTGATCAGGCATGTATGGCTGCACCTCTCCCTCACTATTCCCTACAAATCTATTTAAACGTAGCGTTTCTCCGACTAATTCTCATTCACTAACAAACTATTCCTCCTCCTTTCCTTCTCTCCTTCCTTCCCTCTCCTTCTTTACCTCCTCTCTGTCCCCTCCTGACTCCTATTTACTGTTAAAACACATCTTCTTCCTCTCCCTCCATCTCTCTATCCCTCCTCTCCTCCTCCTCTCTGCCCTGCCCCTCCACAAGGAGCAGAAAGAGTTCAGCTGGGACCAGGTGAGTCATCATTATGAGGAAATGATGTCACAAGATTAGCAGCAAAACAGCCACAGTGCTCGTATTCTGTTCCAGCCCTGAAAAGAGGAATGCTCTTCAGCGTGGTAGATTACAGCAGGCTGCCGCTCCACATTGTTTCAAGAGCAGCTGTGTCACAGAGATATGGAGATGAATCACTCATCACTTTAGAATTTCTCCCTGGTCTGATTTTCACCACACTCCCATCTCTTTGTGCTGCTCTCACCTACCCACTATCTCCATCCCTCTCTCCATCCCTCTCTCCATCCTTCTCTCATGCCCCTCTCCATCCCTCTCTCCATCCCTCTCTCATCCCTCTCTCCATCCTTCTCTACATCCCTCTCTCCATCCCTCTCTCCATCCTTCTCTCCATCCCTCTCTCCATCCCTCTTTCCATCCTTCTCTCCATCCCTCTCTCATCCTTCTCTCTCATCCTTCTCTCATCCCTCTCTCATCCCTCTCTCCACCCCTCTCTCCATCCTTCTCTCATGCCTCTCTCCATCCCTCTCTCCATCCTTCTCTCCATCCCTCTCTCCATCCCTCTCTCCATCCTTCTCTCATCCCTCTCTCCATCCCTCTCTCCATCCTTCTCTCATCCTTCTCTCTCATCCCTCTCTCCATCCCTCTCTCACCCCTCTCTCCATCCCTCTCTCATCCCTCTCTCCATCCTTCTCTCCATCCCTCTCTCCATCCCTCTCATCCCTCTCTCTATCCCTCTCTCCATCCCTCTCTCATCCTTCTCTCTATCCCTCTCTACATCCCTCTCTCATCCCTCTCTCATCCCTCTCTCCATCCCTCTCTACATCCCTCTCTCATCCCTCTCTACATCCCTCTCTCCATCCCTCTCTCATCCCTCTCTCCATCCCTCGCTCCATCCCACTATGTCTCTCTCTCCCTCCCTCTCTCCATCCCTCTCTCTCTCTCTCTCTCTCTCTATCTCCTCCTGGTCTCCCCACCCCCCCCCCTCCAGATCCTGGCCTACGGGGACATGAATCATGAGTGGGTGGGTAATGACTGGCTGCCCAGCCTGGGCCTGCCCCAGTACCGCTCCTACTTCATGGAGTCCCTGGTGGACGCACGCATGCTGGACCACCTCACCAAGAAGGAGCTGAGGGGGCAGCTCAAAATGGTGGACAGCTTCCACAGGTGAGACACAAAATGGTGGACAGCTTCTACAGGTACTGTAGGCACCAAAACATGACTCCAAGGCTGCGTTCCGAATCGCATACTTCTGTACTATATAGTATGCCAAAAAAGGATGTAGAGTATGTCCCGATGCATTGTATGCCACATGCAGTATGGTAAAAATACCAGGATGGCAGGATGACTACATCCAGTCATATTTTGCAGTATGCAGGCCAGCAGACTTGTCTGACTATTCTGACCCACAATGCATTGCACAGTGGAAATTACATCACATGTGCGAGTCGCGACAGCTGTGGAGGAATGTTGCTTCATGGACTGCGACGGATGTGGGCAAATTTCATGGCGCAATGTTATGACAAAGTGGTATGTCCCAATTGGATGAAAGTACGTACTTTCTAGGGCAGTGGTTCTTAACCTGGGTTCGATCGAACCCCTGGGGTTCGGTGAGTCAGTCTCAGGGGTTCGGCGGAGTTCAAGACACACACCCGACTCATATGATTTGTGATGACACGCCCCGCTTGGCCATCATTGGCTGCAGGTGACCACTCTACATCGCTTGGCCTATCTGTGCTGCAGGGAATTTGGTGCGCTCAGTAGTCGACTTTCTGAACTGGTCTCTGAAAGGCAACAGCAGAAGTCACACTGATTTGCAGTAAATATTCATTATTATGTTTTTGTTTTTGTGTGAAAATCATGTTTTGATGGTTTTGTTCTTTGAACACAGTGATGTTGATGCACTGTTCATTTTGTGCACCAGTAAAATATATACCTATGTTTTGAATTTGAAAAAATCTTCTGGAAAATCTTGGAAAAATTATTTTTCCAATTAAGGGTTCGGTGAATGCGCATATGAAACTGGTGGGGTTCTGTACCTCCAACAAGGTTAAGAACCACTGTTCTAGGGGCTGTAGTACTGATAAAAACTAGCAGTATGCGATTCGAAATGCAGCTTAAGTCTTAAATGGCCAATTGCAAAAAGCAGACTTGAAATACAGTACAAAAATGTCTTCCTCTTAATATTAAGATCAGAGGTGTCATGCCTATAGAACTTGAGGGGGCACATGCCCCCTCAGATTTAGGGGTGTCTTTTTTATTTTTTACATTTCTGTTATTGTTTGTTTACCATTACATTTTACATTGCGGAACTATGATTATTTTCTCTACTGAGAGGGATGGAGAGAGGGATGAGAGAGGGATGGAGAGAAGGATGTAGAAAGGGATGGAGAGAGGGATGGAGAGAAGGATGTAGATGTATTGTTTTCCCTTACTTTTATTTTGTCCTTGAAAGAACGCTACCGGTAAGTTTAATTTCACACCACTTGAGTGGCAACTGGTAGTGTGCTGTGTCCTGATTTTAAACTGCAAAAAGCACAAAAAAACACTAAAATTTCGCCTAATAACGCCTCCCTTCGCTATCTCGTGCCCCCTCGTTTTTTTGGGTTGCATGACGCCCCTGATTAAGATGGTCTTGCTTTCTAGTGCCTTCTATTGAATAAGCCTCTTGTTGTATCCTTCCGACAGCAATAAAAAAATAATAAAGCGCTCTGACACCAAAATGAAATAAATCTGTAATCTTTGGAAGTCGCAAGTGCGTCCAATCATTTTGAGCTGCCAACTTGAAATGATTGGATGGCTTACCTGCCTGTCAACCAACCTACCTGCCTAGCAAGGGCATCCCCCAGTTTGGAGGAGTGGCTTTGGAGGCCTGGAGGGAGGGGAGAGGATTTTGCTATATGAATTTATTTCAGATGTTCTCCCATTTTCTCCCAATTTGGTAGCCAACTGCTCCCGAATCATCCAACTGTCCCCTTGTCGCTGTAGAGAATTCTACCCGGTGGTTGGTGATCCAAAAAAGAGATCCAGCTACCTGACTCTCTCAGCTACCTGACTCTCTCATCTACCTGACTCTCTCATCTACCTGACTCTCTCATCTACCTGACTCTCTGATCTGACTCTCTCATCTACCTGACTCTCATCTACCTGACTCTCTCAGCTCCCTGACTCTCTCATCTACCTGACTCTCTCATCTACCTGACTCTCATCTACCTGACTCTCTCATCTACCTGACTCTCTGATCTGACTCTCTCATCTACCTGACTCTCATCTACCTGACTCTCTCAGCTCCCTGACTCTCTCATCTACCTGACTCTCTCATCTACCTGACTCTCTCATCTACCTGACTCTCTCATCTACCTGACTCTCTGATCTGACTCTCTCATCTACCTGACTCTCTCATCTACCTGACTCTCTCATCTACCTGACTCTCTCATCTACCTGACTCTCTCATCTACCTGACTCTCTCATCTACCTGACTCTCTCATCTACCTGACTCTCTCATCTACCTGACTCTCTCATCTACCTGACTCTCTCATCTACCTGACTCTCTGATCTGACTCTCTCATCTACCTGACTCTCATCTACCTGACTCTCTCAGCTCCCTGACTCTCTCATCTACCTGACTCTCTCATCTACCTGACTCTCATCTACCTGACTCTCTCATCTACCTGACTCTCTGATCTGACTCTCTCATCTACCTGACTCTCTCATCTACCTGACTCTCTCATCTACCTGACTCTCTGATCTGACTCTCTCAGCTCCCTGACTCTCTCATCTACCTGACTCTCTCATCTACCTGACTCTCTGATCTACCTGACTCTCTCATCTACCTGACTCTCTCATCTACCTGACTCTCTCATCTACCTGACTCTCTCAGCTCCCTGACTCTCTCATCTACCTGACTCTCTCATCTACCTGACTCTCTCATCTACCTGACTCTCTGATCTGACTCTCTCATCTACCTGACTCTCTCAGCTCCCTGACTCTCTCATCTGCCTGACTCTCTCATCTACCTGACTCTCATCTACCTGACTCTCTCATCTACCTGACTCTCTGATCTGACTCTCTCATCTACCTGACTCTCTCATCTACCTGACTCTCTGATCTGACTCTCTCATCTACCTGACTCTCTCATCTACCTGACTCTCTCAGCTCCCTGACTCTCTCATCTACCTGACTCTCTCAGCTACCTGACTCTCTCATCTACCTGACTCTCTCATCTACCTGACTCTCTCATCTACCTGACTCTCTGATCTACCTGACTCTCTCATCTACCTGACTCTCTCATCTACCTGACTCTCTCATCTACCTGACTCTCTCATCTACCTGACTCTCTCAGCTCCCTGACTCTCTCATCTACCTGACTCTCTCATCTACCTGACTCTCTCATCTACCTGACTCTCTCATCTACCTGACTCTCTCATCTACCTGACTCTCTGATCTGACTCTCTCATCTACCTGACTCTCTCATCTACCTGACTCTCTCATCTAACTGACTCTCTCATCTACCTGACTCTCTGATCTGACTCTCTCAGCTCCCTGACTCTCTCATCTACCTGACTCTCTCATCTACCTGACTCTCTCAGCTCCCTGACTCTCTCATCTACCTGACTCTCTCATCTACCTGACTCTCTCATCTACCTGACTCTCTCATCTACCTGACTCTCTGATCTGACTCTCTCATCTACCTGACTCTCTCATCTACCTGACTCTCTCATCTACCTGACTCTCTCATCTACCTGACTCTCTCATCTACCTGACTCTCTCATCTACCTGACTCTCTGATCTGACTCTCTCATCTACCTGACTCTCTCATCTACCTGACTCTCTGATCGACCTGACTCTCTCAGCTCCCTGACTCTCTCATCTACCTGACTCTCTGATCTGACTCTCTCAGCTCCCTGACTCTCTCATCTACCTGACTCTCTCATCTACCTGACTCTCTCATCTACCTGACTCTCTCATCTACCTGACTCTCTCATCTACCTGACTCTCTCAGCTCCCTGACTCTCTCATCTACCTGACTCTCTCATCTACCTTACTCTCTCATCTACCTGACTCTCTCATCTACCTGACTCTCTCATCTACCTGACTCTCTCATCTACCTGACTCTCTCATCTACCTGACTCTCTGATCTGACTCTCTCATCTACCTGACTCTCTCATCTACCTGACTCTCTCAGCTCCCTGACTCTCTGATCTGACTCTCTCATCTACCTGACTCTCTCATCTACCTGACTCTCTCAGCTCCCTGACTCTCTCATCTACCTGACTCTCTCATCTACCTGACTCTCTGATCTGACTCTCTCATCTACCTGACTCTCTCATCTACCTGACTCTCTGATCTACCTGACTCTCTCATCTACCTGACTCTCTCATCTACCTGACTCTCTCAGCTCCCTGCCTTTCTCGGCTCGCGACTGTGACTCCCAGACACCAGACGGGTGGAGGGGGGTCGCTGTGGCGCGGTGAATCCTCTAGCCAATATTTAAACTCCTGTAACCACCTTCAGGGAACGGCGGCCCAATATGCCTCTCACTTTTTCAGGGATCCGGCCACACCCGGCTGTGGCGAGACCAGGACCGTGACCCCCAGTCCCCCGTGGTGGGGCAAGCTGCGCCGACACACCCCGGTGCACTAGACCACCGCAGACGGCCATGTTGTCTGGTTCTGCTGGTGTCCCGTATAGATTTACTTGTCCGGCATAGGCGGGTTATGAAATGATGGGCCCCTGGGCACAGACCCGGAAAGCCCCCCCATCCATTTCATTCATCACATATTTGAATTTGGCCAATGAGCCGGCATCCAATTTGGAGAAAACTCACTCATAAAAGCAGCTTTACCCAGCTCGGCTTTGACTCGACAGACCTCAAGTCTGTGTGGAGGACTTGCTTTTTGGATTTCTTCCCAAAAGATGTGAATGGCCCTTGTTGCATGGAGTACTTCTTAAGTACTGTAGATAAACACTTAAAAAGTATCATGATGGTTTCTTTCTTGTGATGTCTTCAAAGTGAATGTTGTGGATTGTGTAGTGGATTTTTGGGGCTCTGTTATCGACATGAATGACTAAGCCCTTTGACTATGCGACAAGAGATACAAAGGGCCCCTGAGCTCTTTGACCCCTGAGCTCTTTGGCCCCTAGGTAATGAGTCTTTGCTGTGCGGTCTGTGACGCTGACGTTGGTGTCTTTGCTGTGCGGTCTGTGACGCTGACGTTGGTCCCCCAGGGTCAGTCTGCACTACGGCATCATGTGCCTGAAGAGGCTGAACTACGACCGCAAGGAGCTGGAGAGAAGAAGGGACGAGAGTCAGCACCAGAACCAGGGTGAGGAACATTAGAACCAGGGTGGGGAACACCAGAACCAGGGGGAGGAACACAACCAGGGTGAGGAACAGCAGAACCAGGGGGAGGAACATTAGAATCAGGGTGGGGGACACCAGAACCAGGGTGAGGAACAGCAGAACCAGGGTGAGGAACAGAACCAGGGTGAGGAACAGCAGAACCAGGGTGAGGAACACCAGAACCAGGGGGAGGAACATCAGAACCAGGGTGAGGAACAGCAGAACCAGGGGGAGGAACAGCAGAACCAGGGTGAGGAACAGCAGAACCAGGGTGGGGAACAGAGCCATGGGGAGAAACACCAGAACCAGGATGAGACTGCCAGGAAAAACAATCTGGTCACTCTAAACCAAACCACACTGTGATCACCTCACACCAAACCACACTGTGATCACCTCACACCAAACCACACACTGGTCACCTCACACCAAACCACACTGTGATCACCTCACACCAAACCACACTGTGATCACCTCACACCAAACCACACACTGGTCACCTCACACCAAACCACACTGTGATCACCTCACACCAAAACCACTGTATGAAGAGTCTGTGGGGGTCGTAATGTGTGTGAACGGTGCGGATACACACACACACACAACATGTGGGACACTGAGTTCACGCCTGTCCTGTTGGTTTACATCATGTTCTGACCCACTGGTAGATGTGCACAGACTACAGAGTATACACATGATTCAGTTACACAACCCTAACCTGTACACATGCTGAATGGTAAATGGACTGCATTGCATTTATCCAAAGCGCTTTACAATGAAGGCCTCTCATTCATCCATTCACACACACATTCACACACAAATGGCAGCAGCTGCCATGCAAGGTGCTAGCCTGCTCATTGGGAGCAATTTGGGGTTCAGTGTCTTGCCCAAGGACACTTCGACATGTGGAGAGGATGAGGCGGGTACACACACACACACACACACCCACACACACACACCCACACACACACACACACACACACACACACACACACAAACACACACACACACACACACACACACACACACACACACACACACACACACACACACTACTGTTGATTGACAATATCTGTGTTGATCAGTGATAGCTGCCTCTCATTCTGCCCCTCCCTGTTCACAGACGTAGTGGTATGGTCCAACGAGCGAGTGATGTGTTGGGTGCAGACCATTGGTCTGAAGGAGTTTGCAGACAACCTATCAGAGAGCGGCGTCCACGGTGCCCTCCTGGCCCTCGACGACACTTTCGACTACACCGACCTGGCCCTGCTCCTGCAGATACCCAATCAGAACACACAGGTACCCATCCTCCCACTCTCACCATCCAATCAGAACACACAGGTACCCATCCTCCCACTCTCACCGTCCAATCAGAACACACAGGTACCCCTCCTCCCACTCTCACCATCCAATCAGAACACACAGGTACCCATCCTCCCACTCTCACCGTCCAATCAGAACACACAGGTACCCATCCTCCCACTCTCACCGTCCAATCAGAACACACAGGTACCCATCCTCCCACCCTCACCGTCCAATCAGAACACACAGGTACCCATCCTCCCACTCTCACCATCCAATCAGAACAAACACGTGAACTCAACTCTCCTCCAATCAGAAGATACAGACAATCGACATGAGTCACATGACTCTACGGTCTGATCTCAAACTCTGTCAGCGGAATCATACGTGTCATACGCCTACAGCTGCTTGTTCACATCAAGATCATTTCTAGTCATGAAACAAGTCTGGATGATCTTAATGATGATCTCAAACCGTTCTTTCCCCAGGCACGGCAGCTCCTGGAGAAGGAATACAACGCGCTCATCTCCATGGGAACCGAGAGGAGGCCTGACGAGGTGAGGTGAAAAGCGCTAGAAAATCACAGTGACAGGAGAATGCTTCAGAACCACACGACGTGCAGTGTGGAAATGTCACCCTGGCCGTAGACTCGGTTCTAGTTCTGGGGGGCTCTAGTTCTGGGGGGCTCTAGTTCTGGGGGACTCTAGTTCTGGGGGGTTCTAGTTCTGGGAGGCTCTAGTTCTGGGGGACTCTAGTTCTGGTGGGTTCTAGTTCTGGGGGGTTCTAGTTCTGGGGGGTTCTAATTCTAGGGGGCTCTAGTTCTGGGGGGCTCTAATTCTAGGGGGCTCTAGTTCTGGGGGGTTCTAGTTCTGGTGGGTTCTAGTTCTGGTGGGTTCTAGTTCTGGGGGGTTCTAGTTCTGGGGGGCTCTAATTCTAGGGGGCTCTAGTTCTGGGGGGCTCTAATTCTAGGGGGCTCTAGTTCTGGGGGGTTCTAGTTCTGGTGGGTTCTAGTTCTGGTGGGTTCTAGTTCTGGGGGGTTCTAGTTCTGGGGGGCTCTAATTCTAGGGGGCTCTAGTTCTGGGGGGTTCTAGTTCTGGTGGGTTCTAGTTCTGGTGGGTTCTAGTTCTGGTGGGTTCTAGTTCTGGGGGGCTCTAATTCTAGGGGGCTCTAGTTCTGGGGGGTTCTAGTTCTGGGGGGTTCTAGTTCTGGGTTGCGCTGCGAATGAGTTGTCCAATGTTGTAAAGTTGAATTCACTAATGCTTCAAATCATTCGGTCATGCAGTTATCAACCCATAACAAACACACGTCTTCTCACACCCCACTGTAACCTGTAGTGTATCTCAGAAGAATTGCCATCAGGGACTGTGACAAATATTCAACATGTCTGTATTCCTCACTGTTTCAGATGCAGTCTAGTCACTCTCAGAGTTGTAACTGCGTCACCTTATCAGTGACGACGTTCTGTGTGTGACGATGTTCCATGTGTAACGATGTTCTGCGTGTGACGATGTTCCGTGTGTTCTGCGTTCCCCCCTCAGGATGGCACCAGGACGTTCACGCGGTCGCCCTCCTGGAGGAAGATGTTCAGAGAGAAGGACCTACGCGGCGTGACCTCCGACTCTTCGGAAACGCTCCCCGCCAACTTCCGTGCCTCCGCCATCTCCACGCCCTCCGTCACCCTGAGGAAGGTCCAGAGTGAAGGTGAGGGCTGACCTCACACTGCCCAGTCTTCCATGCTCCTTCCTGCTCCTATGCAAATATGGAATGCTACAATATTTTTCCTGATTATCATGATGATGTGAATCTCCTTTTCTTGTTTTGATTCTGAGAGATCTCTAGAACTCTCAGGCTCTTTAGTGTTCTAAATCTCTAGAACGCTCAGCCTCTTTGTTCAAAATCTCTAGAACTCTCAGCCTCTTTGTTCAAAATCTCTAGAACTCTCAGGCTCTTTGTTCTAAATCTCTAGAACTCTCAGGCTCTTAAGTGTTCTAAATCTCTAGAACTCTCAGGCTCTTTAGTGTTCTAAATCTCTAGAACTCTCAGGCTCTTTGTTCTAAATCTCTAGAACTCTCAGGCTCTTTAGTGTTCTAAATCTCTAGAACTCTCAGGCTCTTTAGTGTTCTAAATCTCTAGAACTCTCAGGCTCTTTAGTGTTCTAAATCTCTAGAACTCTCAGGCTCTTTAGTTAAGTGTTATACATCTCTAGAGCTCTCAGGCTCTTTAGTTAAGTGCTCTAAATCTCTAGAACTCTCAGGCTCTTAGTGAAGTGTTCTAAAGTGGTCATCTGATGTCATCCATTTTCTAATCCTGATAATAACTGTCCTCTCACTCTTCTCCTCTCTCCGTCTCTCTCTCCCCTCTCTCTCTCTCTAGTGAACTCGTGTCCTCGGGGAGAGGCGGGGTCAGTGAGAACCTACTCCTGCTGAAAGATAAGCACACCAGGTGAGGAGGAGGCAGCCCTCGTCAGCACGTATGCCGACAGGTCAGGTTCGGCAGAGATGAATTCACACCATGACTGTGGCGGTACTCAGAGTTCTTGATTCTGTTCTAGAGCCCCCCCCCCCAAAAAAAATCAACCCTGTTATTTTAATTTTTTTAAAGAAGAACAAAAGAAGAGGAAGAGAACCGAGGATGCTAGAACATGAATAACAGGACTTCTAATGAGAAGGAGCCTTGAAGACCTGTTCCTCATCGGGTCTCTCTTTCTCTCTGTCTCTCTGTCTCCATTTCAATCCACAGTTGTGTGGCATGAAGCTGTTTTGATGATATAGAAAGTGACTCCATCGCCCCATCGTGAGTTCATCATCCGTAGCGTGTGTGAGATGGCAATATTGACACAATGACTCTATTTTTATTTTTTTCTCACTGGTAGTGAAATGGCATTCCTATTCAGAATGGTGGCCCCGGGTTAATGCTTCTTTGACCTGGGTAACGGACAGAACATACAGTGTCTTGTAAATAAATTTAAAAAAAGCTCTGTACTAAAGTGGTGTGAGGAGGGAGGGAGTGATGGAGGGAGGGAGGGAGGGAGAGGGAAGGGGAGGGGTGAGGAAGTATGTTCTTAAGCCATAACAGACAATGACATGCACAAAACCAATGAGACAGATGGACAGTTAGTGAAGTGCATTATAACAACATCCTGTTCTAATAATACAAAAAGAAGTTTAACGTTTGTGTTAATATGCATGCTAAAACAAATCATTTTAGAGTGAGACTAAATGATACCAATCATCTAATGACATGAAAGCTTGGGTAAGGAATTTGTAAAATGTGTGTATTTTATTTCGATCATTTTTTATGATGACTTCTATTGTATGTATGTATGACTGTATGTATGTATGTATGTATGTATGTGCATGTATGTATGTGTGTGTGTATGTATGACTATATGTATGTATGTATGTATGTATGTGCATGTATGTATGTACTGTATGTATGTATGTATGTATGTATTGAACTGTATGTTCATTTCATATTTAGTTAAGAGTGACTGTAATTTAATTTTAGGTTTGAGGGTAAATACGTTTTCAGTTATCAACATTTAAGATATGCTACTTGTATGTGTACATTTTGAAAACAAATTGTGTTATGATTTAAATTAATATGAATAATGAAGAGTAGTGATGATAATTGAATATAATATGATAATAATAATGATAATAATAATTATAATAATAATGATAATGATTGTAAAAGCTGTAATAAAAAATACCGTAAAATGCTACTCCATGATACCCGAGTGATTATTCATTCATTGTATTCATTCAGTTTGTGTATATTTTCCTCAGGAAGTGACAGTCAAATGCTTGGAAATCTTTAGGGAAGATATTATGCAAGGAAGATCATTTGTTTCACAGCTACTTTATTTATTTATTTTCAATTACTGGCTCGATCTCCCCTTACCCATTGTCTACCCCCCGCCCCTGCTCTGTCTCATCAATCTGTACTTCCCAAGAACTTTGGCATATTCCAGTTCAATTCCTGTGAGTTCCTGTGGCTTACGCTAGGCCAGAGGATGTTTAAAGACGAGTCAGCGGTCTGATGTGCAGGCGCCTTGCGGGTGGTGGTGACTGAGCTCTGTTTGACCTGGGTCCCTGAATGATGCTTCACTAAAGGTTGTTATGACCGGGTTGGATTTGGACCCAAACGCACGACACAGGAGGCAGAGAAAAAATGCAAAGCCCAAAGGGCGGTTTAATACTAAATGCAAAAGTCCAGCAGGCAAGCTCAAAAACGATAAACAGGCAGGGGTCAGGCGATCAACAAACAATGTCCAATATCCGTAATCCGTAATCAAAAGTCCATATCCAGAATCCAGAAGGGATACCCCCCCCCAAGCGGGAGCCACCTGGCGACCGACCGGGGGCATCAGGATGGGCCCGGTAGAAGTCGCGGAGGAGAACAGGGGTCATGATCTGGGACCGAGGAACCCAGCTCCGTTCCGTTCCGCACCGCGGGAGGCGCGCGCTGTAGCGCGGAGCAGGGCGGACCGCACTGCGGACCAGACCCTCTGGCACCGGCGGAGATGAGCCTGGACCGACGGTACCGATGCCTCGGCCTCCTGGAGCAGGAACAGGGGTGGCTGGTACCCCAGGGAGCACTCGAAGGGTGACTTGCCGGTGGAATTGCTGACCATGGCGTTCAGTGAGTACTCGACCCAGGGCAGGTCCTGACTCCAGGAGGATGCGTGAAGGGAGGACATGCACCGGAGGGCTGACTTCAGGCTCTGGTTGGCTCTCTCCGCCTGGCCGTTGGTCTGTGGATGGTAACCAGAAGAGAGACTGACCGTGGCCCCAATCCCCGCACAGAATGCCCTCCATACCTGAGACGTGAACTGGGGTCCACGGTCAGACAGCACATCCTGGGGCAGACCGTAGAGCCGAAAGACGTGCTCAGTCAGCAGCTCCGCCGTCTCCATCGAGGTGGGGAGCTTGGGTAGGGCCACGAGGCGCACAGACTTCGAAAACCGGTCCACAATGGTCAGGATGGTGGTGTTTCCCTGGGAGGGAGGGAGACCGGTCACGAAGTCCAGTGCGATGTGTCACCACGGACGACTGGGCACAGGAAGGGGTCGCAACAGGCCAGCCGGCGGCTGGTGGGATGCCTTGCTGCGGACGCAGGTGGTGCAGGCGGCGACGAACTCTCTGACGTCCGCCGCCATGGTGGGCCACCAGAACCGCCGGCGTAGGAATGACAGCGTACGGTGGGAACCCGGGTGGCAGGCAAACCAGCTCGCATGTCCCCACTGGAGCACTTGGGTCCGGACGGCATCCGGAACGAACAGCTGGTTGGGCGGGCCAGTCCGGGGATCGGGTTGGGTGCGCTGGGCCCTCCTGACCACTGCCTTGACCTTCATGGTGACCACTCCGATCACCCGGGAGGCGGGAAGAATGGTGTCCGGAGTGGTCAGATCCTCCCCTGCCGCATAAAGCCAAGACAGTGCGTCAGCCTTGGTGTTCTTGGACCCTGGACGGTAAGTGATGTGGAAATTAAACCGTCCGAGGTACAGGGCCCAGCGCGCCTGACGGGAGGTCAGCCGCCTGGCCAACCTGAGGTAGGTCAGGTTCTTGTGGTCCGACCAGACGGTGACGGGGTGCTCTGCGCCCTCTAGCCAGTGCCGCCACTCCTGGAAGGCCTCCACAACAGCCAGCAGCTCCCTGTTGCCGATGTCGTAGTTCTCCTCTGCGGGTGTGAAGCGGCGGGAGAAGAAGGCGCAGGGATGCATCTTCTGGTCGGCCGCTGACTGTTGTGAGAGAACCCCGCCGAGACCTGTGTCTGAAGCGTCCACCTCCATGGTGAAGGGCCTCGAGGGGTCGGGATGGAGCAGGACCGGCGCGGAGGTGAACTGCCTCTTGAGGTCGGTGAAGGCGGCACTGGCTGCAGGTGTCCAGGTAAAAGGACGCAGAGAGGAGGTGAGGGCAGTGAGGGGAGCGGCCACCTGGCTGTAGTCACGTATGAATCGCCGGTAGAAGTTGGCGAAGCCAAGGAAGGACTGCAGCTGCTTACGGGTGGTGGATTGGCTCCACTCGACGACAGCCTGGATCTTCTTGGGATCAGGTCGAGTTTGTCCACCTTCCACGATAAGTCCCAGGAACTCCACAGAGGGAGTGTGGAAGGTGCACTTCTCGGCCTTGATGAAGAGGCGGTTCTCCAGGAGACGCTGGATGACAAGGCGGACATGCTGGACGTGTTCCTCAGCGCTCCTGGAGAACACCAGGATGTCGTCGAGGTAGAGCACAACAAAGATATCCAGCATGTCCCGGAGGATGTCATTCATCATAGCCTGGAACACGGAGGGGGCGTTGGTGAGGCCAAACGGCATGACCAGGTATTCGTAATGGCCTTGGGGAGTCTTGAACGCGGTCTTCCACTCATCCCCCTCACGGATTCGAACCAGGTGGTAGGCGTTCCGGAGGTCCAACTTCGTGAAGATGGTGGCCTCCAGGAGGGGTTCGAAGTTGGAACTCATGAGGGGGAGAGGGTACGTCTTCCTGATGGTGATGGCGTTCAGCTCCCGGTAGTCAATGCATGGCCTGAGGTCCCCACCCTTCTTCTTCACAAAGAAGAACCCTGCCGCCACCGGGGAGAGAGTGGGTCGGATGAGGCCCTCAGCCAGACACTCAGAGATGTAGCTGTCCATAGCCACCTTCTCAGGGAGGGAGAGGTTGTACAGGCGACTGACTGGGAGCTGGGCGCCGGGGCGGAGCTCAATGGCGCAGTCGTAGGGCCGGTGCGGGGGAAGGGTGCGGGCGCGCTCCTTGCTGAAGGCCTCTCCCAGGTCGTGGTAAACCTTTGGCACGGTGGAGAGGTCGGGGGGAGCAGGGGGCGGCCGAGACGACAGGGAGGGAGTCTGAGCAGCACGGAGGCACCGCGCGTAACAGGCCGTGCTCCAGCTCAGAATGCGGCCGGGGCCGTAGCTGACATGTGGCACATGGAGCTCCAGCCACGGTCGGCCCAGAATGAGAGGAGCCTGGGGGGTCTCGAGAATGTAGAACCGGATCTCCTCCATGTGATTTCCCGAAATTGTCATGGTCAGAGGCTCGGTCCGGTGTGTGAGGGGACCTAGGTCTTGTCCATCCAAGGCCGAGACGGTGAGAGGGGTTTCCAGGGTGGCGAGGGGGAAAGCCGCTGAGGCGGCAAGGTGCGCATCAACAAAGTTGTCATCAGCCCCAGAGTCAATGAGCGCACCGATGGTAAGCGTCTGCCCGTGCCAGGCGAGGGTAACTTCGAACCGGGCAAGGCTGACAGATGGTGGGGAATGGGTAACACGGCTCACCAGAAATCCCCTCCTGGCTGGTGAGCCTACTCTTTTGGCAGAGTGGGACAGTTGTCCCTCAGATGGCCCTTAGCTCCACAGTAGAGACACAATCCCAGTGCCCTCCTTCGGTCCTTCTCAACAGCAGTGAGGCGAGCCCTACCCACTTGCATGGGCTCTTCGCTGGTGAGAGCAGGCATGGTCGGGGTGAGTGGAACGGTGGAGGAGCTGGTACCGAACACGCCCGGACAGCGACCAGAGGGGGCGGGATGACGCAGCGCTTTCTCACGCTTCCTCTCCTGGTTGCGTTCGTCGATCTCCATTGCGAGAAAGATGAGTTGGTTAAGGGAGGTGGGGCGGTCCCTGACCAGCGCGTCCTTGAGAGTCTCGCTCAGGCCTCGTCGGAACTCGCTGCGCAGACCGATGTCGTTCCACCCGCTACCCATAGCCAGGGTGCGGAACTCGGTAGCGTAGGCAGCCACGGAGCGGCCACCTGACCATCAGCAGCATGATCAAAAACTAGCCTAAACTCGGCCTCAAAAGCAGCATAGTCATCGCGGAGGTGACTGCCCGGACCCAGGGCTGCCTGGACCCACTTCAGAGCCTCCCCAGTGGTGAGTGTAGCGATGTAGCCCACCCGTGCAGCGCCAGACCAATATATGCTGGGTTGATGTTGGAAAATGTATCCACACTGCATGAGGAAGCCCCTACACTCAGAGAAAGTCCCATCGTATGGCTTGGGGCTAGCTAGGTGAGGTTCACGCTGGGGCTGGGGGGCCACAGGAACAGGCTGGGGCGTCGGCACGGGGGCTGGAGCGGGAATGGGTGCTGATGCCACAGGAGCTGCCGGACTTGCCTGGGACACGATGGAGGTGAGGGCTGCGATCTGGGTGGACATCGCCTGAACCATGGCAACCAGGCCCTGGATCTGCTGAGACTGAGCCTGTTGTTGGGTGTTCTGAACCTCCATCCGTGTATGTAGATCGGTCATTGCGACAGAGGCCTCCCGCAGTAGTCGGGCATGATCAGCGATCACCCGTCCTTGGAGTTGGAGAGCCGAAGGTGTCTCCGCTTGCTCTCCAGTGCCGGCTGGGTCCATACTGGCCAGATCTTCTGTTATGACCGGATTGGATTTGGACCCAAACGCACGACACAGGAGGCAGAGAAAAAATGCAAAGCCCAAAGGGCGGTTTAATACTAAATGCAAAAGTCCAGCACGCAAGGTCAAAAACGATAAACAGGCAGGGGTCAGGCGATCAACAAACAATGTCCAATATCCGTAATCCGTAATCAAAAGTTCATACCCAGAAGGGGGGTCAGGGAATCCGTGTTTCAGTCCAGGGGTGGTGATAGCAGGCAAGCCGAGCACTGCACACTGGGTCTGGAGGGGAAAAAAAACGGAACGAGAAAAAAATGGATAAGCAAAACTGAAAACACGAAAAGGTAAAAAAAAAAACACAACAGAGATACGGACAGCAATCAACGTAGTCTAAGCTGGCTAGGGTACTTGCCACAGGTATTCTATGGGAAGATCTGGCGATGAGCATGGAGAAAACCAGGGTTCTTGTAGGCAGGCGATGATGATGATGATTGGGACCCGGTGCGCAGCACTCAGCCGTAAGCTCGTTCACTAATCACCATGATTGCCTTCACCTGTGGCGTTGGAGCGCGCGCCGTGCGTGTGCTGAGGTGCTGGGCGTCTCAGGATTACTCTCCGGGGATGAGGAGCGCGAATGCGCCCCATCTCCGGAGTCAGGAGGCGGGTATTCGGGAGACCCCGAACGCCGCGGGGTAGAGCCGGACCGACGCACGTTGCGTCGGGCCACCGGCAAGCTCGGAGGAGCGGAGGGGAATGCGCGCGGAGGTGCCGCCGTAACAAAAGATGTTGAACAAGGTCAAAGGGCAGACTGTACGTACTGTACCTCTTTTGGGGATTCAACAAAGTTACCCCTTCTGTATAATGATGTTCTGTTTGATATCATACTGTATTATATATATATATATATATATATATATATATATATATATATATATATATATATATATATATATATATAGCCAACGTGTTAAAGGAGTCATATTATGCTAATTTTTAACTATTTAATATAAGTCTTTGGGGTCCCCAAAACATGTCTTTGAGTATTTTTGCTGAAAATACCACTCAGAATAAATGGTCTAGCATGACTCTACACCCCTCCGTTGACCACGAGATCAGATTGAGCGGATTGAGCGCTTTTTTCATATGCAAATGAGCTCAGCTAAGAGCAAGTTGGCAGGCTAGAGAACGAGGGCTGTTGACGGCGCTATGCTACCTCAAATATAGCTGGCTAGCCTGGACCATCCTCACTCGATGCCACTGTGACAAAGGTCATTGTCCTCTCTCCCTGACTAAACATGATAGTGCCCATGTTATTATCTCCACGGTTGCATGCTGTTACCGCTACATTCGCTAGCTAGACACCACCAGGCTATATGACACCATTCGACTACGAACAGTAAAGGCTAGATTCTATAGGCCGAGGGGAATCCAATGATGTCCACTTCTTAACATTTGATCATTTTTAATGGTCGATGAACTAGAAGTCTACCAATTCCATTCCCTTAACGTTACTCTCACATACATGATGAGACGAGCATCCGGGTTGAGGCAAAAGGGGAGTTTGTTTGTGTTAGCTAGTTGGCCTTAGTACTATATGCAAACAAATACACAGCATACTTACTTGCAGTTTCTGCATAATTTCTACAGACAAATGGTATTGCTTGATCATCCAGAAACAGTTATCTGAAAATCCTGCATTTTACTGACCCAGGTTAGAAAAGCAATCGGGCAAAAAATGGCTAGCACACACTGCCAGTGTTTCGTCAATTTCAGCGGGAACGTTGCCATCAAAAATAAAATGTATCCACTCAGCTCTGCTGTCCTTTGAGCTTGGGAGATGATCTGTGCTGCTTAGAACTTCCAAGAACAGAGCATTTTCCATGCGAAGACATCATGCTAGCTAGCGGGACCTGCA
>NC_140255.1:6997218-7007218 GCF_949987555.1 Borostomias antarcticus | reverse complement strand
CTAGGAAGACTGCTGTGATGCTGGTTGTGAGGTGTTGATGTTTGGTGTGCTCTCTGGTGGGCAAAAGATGAATACCATTCATAGAAAAATTGACTGAAATATAGAAAAATGCACAAAAGAAAAAAGAAAAAGTATTTAATGAGCTACATGTCTGTGAAATCCTGTAGAAATCCTTATAATCAACCAAAGTTAAGTAACTGAGAGTACAAGCAAGAACAACCACGGAGGAGGCAGCCTCTAGTAAGAAAATTAATAAAATATATAAATATCTTTATTAAAAACAACTCAAAAACAAATGTAGCACTAATACTAATGTAGAGCTTGCTAGCCAGTTGTCCTGCCTCCCCTCTAGTAACAGGAAGCAGGGAGCGTATCAGGACTGTCTACAGCACACACACATCTGACTGTCACACACACATCTGACTGTCACACACACATCTGACTGTCACACACACATCTGACAGTCACACACACATCTGACTGTCACACACACATCTGACTGTCACACACACATCTGACTGTCACACACACGTCTGACTGTTACACACACATCTGACTGTCACACATGATCAACTATATTCAGACTGTAAAATATAGAATTCATGTTCCACATGGAAGTCTGTTAGTATTTTGAGCACATGGTAGCTGTTTACAGATTTGGTAAATGGTAGCTGTTTACAGATGTATGTATGTATATATATAAAAAAGTAAATATATTTGTTGCAAAAACTAAGGCAAGAAAAGTGAGGCATGAATTACTAAGACATTGTAGTTTCATAACACACAAGCTAGAATTAAGATTCATAATTTACTCATAAATAACTCATATCTTAATAAATAGATCAATAACTTAGAAAATGAACATAGCACACAGTACAGTACAGTAGCATGGTCTCTGCTCTACAGTATTCCAATGTGTCTCCCTGCTGCTACTGGTATTACGTGAACGCTGAATCTGAATCTGAAGTGCAGTCTGACAGAGCAGGCTGTGAGTGCGCTCTACCTCTGACAGAGCAGGCTGTGAGTGTGCTCTACCTCTGACAGAGCAGGCTGTGAGTGTGCTCTACCTCTGACAGAGAAGGCTGTGAGTGTGCTCTACCTCTGACAGAGCAGGCTGTGAGTGTGCTCTACCTCTGACAGAGCAGTGAGTGAGTGTGCTCTACCTCTGACAGAGTGAGTGAGTGTGCTCTACCTCTGACAGAGTGAGTGAGTGCGCTCTACCTCTGACAGAGCAGTCTGTGAGTGTGCTCTACCTCTGACAGAGTGAGTGAGTGTGCTCTACCTCTCACAGAGCAGGCTGTGAGTGTGCTCTACCTCTGACAGAGCAGGCTGTGAGTGCGCTCTACCTCTGACAGAGCAGTCTGTGAGTGCGCTCTACCTCTGACAGAGCAGGCTGTGAGTGCGCTCTACCTCTGACAGAGCAGTCTGTGAGTGTGCTCTACCTCTGACAGAGCAGGCTGTGAGTGCGCTCTACCTCTGACAGAGTGAGCGAGTGTGCTCTACCTCTGACAGAGCAGTCTGTGAGTGTGCTCTACCTCTGACAGAGTGAGTGAGTGTGCTCTACCTCTGACAGAGTGAGCGAGTGTGCTCTACCTCTGACAGAGCAGTCTGTGAGTGTGCTCTACCTCTGACAGAGCAGGCTGTGAGTGTGCTCTACCTCTGACAGAGTGAGTGAGTGTGCTCTACCTCTGACAGAGTGAGTGAGTGTGCTCTACCTCTGACAGAGTGAGTGAGTGTGCTCTACCTCTGACAGAGTGAGTAAGTGTGCTCTACCTCTGACAGAGCAGGCTGTGAGTGTGCTCTACCTCTGACAGAGCAGTCTGTGAGTGTGCTCTACCTACGGCTGGATGTGTTCACTTCACTCATATAGCCTGTTTGTTATTTGCGCGTCATCAGAAACTACACCTCCCTCTTCTCTCTTCCCTCAGAAACTACACCTCCCTCTTCTCTCTTCCCTCAGAAACTACACCTCCTTCTTCTCTTTTCCCTCACTCTGTTCTTCCTCTCTATCCCTCCCACTCCGCCCCTCTCTCTCTCTCTCTCTCTCTCTCTCTGTGACAATGACGGGGGTCCCCCTCCCTCCCGTCACACCTGGGTCACCAGGGGCTCCCTGAGGTTGGCGTTCCCCCCCCGGGACCCCCCCCTCGGCCCCGCGCACAGCCCCCCCAGCAGGGGCCCGTTCAGCGGGCTGCAGGTCCCCCCGATGGCGTAGTAGCCCCCCTCGCCCTCCCCCTCGCCCTCCCCCTCACCCTCCGTCTCCCCCCCGTCCCCGCCCCCCTCCTCCCACAGCGAGGTGGTGACGTGGTCGTACTCGGTGCGGTCCACGCACTCCGTCTCGCGGTGGTAGAAGTAGCTGAAGTTGGAGACGATGACGGGCACGGGCAGGGAGATGGTCAACACGCCGGCGATGGCGCACATGGACCCCACCAGCTTGCCCCACACCGTCTCCGGGTACATGTCCCCGTAGCCCACCGTGGTCATGGTGACCACCGCCCACCAGAAGGCCCCGGGGATGCTGTTGAAAGATGTGTTGTGGTGGTCGGCCTCGGCGAAGTAGATGGCGCTGGAGAAGAGGATGACCCCGATGAAGAGGAAGAAGATGAGCAGGCCCAGCTCCCTCATGCTGGCCCTCAGCGTCTGGCCCAGGATCTGGAGCCCTTTGGAGTGACGCGACAGCTTGAAGATACGGAAGACGCGCACCAGACGGATGACGCGGACGACGGCCAGCGACACGGCGGGCGAGGCGTCCTGGTCCTTGGCCAGCTCGGTGCCCAGCGTGACGAAGAAGGGCAGGATGGCGGCGAAGTCGATGAGGTTCATGACGTCCCTGAAGAAGAGCGCCTTGCTGGGCGAGCAGAGGAAGCGCATGAGCAGCTCGAAGGAGAACCAGCAGATGCAGATGGTCTCCACCAGGAAGAAGGGGTCGTGGATGAGGCTGGCCGGGGGGGGCATCAGGCGGGACTCGTTCTTGCTGAGTGAGTGGTACTTGTAGAAGTACTCCTGGGGGGGGGGCAAGAGGACAAGCACAAATGTGTTTCAGTATCAGACTCGGTGGTGAACAGGACACTTTTACTGGAGAATCGTGGCCACTTGAACTCCAATAGTGGGCCTTTAACCGTAGTATGTTACGTTTGATGAATGGTAAATAGACCGCACATCTACTATATGTAGCGCCTTTCTACAGCCTTTCTAGAGCTTCACAATCGCCTCTCATTCACCCATTCACACACCAATGGCAGCAAGCTGGGGTTCAGTGCCTTGCCCAAGGACACGTTGACATGTGGAGCTGGGAATCAAGCTGACGACCCTGAGGTCATTGGGCGCCCCCCCCCCCCCCCCATCTGCTACTAAACATTTATTTTGGCCAATGCTATACAGCTTCAAAATAACCACCAACCACGTGAGCTGCTGTATCTGTTATTTAACTCATTCACAAAGATAAAACGATTTACAACAAGCGCTCCCCTGTGACATTCTCTGGTAAATGAAGCCACAGCGTGGTCCTGGGATAGCAGACCTGCTACTACCGTCTGCTGGCACCTTCACAACACCGGCGCTGTATCGTTGATGTGGCTGATGGCTTTGAGTTTCAGGCCGTCTGGTGCCAGTTCGTCCACCTGTCTGAATATCTGCCACTGTCGTTACAGTAAGTCAGCCATCGCCTGGCTAGTACTGTAGATCTATTTTGTTGAGAGCCTCTCATGTTTGAACGGTAATAAAAAAAATTAAAAAAGGAAGAATGTAATGACAGCCAAGACGCTCATCTCTGATGTCGACGGATATAATAAATAACTCTGAAAGCGTGTTAAACGACTTGATATATAGGCCTACTACTAATCTCATCTCTATTTCATTCGGTAGCAGGTCGGTGACAGTGTTTATTAATAAAGGGCGTCATCTATCTATGTGTTGATGTGCTCTTAGGGGTGTCCTCAGGCTATAAATACCCCCCCGAGATCTCAGAAACATGAGAGCACAGCGCCAGTCCTCATCCGTCTTCACCACCCGTCACTCGCCCATCTCTCTCTCTCTCTCTCTGTCTGTCTCTCTCTCTCTCTCTCTCTGTCTCTCTCTCTCCCTCTCTCTCTCCCTCTCTCTCTGTCTCTCTCTCTCTCTCTACCTCTCTCTCTCTGTCTCTCTCTCTGTCTCTCTCTCTCCCTCTCTCTCTCCCTCTCTGTCTGTCTCTCTCTCTCTCTCTCTCTGTCTCTCTCTCTCCCTCTCTCTCTCCCTCTCTCTCTGTCTCTCTCTCTCTCTCTCACTCTCTCTCTCTGTCTCTCTCTCTCTCTCTCTACCTCTCTCTCTCTGTCTCTCTCTCTGTCTCTCTCTCTCTCTCTCCCTCTCTCTCTCTCTCTCTCTCTCTCTCCCCCTCTCTCTCTCTCTGTCTCTCTCTCCCTCTCTGTCTCTCTCTCTCTCTCTCTCTCTGTCTCTCTCTCTCTC
This sequence comes from Borostomias antarcticus, assembly GCF_949987555.1. Classification (NCBI taxonomy): domain Eukaryota; kingdom Metazoa; phylum Chordata; class Actinopteri; order Stomiiformes; family Stomiidae; genus Borostomias; species Borostomias antarcticus. Next base: position 7,002,781 of record NC_140255.1, on the reverse strand, counting down.
TCTCTCTCTCTTTCTCTGTCTCTCTCTGTCTCTCTCTTTCTCTCTCTCTCTCTCTCTCTCTCTCTCTCTCTCTATCTCTGCGCTGCACCCGAGTGTCTAGCAGCGTGCTGCTGACTGGAGACCACAGGGTCAAGGTTATTGGCGCGCCGCTGCGTGTGAAGTGAGCCTAGCACCGCAGGCCCCCGAGGCATGTGTTAACACCACACAAGGTACGCCACTTAGCCCGTCTCCTCAAAGACCTGTTCTGTCCGTCCGCTGAACGCTGAGGGTGAATCTGGTCTGATTTTTTCAGTTCATTGTCTCTCTCTGTGTCTCTGTGTCCTTTTTATGAGTAGCCTACTCCACGCCCATTGCTCCCCTGTACCCTTTTACGCTCCCCCGATCCTAGCATATCAGATTTAGCGACTAAAATAATCACACTCTCCATTTGACTCGGTGTCTATTTGCCCACCAGTGGTGTCCGTTCCAGAATTGTTCCTCTTAACACACCGTAGTATAAACCAGAGCTGTGTTTACCTAAGCACCTGCTGTTCAGTCGTATCGAGTTACCGTGTGACACATGTAGCCTGGTTACACACACCCCATTCAACAACACGGAGCGGCCGGCGGGTCCCGCGAGACTCGGGACACTGTTTTTGCTGCTGGAGCCAAACTGGTGAAATGTGAGTCTAGTGGAGGGAACTCCAAGCACTCTGGCTGGAGAAATATGTAGAAAGACAAATGTGATTTACCTCAGAGGAGAGCGGTTTATTTAAAGGGGCCCAGTCACGCTTATTTAAGTTGATATTATTTGGATTAAATGCTTAAATTCTCTGTGAAGGCCTTTTTAAAGATCAAAGTGTGGTCGTTTCCCTACACGGAAAAAGGAATCACAGAAATTGCGGAAAAAAGGGCATCACTGGACTGGTTTCGTGGAAAAACCCTATGGAAGTTTTTTTCTGTAATTTCCACAATTCCGTCTTCCACGTAGGGAAACGATAGCCTGGCTTCGCCAGATTTAAGCCAGATACTATTAACTTAAACAAGTGTGACTGTGCCCTTTTAAACTATTTTATTTGATCATTTATTTAAACAATGGACAGGCTAACCTTGATATTCGGCCCTCTGTGAAAAGTCCAATGCTCTGTGTAAAAAATATCGACAGTATATCTACAGCCTATTGTATGTTAATTTGTATTAATATCAGTTGAAAAGATTGATATGACTCGCACATATGACACATTGCCCTCATCCATCTTTCCAACAATCTGCATTCTCTGCACTCTCTTACTTATCAAAATCCAATTACATATTCAAAGCGAATCTTAGACCCAAAGCGAAAGTGAATCTTAGACCCAAATGTAGCCTTTCACTCAATTGTTGTAATCACACCTGTCTGTAAAGGCCTTGAACTCTCTGAACATCCATCTGGTGAATAAGTATGTAATTTAAATTAAATATACTTGTTCTCCCTCTTTCAAAATGCTTCCCTGCATTCTGTCCCTTTAAGTCTCCCTTTCTGTCATTCCTGACCTCCGAAAGCCTCTCACCACCTGCTTCATGTACCCCTAAGATGGCTTCCTTCAATGACCTCCGACCTCTGACATCTCACTTCAAGCCGCCAGGCTCTTCAGAACGAAGAAGAAAGAGAAGACGCTGTGTTTGAAACTGCTCACTCATCCACTCACTTATTCACTCGCTCACTATTCTCTATGTACTGTAGTGTATAGTGAACGAGAAATTGTAGGGTACATCCACTATTCTCTAGAAATCGCTGTGAATTTTGGGTCTTTTCTAGTGGACAATATAGCGAAAGAAATGAACCGTTGAGAATTTGATAGAAGAAAGTGGCGAACACACCAGTATGTTGTCCACTATTTCTGTAATAGGGAATGGTTTCGAACACAGGCTCAGACTGAAGACCCTACACTGGGGAGAAGGTAGAAACCCTCTTCTCGTAACGTCTGACCCCCTGGACGCCCCCTGGACGCCCCCTGGACGCCCCCTGGACTCCCCCTGGACGCCCCCTGGACACCCCCTGGGACGCCCCCTGGACTCCCCCTGGACTCCCCCTGGACTCCCCCTGGACACCCCCTGGACACCCCCTGGACTCCCCCTGGACGCCCCCTGGACTCCCCCTGGACGCCCCCTGGACGCCCCCTGGACGCCCTCGGGTCCCAAACGCCCTTACCTCCCGCCGCTCCTTCTCCAGCCGGAAGTCCGGCAGTGTCTCCAGGCAGAAGATGAGGATGGACACCACGATGACCATGACGCTGACGATGGCGATGACGCGCGCCCCGGAGGACGACTCCGGGTGCTCGAACAGCATCCACAGGCTCTTCTGGAGCCGCCCGGCGGGCAGCGGCGGCTCCTCCTCCCTGGGGAAGCCCTCGTCCTCCCGGAAGCGCGTCAGGATCTCCTCCCCCAGCTCGTAGAAGAGCAGCTCGTCCGTGAACACGTCCAGGGGCACGTGGGCGGGCCGCCACAGCCGGCCGCCCGACTGGTAGAAGTAGAGGACGGCGTCGAAGCAGGCCCGGCTGCGGTCCAGGAAGAGCTCGTTGCGCAGCGGGTCGAAGTAGCGCAGGCGTCGCCGCGGGTCGCCCAGCAGCGAGTCCGGGAAGCGGGCCAGCGTGCGTGCCTGCGTCTCGTAGCGCATCCCCGACACGTTGATGGCCAGGTGCTCGCTCGGTCGCCACGGCGACCCAGACCGCACGCTCTTCCTCTCCTTCTCGCTGGCTTTCAGCTCCTTCTCGCCCTTCTCCTCCCCGTTCAGGCGATTCTTCAGACGTTTGTCTTTCTCCGCCTCTCTGTCGTCCTTCCCTCCTCCTCCTCCTCCTCCTCTATCCCCCTCTCTCTCCTTGTTCTCCATCCCCGCTGAGGACCTGGCCCCCCTGCGCCCCCCCCCCCCGCTCCCCCGCTCTCCTCCGGACGAGCAGGAAGTATGGACGTCACAGGAGAAGATCGTCTGAAGAGAGAGAAGGAGACTTCAGTCAAGAGTTGTGTCACATCAGTAACGCTGTGGTCATAGAGGAGCCAATAGCGGGTCACGGTGGAGACAGCTGTAGCGTTCTGTGTGTGCGACACCCCTGAGGTCATAGTTTAAATGGCTGCTGATTGCATAACACACTGTTTATCTGTGACACGGATATCTACTGTACTCCGGCTACACATTTAAAGTGTGAGGTTGTCTACTGAATGTTTAGATACTGAAACTCTCCAGTCATCACAGGTCACTGGCCTACTCTCTCACATTCTCTGGACGTTATTGCTCGGGGAGATTAGCAGAAGGCGAGGATGTTACGGTACAATTGGCACACCGTTACCCAGAGAGAGATGTTAAGGTACAGGATACGGATGACTGTTAGCACGGCGTTAGCCAGAGAGACTGTTAGCACGGCGTTAGCCAGAGAGACTGTTAGCACGGCGTTAGCCAGAGGAAGGAAATCACTCACCGGACGAGAAGCAGCTGCTGAGCGGGACTAACGGCTACGATGGAGTCACATTGTTTGTCTCCCGTGACTCTCGAGACCGTCCGTCTTCCTCGAGACCGTCCGTCTTCCCCGCTGTCACCGTGTCCGTCTGTCTCTCTGTCCGTCTGTCTCTCTTATCCGTCTGTCTCTCTGTCCGTCTGTCTCTCTGCCCGTCTGTCACCGTGTCCGTCTGTCTCTCTGTCCGTCTGTCTCTCTGCCCGTCTGTCTCTCTGTCCATCTGTCTCTCTGTCCGTCCCACACCAGCTCTCCCCTCCACCCCCCCTCCCGCTGGGTGCTCCTCCTCCTCCTCCTCCCCCCCCCCCACCCCCACCCCCGGGGTCTCACACCTTGTGGACCAGGTCTCTCCGTGTTCACACTAGTTTGCTGTTGAATACTCACCCCCCCCCGTTCCGCCAGCTCACGTTGTCGGCCATGAAATTTTTCGGGAATGCTGTCCTGTTGAAATTCAATCTCCAGGCTCAAATCCCCCCCCACCACCACCACCCCAACCCCCCAACACCAACCCCCCCACCACCACTACCCCAAGCCCCCTACCCCAACACCAACCCCCCCACCACCACTACCCCAAGCCCCCCACCCCAACCCCCCAACACCAACCCCCCACCCCAACACCAACCCCCTCCACGACCACTACCCCAACCACCCCACCCCAACCACCCCACCCCAACACCAACCCCCCCTCCACCACAACTACCCCAACCCCCCCGCCACCACCACTACCCCAACCCCCCAACACCAACCCCCCCACCAGCACTACCCCAACCCCCCAACACCAACCCCCTCCACCAAGCACTACCCCAACCCCCCAACACCAACCCCCCACCCCAACACCAACCCCCTCCACTACCACTACCCCAACCCCCCCCACCCCAACACCAACCCCCCCACCACCACTACCCCAAGCCCCCTACCCCAACACCAACCCCCTCCACTACCACTACCCCAAGCCCCCCACCCCAACCCCCAACACCAACCCCCCACCCCAACCCCCTCCACTACCACTACCCCAACCCCCCCACCCCAACACCAACCCCCCCACCACCACTACCCCAAGCCCCCCACCCCAACCCCCCCACCCCAACCCCCCAACACCAACCCCCCACCACCACTACCCCAAGCCCCCCACCCCAACCCCCCCACCCCCCAACACCAACCCCCCACCCCAACACCAACCCCCTCCACTACCACTACCCCAACACCAACCCCCCCCTCCACCACAACTACCCCAACCCCCCCACCACCACCACTACCCCAACCCCCCAACACCAACCCCCCCACCAGCACTACCCCAACCCCCCAACACCAACCCCCTCCACCAGCACTACCCCAACCCCCCAACACCAACCCCCCACCCCAACACCAACCCCCTCCACTACCACTACCCCAACCCCCCCCACCCCAACACCAACCCCCCCACCACCACAACTACCCCAACCCCCCCACCACCACCACTACCCCAACCCCCCAACACCAACCCCCCCACCAGCACTACCCCAACCCCCCAACACCAACCCCCCCACCAGCACTACCCCAACCCCCCCACCCCAACATCAACCCCCCCACCACTACTACCCCAACCCCCTCACCCCAATACCAACCCCCTGCACCTCCACTACCCCAACCCCCAACACCACCCCCTCACCCCAACACCAACCCCCCCACCACCACTACCCCAACACCACCCCCCTCACCACCACCACTACCCCAACCCCCCCACCACCACTACCCCAACCCCCCAACACCACCCCCCTCACCACCACCACTACCCCAACCCCCCCACCACCACTACCCCAACCCCCCAACACCACCCCCCTCACCACCACCACTACCCCAACCCCCCCACCACCACTACTACCCGGTGGTGCAGCTGGGCATGACCCTCCTCTCTGACGAGCACGGGCCCCCCAGACCTGACCCTCCTCTCTGACGAGCACGGGGCCCCCCAGACCTGACCCTCCTCTCTGACGGCCCTCCAGACCTGACCCTCCTCTCTGACGAGCACGGGGCCCCCCAGACCTGACCCTCCTCTCTGACGAGCACAGGGCCCCCCAGACCTGACCCTCCTCTCTGACGAGCACGGGGCCCCCCAGACC
>NC_140255.1:6975876-6997018 GCF_949987555.1 Borostomias antarcticus | reverse complement strand
ACCTGTCACAGGGGGCTGGCTCTGTATGTCTCCCTCAAATTCCATTCCTGAACGCAGAGAGCCATAAACTGGCGGCCATGACTGGTGTCTAGAGAATAATTAAGAGGAGGCTCTTACCAATACGAACACCTTAACCTGCTCAGTATTATCAACCATGATGCTCATTAGTGTGTGAAATGCCGACAATCTGAGAGTTTAAGACTAGTGTATACCGTATAAGACAAGCTATAGCTCATGGTTTATGGCTCATAGACACAAATAATATAACTCAGTATACATTCAGGCTAAATATATACTTTGTTATGTTATGCAGCTGGTAAGCTTGCTACATTAGCAATTGATAATGGCTGCAAAGGTTACCAAGATGCAAATGCGAGTCTGTGTCATAGACACTGTACATAAGCCAAGATGTATGGATGTAGTTGTAGTTTAAGGTATGTGAGATTTCTGTTGTTTGTTTTCCAGTACTCACTACAGAAAACACAAAAGAGAAATCTTACATACCTTAAACTAACATTACCACAATTCCCTCCAACTAGTGTTCTATGCAGAGAGCAGGCACTCTATAAATGGTCTCTGATGCTGGAATTAGACAAACAAGGCATTCAATTGGCTAATGAACGGGAATAACTATTGCTGGAGAGGTGTCTATGGTGTGCATGGTAATTGTGCAGAAGTGCTGTAGGTTTTAAAACAGCTGCTACTCTGCTGCCATGTAAGCTTCTCGCCAGCGGTGGGCAGTATTGTACCGGCACACCAGCAGAAAAAAGCCTCGGCCGACATTTGCTCATGGCTGCCTTCTCTCTGCTCTCTCTCTCTCTCTCTCTCACACACACACACACACACACACACACACACACACACACACACACACACACACACACACACACACACACACATACATACACGCGCGTGCAGGGAAAACCTGTCCATCTGGCTGTAATGCAGCATATCATCACAGCTCTGATAAATGGCATCCTTTAGGCTGCTTAAGCGACTGGATGTGCTATTTTTCATTCGGGCAAATCAAAAGAGTATTCAATACTCTCAGAGCTGCGATGTCCTTCCCTAGCTTGTTGTCCTTTATACACTATAAGCAGAGATGTATATGGATAGCCAGTGTCACTAACACGTATAGATGGACAACAGTTAGGCCTACTGAAGCGATACATCTTATGATTCAATTTAGCTTGAAATGCCACCGCGGAGCGTGTCTGCAGACGCAGCCATGTGATGGGGAGGTCCCTGCTGCACTTCTGCTCAAACGCGGCCTCTTCATTCACAGCCACGTGACCGCACGGAGGCACAAACACTGCCGACAATAATGTCATCATATATACATTAAAATCTCAATCTGAAACTTCAATTTCTAATCTAAAAGGTCTGTCCAATTGTGAAATATGAGTCTGTGGAAAAAAAAAAGTTTTATCAGAATAATTGAGAAAATTTCGGATTCTATAGGCTAATTGAAAAGCAAGTATAGGCTACTTGTGGACTAGAAATTGAATTTTCTGATTGTAGCTTACGTAGCACTGGTTAGAAATCGGACACAAGCTCTTGTATTTCATTGATTTTAAATTTTCATTTATTTGAAGTTGATTTTAAGCAATTTAATGTCTTTGTCAAAGCATCTCATGACTGAATCATTTGTTCATTCAAGCTGCGATGGAGGTTGGTTGACATTAGACCGTATTGACATTCATACATTTTAAGTCTCAATAGTCGAAATACGTTCAATGATGACACTTTATTGATATGTTTCCGTGTTTTTGTTTTTTTTTGTTTTTCAAAATATAAAAAGATAGATCATGAACATTCCATTGAAATATACTTTATACAGTTCTTGATGAATTATTCTTTGTGTTCCAACATTTCAAAAATAAAATCCAGCATAAGTTCTCAGCATACATATCCCAGTGACCACCTCTTCATCTTCACCGAATCTCCTTCTATGACAGCTTTACAATGGAACAGCAGTACGTAAGTCTGTTTTACAAGGTGAGTCCCTCGTGATCACGCGAGAGATGAACATGCACGTCCCCGCTAGTCTTTGGAATGCTGACGACAGTGTGCATTTGAACAGGTGTGTCTGTGGTCCAGCATGTGAATTGTTTTAGAAAATATAGAGATATAGAGATGCCAACATATGATGTACTGATTATAGTAACGTCGTCTTGTGAAGTCAGCTCGTCCATAATGCCATACAGGAATGTGTTTATCTCGAGCTAAGATGTTGGGAATGTCTTTATCCATTATCCGTACGCATCTAGTTACAAGTCAGTAGTCGCAGTCTTGTTTCAGATTGCATATCTTCAATCCAAACGCATATCTAGCTGACATAGTGAATAGCCACACACACAAGGCACACGATGTCACCTAGCGGTAAGGACTGCAAACACATTGTTGACATCTTGTCTTGTGTGGATATGTCGTAATAACGTTGCTATCTGCGTCATGTGTATGACGACATAAGGCCATGACTTGCAGCTGGACCTACAACATTTAGCATTTGGCTATAGGCCTACTGGTCTAGTGTTACAGCAATGCTATCAGTCAGTCAGTCAGTCAGTCAGTCAGTCAGTCAGTCAGTCAGTCAGTCAGTCAGTCAGTCAGTCAGTCAGTCAGTCAGTCAGTCAGTCAGTCAGCCAGTCAGCCAGTCAGTCAGTCAGTCAGTCAGTCAGTCAGTCAGTCAGTCAGTCAGTAATGTGCTATGTCACTGTTATGTAGTCCATACTAGATCCACTTGTTCAACCAACCAAATAATGAGTGCAATGAAAGATAAAACAGACTTAGCACTCTAACATTGTAACTCGTCCTCTTCAACATGACTAAATCAAATGGCAGTTTTACGCAATATAAAAGTAAGGACATGTTGTTTTCTGCCTGGCACGGGCAGTCAGATGCACATCGGTGAGCCGGTCCATGTTTGGTCGATGGCAGGGGCAAATCTACTGCACTAACACTACTTGGCTGTTCTGTTACCATACAATAAATCTAGGGTGAAGCACAGCGTTTTTGTGAATGTGTTCACTGTTGCTGGAAGTTTACGTCTGAAATATGAATGAAAGCCTCACTTTGCGACCCCCAAGTCTAAGTGGCTTGATGCCATCTAAAAAGCCTACATGAAATAATAGTTTTAAGGTGGCGATGGGGGTGGAGGTGTGTGAGGGGGGGGGGGGGGGGGGGGGCTGAACAGAAAACATATAATGTGAACCCATTTTACCAAGTTGACAAAGTTGTAGACCCTGTAAAACCAGTAGACCCAACTAGATCAACCAACTGTATTAGTCTTAGTACTGTTCAGTCCAGCTGTAACGCAAACGCATGGGACGGACTGAGACCCTCTCTACTACAGCTGCCTGCACCAAACCTGGTCCTGCCAGGTCCTAAAGCCCTACATGTTAACCTCCATCATGAACGACACGTTTGAAGAGCCTACATTCAACCAAACCAAACCTGCTGAATGGTGTGTGTGTGTGTGTGTGTGTGTGGGGGGGGGGGGGGGGTAGTTTATAGGATGTAACAGAATTCCCTACATCAACCAGCTGATACAGCCATGGCCACCGGTCTCCTCTGAACAGCTGGGTCTCTATTGTAGTTGAGTGACATCAGTTTGGAAGCTCTGGGTCTGTGTGTGAAGTGGTGTGTTTGAGTGAGTGAGTGAGTGAGTGAGTGAGTGAGTGAGTGAGTGAGTGAGTGAGTGAGTGAGTGAGTGAGTGAGTGAGTGAGTGAGCAAGCGAATGAGTATGTGAGTGAGCGAGCGAGTGAGAATGAGAGAGTGAGTGAGTGAGTGAGTGAGTGAGAGAGTGAGTGAGAGAGTGAGTGAGTGTGAGAGAGAGTGAGTGAGAGAGTGAGAGAGAGTGAGTGTGAGTGAGAGAGAGTGAGTGTGAGTGAGTGAGAGAGTGTGAGTAAGAGAGTGAGAGAGTGAGTGTGAGTGAGAGAGTGAGTGTGAGTGAGAGAGTGAGTGGATGAAGTAAAGCAGCGGGATGAGGTGACTCAACGTGTAGGGGTATAGATGAGGGATGAGGTGACTCAACGTGTAGGGGTATAGATGAGGGATGAGGTGACTCAACGTGTAGGGGTATAGATGAGGGATGAGGTGACTCAACGTGTAGGGGTATAGATGAGGGATGAGGTGACTCAACGTGTAGGGGTATAGATGAGGGATGAGGTGACTCAACGTGTAGGGGTATAGATGAGGGATGAGGTGACTCAACGTGTAGGGGTATAGATGAGGGATGAGGTGACTCAACGTGTAGGGGTATAGATGAGGGATGAGGTGACTCAACGTGTAGGGGTATAGATGAGGGATGAGGTGACTCAACGTGTAGGGGTATAGATGAGGGATGAGGTGACTCAACGTGTAGGGGTATAGATGAGGGATGAGGTGACTCAACGTGTAGGGGTATGAGGGATACATACGAGCGACCCGTCTCTCAGGCATGCTGGGAGAGCAGTGTTGAGCTGTCTCTCTGGAAGGAAGACGCGTCTGCTCCACAACACAGTGTTTTAGAATATCAGGACAGGGGTTTCATGACTAACGATGCTTGGGGGGGGGGCATGGCGAGACTGTTCGCCTCCCTCATGAGGTCGACAAGTTAAGTCATAATGCATGCGTTTTTGTTTTTTTTACACATCACTGTGAGGCGTTCACATACCTACAGTATACTAGGATTTATTAATGTAAGAAAAATAGCAAACCACCTACATCCACACACACTGGCACCAACACACCTGAGTCCTTTTGAACACACAAGACTTTGGAATGACAGTTGGTTCCATGCAAACCTGAAATCTCTCTCTAACCTAGCCACCGACACGGGATCTCAGCAGACAAGACCAGACGCTGGTCTCAACTGGACAACTTCCCCTCTCAGCACTATGGGAGGAGTACTACATTTCCCAGCATCCCCCAGTGATGGGACTTCCAATGAAAACCTTTATGAATCTCAAAACAAGGAGGCGTTTAAGATAGCCATTAAAGGTATCCGTTTTTGCCCTGCTACAATCATATAACAACACGATGTATATTATTGCCAAAGTAAAAAGCAAACTTTGTATATTTTTGTATAATGTATACACCAGTCAAGCCTATAGAAGGGACACTATTGTTTCAGAATCGCTGCTACTGTAGTTGTGCAAATGGTGTGAGGGAAAGATGCAGCTCATGGCGGTGATGAGGAGGCGGGGTCAGGTCCCTTCACAGACATGAGGGGCCCAGTGAACCCCACAATACTCAGTTTTGGAAGAGTGAGGACACACTTATGTTGGGAAAACGGTAGAGAAAATAGGTGCTTCAGTGATACAACTTAACAAAAGCAATGATGGGATCCAAAAACACTGGGATGAATAAGTGTCGAATGTGGGGCAGTAGTAGCAGACATATCATCTAACAAAAACATTTCTCAGGGTGTATTTTGCAAACATACATTTCAATATTCACATTTTTTTACTTTTTCAAAACAAAATATAGCTCTTCTCTTTCATTATAATCTTTTTTTTAAAACATTAATTGCATATAACATTTTTTTAAATTCATTTTATATATATTTTTTCTCTCTAGCACCCTTGTCTTCAACTTAAGGGCTTGCAGAAAAGACAGTCATGCAGAGTAGTCATGCTGGTAAACAAAGTTACAAAAATGCATTTTCTTTTTTTTTCTTCTTCTTCTTCAATTTGTTTATCTCATGGTCCGTCCTCCTCTGTCAACCCTGTCTTTCCTTCACCGACACACGGCTGAACGACCGCTCTGCCTTTTCAAAAACACTTCCTCCTTCCTCCTGGGAATATTCTTGTGACTCCCCACCCTCCCACGCCTAGTCACAATACGTATTTCACATATCCCCCCCCCCCCCCCTCCCTCCATGACTTGGTTGTTCCTCGTTAACAAACTATGACACTCAGGCGTTAGCGACTGATATTTCTCGTGCACGCCGGCACTTCCCTGTGCCGACGCGCCTCCTCTGAAGTCATGGATAGCGGATTTGTTTATCAAAATATAGATTTGTTCTCTTTGTACACTTCCTGTCCCGACATTCCCACATTGCCTTGGCCCCGTTTCCTTTGCGTGTTTTCCTTGCTGTTCCCGGCCTCCTCCACAGGGCAGCGGTGTCTCCATCCAGGCCAGGCTGAACTCCAGGGCGGCCGCTGGCAGCTAGGGGATCTCAGAGGGGCGGGGCAGTATGTATCTGTGGTAGTATGTGCCTTATTGGCAGTAAATACGCAGCAGGGGGGGGGGGCGTGTTTAGCCTGATTGGTCCCTTACAAAATCACAGCAGGGGACGTCTCAGCTACTGTGACACTGTGTACGAGCGCGCCGTGTCCTCGGACGCAGCTGATGCATCTTCTGCTCCGTGATTTAGGTAGGCCCTGTGGTGCCTCCTTTGCGGAGAACGTTGTGCAGATAGTCTCTGCGGATCGGAGACTTTGTTCCCCCTCAGTCTTGTGTTCTGCTCATGATTGATTGGAGCAGTGAGTCAGTCAATCAATAAGTGACCAATAGCGTTCCGTCATGTGCATAAGGGGGATGTTCCCGGAGGCAAATGACTCAGTATTTGCCTCTCTTACAGCTTGCTATGCACACATGGCATGTTCTACTTGTTCCTCTGTTCCAGAGTGGCAATAGCAAGTACCAGGGACAGTCCCTAAGGTAGTTTGCTCTAGATAAATGGAATAGTCATCGATTCCTACTCTATATTACTTTTCAGGAAGGTCATTCAGCGACTGCATGCACAGGACTTTTGGTATGCCACATGGACTTCAGAGTGAGTACATGAGAGACAGAGAGGAAGTCTTTCGACCCTAATCGTTTGTGCAATTTATCATCTAAGGGTCTATATATATATTTCTTGGATCAATGCTACATCTGCTTGGTCATCTATATAAGTACTTATGTTACTGATTCGACAGTCGGGGACTTGGTCTGGATCTGAAGGAACTCCATGGAAGACTTAAGGTTTAAAACCGACCACTGTTATACAAGTCTTGTACTCTGAGGGATGAGGCAGGAGGACAGACTTGGTGTAGAATCTCATAGTTCAGGATTCAGTGAACCTAACCTGTTACTAATGTGCTTGCTGCTGATGACGGCCATATTTCAAAGAGTTTTTTTGGGGGACGTATCCAGTGCTGTAGCTACTACTACAACTACTACTCTGATGTCTGTCTCTCATGTAACCAGTAATACTGTAGATTGTTTTAATGGTAGGAACACAAGAGGAGAATGACATCTAGAAAGGTTTCACTCAGTGCATGACTCCGTATCAACCGACTGTCCAAACTGTTGATGAAGAAAGGTGTTTCCCGGCCAACAAATGCTACAGTTGAGTTAGCAGAGATGCTACATAGTTTGTCCTTGATGAAGGTCAGTGATTCTCCACTGATGGGCTGAAGGTTCTCAGCGCTGCAGTCAGTTACTGGTCATTGTCAGGAGGGCGAGCGTCAGAGATTACCTCATCTGGAATGTTAGGAACAGGAGTCTTTCTCTCCGAAGTGTGTCAGTGCAATGTTCAGTCAGTTGGTCGAAATCGGCAGGACTGTCCTCAAAACAAAAAAAAAGCGGCCGGAGTTCCAAGAGGTTGCTTTGGTAACGACGTGACGATCAGACCGTGTGTATTTGTTTGGGTTAGTTTTTCTCTGATTACCCTCTGGTCTCTCGTCACGACAAAGATGTCCTTAAACTGTCCATCTGCGTCACGCGTCTCACTCACGCGGCTCCAGACGCTAGTTTGTGATGACCGGTAACTGACTCTCAGAATGTCTTCTTTATTGAAAAGGCGAATGCTAGAAACTTAACACTGCGAAGACAAGAACAGACGTTCATAGTTAATGTTTCATTTTGCAGAGCAATGAGACAGTCAGTTTGATACTGTAGAGACAATACTGTACAAAGTTCTATATTTTAACAGATATTTTGTCTGTTAGCAGCATTAGCAGTTAGCTTTAATGTTATAACTGAGTCTGTTGTTTATCACAGTCTCTAGGTGGATTTCAGGGTAGAAAATAGCCTACAAATGTTAGCCTGCTCATATAGCAGGATCTCTATCAAACAGAGTCATATTTTGCTGTCAATTCAAAGGATACTTAAACATAACTTAAGAGTAGTAAAGTAGTCAGGGGTTAGTTTTACCTGGATACTGCTGGTTAACTTTGACCTTCACCTTGAACTTATATTAAATATGACAAATCTCATACAATTAACAGTCTTTTGTCAAACATGCTCAAAAGTTCTAATGCTTTGCAGAAATTCTGGGTGATTTTTGGACCCTTAGAGGTCTAGACAGTGCTGTGGAGGGTTACAAGGCAAGCCACACATCCACCTCCAGACAGCCAGCATCAAGCACTCCAGCCCCCCTCCCTTCTAGACATGTTCCATGATCTGATCTACAGAAGGAATCGTGCATTACTTTGTCCAATACATCACTATGAAGAATGCTGTAAATGGAATGTTAATCTTGTCTCCAGTATCATGTATGCAAAAAAGTGTGTGTGTGTGTGTGTGTGTGTATGTGTGTGTGTGTGTGTGTGTGCGTGTGTGTGTGTGTGTGTGTGTGTGTGTGTGTGTGCGTGTATTCATGTGAGACATAAATGGGACAACACTTCAACAAACAGACAGACATATACATACTCTGTTACACACATATACATACTCTGTTACAGTTATGGAAACAAAACCAGTACACACAGCACACAGTCCCAGTTAGCACAACACATTGTTAGTGTACTTAAAGAGCGCCTAGTGTGCTGGTTTCACCAATACAAATCCAGCAGGCTTTAACCCTGCTACACACAGAGGACAGCTCTGCCTCTTCAGCTCCTCTCAATCTGTTCTTCGTTTGTCTCCCTCCTTCGGGAATTGTCGGCTGTTAAAACATTTTTGCTGGAAAAACTGAACAAAACACTTCCACACGACTATGCTATCATGAACTGAAAACTGAAAAGAATTGAAACATATAACTTGTATGATTTACTGTGCTAATTAAAAAAGAATGTGACCACTAAATTAATATTTGACTTGGAAACACAGTGGATGTTTTTACTGTGTTAATTCAGATGTAGCACATTTGAGTAATACTAAAATAAAACAACTCGACAAATTAAAAGGTCTAGTTTTTATAGTGTCAAAACCTTTAAGTTATACATTTATATCGGAATTTACAATCCATGACCTTCTGATGACTCACGTGCATTTATTAAATAAAAACACAGATTAATTATTACTGTACAGCAAGGGTAGACTCAGATATGATCAGGAAATCACCCAGAATAAGCAAAACATCTGCTCTATGTCAAGACAAATTTCAGTAAAATCAACAAGGTAATGCCAGTGAAATCGTCTATGTAAACCTTTACATTCATGATTATGATAGAGGGTTGTATAAATTAAATATTTGGTGGATATGATGTATGTGTAGACGTCATGCGAAAAAGAACCAACCAACATTCAATTTAGTCCCGGTAGCTGGCCTTGACTGTATGAGTTCTGCCTCCATCCAGAGAACAAAGGGAACAGGGATCACATACAATATTATGCATGACTGATGGCCAACAAACGCCAATTAATAGACGCCCCATCTCAAAAACCATTGAAAAATCAGCTCAAAACGTGCTACTCCCGCTCTGACAAAGCATACTGTACATAGAAAAAAAGTATATTTCAGATGGTTGTAATATATTCACGTGTAGATACAGATATTTACATATTCAATTATCCCCACTGACCTAAGAAGTGTTGCTTTGCAGGCGTAGCTAGTTAAATCTAGCTCACTAGTATGTGTTCCTAGTTTGACACTGCAGTCTGCAGCAGCCTCACAGAGGCACCTTCAACATACCTGTTTGTTTACTTAAACATTACTTTAACAAATGTTTATTTCAAAGTTCTAAGTGTGTTGTTTTGGGGAGAACAATGTGGTATGAGCTGTCGTTCTCTACAGAAACAAAGTTTATACATTTTTATACCTTAGTTGCATTACATTTCAAATATAAACACTTCCACAAATGGAACATGAGAATGGTAGAAAGTGGGACTATGCAATTCCTATTCTGACCATTATTGATCATAACAATGACAATGTTCTAGTGTCAGAATGTGAATGGCTCTTACCTTTTGCTTTAGTTAATTATACAGTATTATATTGTATATTTCTACTAAACAGGTACATCAGCAGCGTTGAAACCTTATCTGAATAACACACAAACTACTCATCTCTACTAAAAATCATCAATGTGTGGTCAAGCTTTAGTGAGGTTCTCTAAGCATACAGCCAGAATCGACTGAGATGTGTAACTTGAATTTTTTGCGTAAATCGTGATTTGATGTCAATGATAATCTTTGCGCAAAAACTCAAGTCATGCACCTTCATCTGGAGCTTGAACCCGTCCCATGCCTCTAGGTTCTGAGGCCCCTACAGGACATGGAAGCACATGGATTTAGAAAAACAAAAAAACAATTATAATGCTATTCTACAGGTAACAGTAGATACTGTACATGGAATTTAAGACCAGATGTCCCTTCCTGGGGATTAGTAACGGTATCTCTCTTCTGTTAGGGCCCGGGGACAAGAGACTACCACTTTTGATTTGGAATCACTTATTAGATTTATTAGATTAGATTAGATCTTTTTTGTGATTGGGATGATTGGTGAGACTTACAGTAGACATTGTATTACACTTATATTTTGTTATAACTTAGGTATTAACAATGATATGAACTGCCATTTAGTGAATAAGAACTTTGATGGCAAGCATCTGTTTAAATGTGCAATGGCACAGAAAATCCATATACAACTAATGCAGGTGTGGAAAATATAAAACTCTCTGCATTAAAAACTAAAAACAACACTTAAAACATCGATATCTATGACACCAGCAAGACAACAAGACCAACTCCAAGACCAGGACAGATGGCTTACTGTATGTCACTGTAATACATTAAATACATTAAGATTTGTGAACATCTAACTCAAAGAGAATAGGTACAGTAGGTTTCCTATTAAGTCTGTGCACTCTTTCTGGATTAAAAATAGATTTGCATATTTACATATGTTTGTGCACAACACGTTTCCAGCATTAATGTAATATTGCATGTATATTGCATATATGAGTATGTGTGATTCTGTGTAATTTTTTTTGCTTTATAGTCTGACAATGGTATTAATGGTGTTCTTATAATGATGGCCTCCTGCTGGGAAGACTGTGGGAACCAACCCAGCTGCAATCTGCTCCACTTCATGAATACTGGGTTTTCAATCTGCTCCACTTCATGAATACTGGGTTTTCAATCTGCTCCACTTCATGAATACTGGGTTTTCAATCTGCTCCACTTCATGAAAACTGGGTTTTCAATCTGCTCCACTTCATGAATATTGGGTTTTCAATCTGCTCCACTTCATGAATACTGGGTTTTCAATCTGCTCCACTTCATGAATACTGGGTTTTCAATCTGCTCCACTTCATGAATACTGGGTTTTCAATCTGCTCCACTTCATGAATACTGGGTTTTCCCAGAACATTGCTTTTCTTTCTCACACATTTTAAAACCAGACACAAATCATTTTAACTTTCTCTGGATAAGAGTACTTATAGTACTCTTGTACTATAGTACATATTTATGCTATTTTAGAGAGCAAACGCGGTTTAGGATGAGGAGCAAGAGGAAAATAATAACAAAGTACAAAAAATAACTATAAAAGTAAAAAAGATCAAACAGATATTTAGAAAAACATCTAGTTGTTATAAATATTAATTATGTCAGTCTCCCAAGGTTTGGAATATTTGTAAAATATATGTCAACTGGCTCCACTTTCAGATGTGTGTCGTACTGTAACATGAAGAGTCATATAAACCAGCTCAGCTCTTTATGTAAGTAAATTAACAGGTAAGTGTTAGTAAAGTGCTTGTATTAGTGATAGATAATACACACAGTATACTATAGTATTCTCTCTGGCTTCATGTATACATATCTTTCATTCACAGTATTTGTACAATTATTTAAATCTTTTTAAGGAGCATGTGTATATTGTTTCTATTCTTTCTCTATTTTTTATTTACCAGTCGATCACTTACTATCAGTGTGGTAAATATCTTCCTATATTATCTCGAATTATCTTATTAAATCATCTTGTTAACTCAACACTTTACCAAAATAAACTGTTGTTATGCCAACTGCCCATAATCAGATTATGCAAGTGTATGAAATTGTCATAAAGGGTGATTAATAGGAGTAGTGATCTCATACAGTATGCTGTTCATCTTCAATTAGCATGTCGGTATGTTGTCATAATCTGTCATGACCTGCTGGTACAGAGCTTGTGTTGAGTGTAGTTGATGAACATGTTCCTTTGTACAGTACATTGACATCACTTCAATGTTTTATCACCAACTAGTAACTGGAAGGGCCTTGTGATGTCACAATGGAAGTGAAAACTTAACTGTTAATCTTTGAGCTCATATCTAAAGGTTCAATGTACTGCATTATGCCAATGTGTCTCTACAGTACATACACTAATATTCACATGACAAATAAAGTAGAACCCTACTTAAGATTTAACTCATCTACTCATTTTTTTCATATTTTCTTTGGTTACATTAATTGTATATTTTGTTTCATGGTCTTTTTTTTTTTGCACATAATTCAATGTGCAAAACATCTGCTCTCTGGTCCAGAGAGCAGAGAACTGTATGTTCATCTACACACATATTCTACGCCTGGAAGTCGGCTGTGCACGTCTTAGCTTCATTATCTTTATCTTAGCCTATCTTTTTTTTTTCAAAACAATATATTTTCTAACACTAAAATCTTTTAATAGACCCCATCACCTACCTGATGCATGCATCTTAAACCATTGCACTGACAAGACAAGAGGTCATTCTTGCTACATTCAAGATCATACACATTATTGCTATTTGTTTTTGCACTGTGTTCAACCCTAGTGGTGGCATAGATGTCCGTAGCTGATACATTATTTCGACCAATCGGTGAAGTGCTGATCTGCTATTTCGACCAATCAGCGAGCCTCCTCTCTGCTACAAAATGGAGGGGATGGGAGAGCGACACCGCCGCATGGGGCCCGGGGCCTCGTAGGTCTCGAAGGGGGGGCTAGTGATGGGGGCCAGGCGCAGCGCGGAGCCTGCCATTCCTGATATGTTAGTCAGGCTGAGAGATTTCTCATAGCCCGTAGCTTTACAACGGTTATTCACCACCAACACATTTTGGGGTTTAGAGTTATTTTGGTGTTTAGTTATTTTGTGGTTTAGAATTATTTTGTTTAGTTTGTTGAATTAATTCGTTTTTTTTTTTGTATTATGTGAAATCAAAGGAAAATAAAATGATGAAGTTTAAATGATTACACATGATGACAAGAGCGTCATGGTAAATTCACGTGTTGTTGAGATGGTGTGAAATGTGAAACATGAATAAAAGGGTTAGGGAGTCAGACGCATTGAAGAGAGCATGAACGAAAGCCATAGAATGGGAATCAAAGATGTTTGAGAAATCATAAATGTTAAGAGACATTTAAAGGACAGACGAGGACAGACACAGAGACAAGACAAGACAGGACAAAACAAGAAAATGCGAGTTATGATTTATGTCATTCATTTTTCGAAACTGAAAATAAGGTAAATAGCTTTGTTTATTCGCATGTAACACCCAAACCAGTTGAATAAAGCACCCAACATAGGAAGGAATAGGTAGGAGATAGGAAGGAAGCCATAGGGTCTAGAGTTTTTACGTTCAGGTGTTTTAGACAACCATTTTGGCCAAAAGCATAGCAGTTCATTTTCAGACCAACACACATCAGCAAATACCACAAATACACAAAGCTCTTGTAGAACAGATTGAACTGTCAGCCGAATGAAGTTGTCAAGAAACACAAAATGGTGCTGTACTGTGAGTGGCATACTGTTATCAACAGGATCCGTTTCAATGACGCCAACTTGGTACCGAGCCTCAGGGACTAAATGAGGCTGGGAATCTTGTGGTAATTTGGAAGACTATCTCACGGCTCACTTTAGATTCCTGACAACTTCATCAGACCGGCACGGCAACAGCAGTTAACCCAACTTCCTGTCCCTCCGGCAACCACATCCTGTAATGGAGATCGGGTGATTTTGTTGCTGACAGTGGGTAAAGACACCTGGTACAGTAAAACAGTTCTCTGCTCTTCACTCTTACTATAAATCGCTCCAGTTGAGCGTTACTTTCAGGAGTATAGAATGTGTTTCGCAGTGCGGGTATCGAGTTCGTTAGATCGTTTCTTTTGGCTATGATCGATCACAGGCCGGAGGGGCATTTTTCCGGCCTGGCCAGTTCAGCTGGTAGAGCGTCAGACTAATGTTAGGGTCGCAGGTTCGGGCCCTACGTTGGGCGCACCTAAGCGTTTAATTGTACACGGTACCTGTGCCTATAACAAAGAGCGCTGTGGACCATGAGTCTTTTCCCCCTGTTCACTGAGTGGGCGACACGGGACACAGGCATGCAGACGCTGAGCTCTGCCCACAGAGACCTCACACAGAGGGGACAGAGACGTCACACAGAGGGGACAGAGACCTCACACAGAGGGGACAGAGATCTCACACTGAGGGGACAGAGAGTTCAGTCAGAGGGGACAGAGAGCTCACACAGAGGGGACAGAGAGCTCACACAGAGGGGACAGAGAGCTCACACAGAGGGGACAGAGAGCTCACACAGAGGGGACAGAGAGCTCAGTCAGAGGGGACAGAGAGTTCAGTCAGAGGGGACAGAGAGTTCAGTCAGAGGGGACAGAGAGCTCAGTCAGAGGGGACAGAGATTTCAGTCAGAGGGGACAGAGGGGACAGAGAGCTCAGTCAGAGGGGACAGAGAGTTTGGTCAGAGGGGACAGAGATCTCACACAGAGGGGACAGAGAGTTTGGTCAGAGGGGACAGAGATCTCACACAGAGGGGACAGTGGTGTGCTGGAGGTGCCGTTAGGTGAAGACACATCGGTAGGTAGTAGAAGACCATCCTAACAATGCATGACCGAGCCACAACGGATGGAGCTCTGCAACCAGTGTACCTCAGGATTTTGAACCAGTTATACTTTATATTAATAGAACAGAATTAAGGAAATTTGCTTGATTACTTTGTGAGACTGTGTGATTCTAACAGTCGGCCGTGTGTCTCTAGTGCCAATTGTGCCCTCGTTTTTTTCTGTTTTTTTCTTTCTGCAAATATGGTCCTCAGTCCAAAACAAGCGAGTCACTGTTTCCATGCTGAACTCCAACCACGGTGAGGCCTCACTCACAGACAGACGACAAAAAAACACTCGTTGGCATGATGCCCATTGTGCCTTGTTGCTTGGGAGTAAACAAAAACAACGCTGTCACTATGGCAACGTCGAAGTGCACAAGGGACCACTCCACAACTTCACTTGTCCTCCTTTTATTTTCACTCAGGCACATTAGGAGGACGGCTACTCAGTGAAATATTGATGATGCGTTTCCGCTGAGGAGCTCCTATACTGCGCTGCTGCTGTATGTCACACAGACATAACATGGCTGCCAGAAAAGAGAAGCTCTTGAGACCTGTGAGTTTGTTTTCCTCTCCTATAGATACAGATGCCAAGTTCTCTCATTCTGAAACAGGCTCCTAACGTGAGCAGATTAAACATTCTGATGCAGTGCTAGCTGCCCTCTTTTAAACACTAAGAAGTAGTGCTCTGACCGGTCAAGAGGTTAAATGGGTCAATACTGGTTCTTTTAATGGGTGTCCCTCAGTGTTTAAAGGATGTCCCTACAGCTCATTTGAGAGGTTTTCAGCCAGTCGATAAAAAGTTACAACATTCTCTACTCTGATGGATTTGAATCAATAGACACTCCTGGACTAGATTAATGGTAACCAATATTGTTCATCCCCAACATCTAGTTTATTTAAATATTGCTGTAAGAATGTTGGACATTTTGTTTTGACTGATATCTACTATTTATGACTGATGATGATATATAGTTCATGAATCAGACACTGTTTGTTATCTCCCCTATTTTAGAAGTGGGGCTTGTAGCCAGGCCTCAACACTAGTGTCTATATTGAGGCAATAACTCACTTGAGGGTGTGGTATATGGCCAATATACTACGGGTTGTGCTGCAGTCATAGGCACGAAGCGCAGACCAGCACAACCTGTTGTATATTGGCCATATACCACAACCCTGGAGTGAGTTATTGCTTTTATACAATGGTTACATCATCAGGAAACATTTATGGGATAAATACATACAATTCCAGCGCCTTAATAATGATTTTAGTGAACTTCGCCAAGACAGGTAGTTCATTAAACTATCACATTGCTATGGAGTTTCAAAGCGACGAACAATGACCCCTAGCAACCAAAACTAATACTCCTGACCAGCCTAGCTAGCCATGAACGAAGTGTAGCCTACCTTTGCTGTGCAACTGCGAGTTGCAAAAGTGGTGACGATAAACCAGAGTGGTAGGCTACATGACGGATAGAACAACTCAAAATTGACATTGAATTTTCCATTTTTCTTGAGGCGAAACCATAATGTAATCAGCAGACGGTTACGCTATGGAGCTAATGTTTTTACAGGCAGTAATAATTGACTCAGTAATATTTCACATAGAACAATAAAGAGGCTTTGCCGTGGAATACCGTGGCGTATACAACGGCTCTTAACCAATCAGATTGTGAGGTCGGAACTACCCATTGTATAATACAAACCCATTGATCCTCTTCCTTCTATTGAGCGTTTATTGTACTTTAAAGGATAACGTAAATATGAAATTTTTACGAAACTTCAAATAACAAAGAACAACGTTGCATAACTGCTTAGTATTATCAATGTAAGTATTGTTAATGTTGTACACTAATAAACACGGAGTTCATAGCTTGTAATATTTCAATAAAGTGTTTCTTTCTTGTAAATTGCAAAAAGTGCAAATTACAAATTGTACAGTTTACTACTAAAATTGGACTTTACATTGAGTCTTGGACAAATTATTTGGTAACGTTAACACTTGTCATGTAGGACATGATGAGGCATGTGATTAAACAATAAGACACATCAGTTAGCTGCAGCTGCAGAGTTATCTAGAGGTAGACTGACAAAAACACATGTATTGAATGATTTAAAGGTAGTTAAATCACATTTTCAGTCTTTAGTTAGATTCTACTAAGACAGGCTTAGTACACCTACCTAGAGTCAGACTTAAGTTATATTAGACTAAGACAGGCTTAGTACACCTACCTAGAGTCAGACTTTAGTAATATTAGACTAAGACAGGCTTAGTATACCTACCTAGAGTCAGACTTTAGTTAGATTAGACTAAGACAGGGTTAGTATATCTACCTAGAGTCAGACTTTAGTTATATTAGACTAAGACAGGCATAGTATACCTACCTAGAGTCAGACTTTAGTTATATTAGACTAAGACAGGGTTAGTATATCTACCTAGAGTCAGACCTTAGTTATATTAGACTAAGACAGGCTTAGTATACCTACCTAGAGTCAGACTTTAGTTAGATTAGACTAAGACAGGCTTAGTATATCTACCTAGAGTCAGACTTTAGTTAGATTAGACTAAGACAGGCTTAGTATACCTACCTAGAGTCAGACTTTAGTTAGATTAGACTAATACAGGGTTAGTATATCTACCTAGAGTCAGAAATGTGTTAGATTATACTACGACAGGCTTAGTATACCTACCTAGAGTCAGACTTTAGTTATATTATACTACGACAGGCTTAGTATACCTACCTAGAGTCAGACTTTAGTTATATTAGACTAAGACAGGCTTAGTATACCTACCTAGAGTCAGACTTTAGTAACATTTGCGCTGCAGTGGCGGCCTGAGGGTGGGATGGAGAATGAGTGTTAATCACAGAACAAAGGAGGATTGGGGGGAAACATCACAGACGAAAAGACAGGAGGTGCAAATATTTAGATCTGATTTTTACCTGATGAGAAACGCCCTTCACAGAAGGACCACAAACTCTGAATAATGACCTGGTGTAAAGGTATATGGATTATATAAGTGTGTATACATCATAGTCTTCATCAATGGGGAGATCAATGGGGTTCTTGAAGATGCTGTGGGTTCATATTACCTATGACTAGATCTATTGATCTGTCCGTGACCTAAGAAGAAGCCACAATGCGCTCAGCACTCGCTTGGAAGGCCCTGGAGGGACAGTAGGCTACACAATACACTAAGTTCAAGAATGTGCTCACCCACAAAAAATCACTATCTTCTTTCATTTTAATCTGGTGCTGGGTCACTTCATAGCAAGGATAATGCAATACAGTTTAATATGACCCGCACGCAAATGTTCATGCATGCATCATTTTTTATTCAAACTTCAAAATATGATTGATGCAGTCAGCCGTTTGGCCCGTTGCCTTCCTCAGTGGCTCATGGCCAGGAGGTACAGTTAACCATATCTAGGTCACACTGTGTTAGCGTCAGCTATTCTACTATTACTCTGCGCTCTTGAATATTTTACCTTCTGTACGTGTTGTGTAATTCTCACTATAAATCAGGGAAAAAACAGTCACGGGTTGAAATATTTGCATTTGGGTGTTTTTTAGACAAACAACCACAGTTGTATATGCATACATAACATGCATGACAACACACACAGATATTGTTTGACAAACTGTAAAAACAAATGGGGAGAACAATTACAGTGACATGATGACAAGTGCTAACATGAGCAGAGCAGATGTGTGTGTTGCTACAGCAGTATGTACTGTACATAGTACAGTATCAACAGTGATAATTATCTGACCCAAGATGGCCGGTATGTCTGGACATCACTAATGGACCTGGGTCGGTGTCCAGTGCTCAGGACACTGCAATATATCTGTCAATCAAATATGAATCAGTTGAACGTATATAAAACTACAAATCCCAGGGATCTCATAGTTTTCTTTTTATTCACATTTCTCTTCCTTTACTCTAGCTTCTTTTGTCCCTCTTCTTTTCCAGCCTTTCCACAATGTAGGGGTAAATGTATAATTCCTGTTCTGTAAATCGTTTAAACTTCAATCTATTTCAATGTATTTTCTGATTACATTTTGAATTAATCAGTTACCTTAGCTGTTTTTTTTTTCTTTAGTGTAACTCAAACTGAATGTTCAAAGTTCTTAAAGAAGGGGGGTAAACCGTTGAGAGAGGGTCTTAAAGAAGGGGGGTAAACCGTTGAGAGAGGGTCTTAAAGAAGGGGGGTAAACCGTTGAGAGAGGGTCTTAAAGAAGGGGGTAAACCGTTGAGAGAGGGTCTTAAAGAAGGGGGTAAACCGTTGAGAGAGGACTGACAGAGGGGGAAAGTAAAGATGACCAAAAAAAAAACAAATACACGAACAAAGAACACAGGGATGCATAACGGACAGGAGGAAAACGACAACAACATCGACAACAGAAACCTCCTGACGACAACTGACACACAAACATTACTGACAGACAGGATATATATATATATATATATATATATATATATATTCACACACACACACACACACACACATACAGTACATACAAAACACAATAAAGGACACGAGAACAATGACAGACACCAATAAACACACTGCAAAACCACTGAACGTAACACAAAGCACAAAACAGAAACACATCCATCAATAAGATTTTTCCAAAATATATTACATATAAATGTTAAACACTCATACAGAATCAGGTAGTGAGCGGAGAGAAAGATGTGATTGGTATGCGTGTGCGTGCGTGTGTGTGTGCGTGCGTGCGTGTGTGTGTGTGTGCGTGTGTGTGTGTGTGCGTGTGTGTGTGTGTGCGTGCGTGCGTGTGTGTGCGTGTGTGTGTGCGTGTGTGTGCGTGTGTGTGTCCGAGTGTGTGTGCGTGTGTGTGTGCGTGTGTGTGTGCGTGTGTGTGTGCGTGCGTGTGCGTGTGTGTGTGTGTGTGCGTGCGTGTGTGTGTGTGTGCGTGCGTGTGTGCGTGTGTGCGTGCGTGTGTGTGCGTGTGTGTGTGTGCGTGTGTGCGTGTGTGTGTGCGTGCGTGCGTGTGTGTGTGTGTGTGTGTGTGCGTGTGTGTGCGCGTGTGCGTTGCGTGTGTGTGTGTGCGTGTGTGTGTGCGTGTGTGCGTGTGTGTGTGCGTGTGTGTGTGTGTGTGACTGTGTGTGTGTGTGTGTGTGTGTGTGTGACACACAGAGAGAGAGGGAGAGAGTGGGAGAGAGAGACAGAGAGAGAATAGTACATTGAGGGATACAGTAGATCTTCTTGACCAGGGTGGGGGTGGGGGGGGGTGATTCACAGGGACGAATCAGAGAGGAGATTGAGGAGATTGAGCGTTTGACCCTACTGGGCCATTCATATAGCATAAGGCCCGGAGGAGGTCAATCGGCCAAGAGAAGACATATGCAAATATATCTACCAAATAAACTGTGAACAAAAGCACACAAAACCCGTTCTAGAGAGCGCAAGGAAATCCCACTTCAAAACAAGAAGAGAAGTGCTTTGTGTTCAGACCCCGTTCATCTCATCAGAAGACATCATCGACAATCCTCTGGCGTCTTTTTTTATTTATTCCAGAGGTCCCTCTGAATAGCTGTCCCAGGTTTGCCTGCTCCAATCGGATTGGCATCAGTGTGTTATTGAATGGCGACGTTTTATATTTGGACAGCGTAACTTAGACACAAAGATATCAGCGTTCTGTCCTCTGTAACAGATTGCTGTTACAGTGGAATGTATGCTGTGATATCTGCTGCATGTCAATATCATCTCGCCTGTTTCGTAGCTACATGGGCCGGCTATGTCCCCGGGGGGGTCGGGACGGGCCCAGAACCACTTCAACTCCTAAACACAGACTTCAGGAGAGAGAACGTCTAAACACAGACTTCATGAGAGAGAACGTCCAGTCTCTCCTGGAACCAAAGCCTTAGTACCTCGATTGAGAGAAGGAGAGATTTGGTTCTTGAAATAGCAAATGTCACCCTAACTGCTTTGATGCCACTTTTGAAAGACTTTTTTCTGATTTAAAGAGGGATTTCTTTTTGGGGGGCAGCGTTTACATTGCGGTTTGTACAAAAGAAGTGTAGAAACACAAACTGAAGCGGTCGGGGTGGGAGGGTACTCAGGGTCAAGGGTCACACAGCTTCAGGCTCTCTTACCTTGGACAGCACGTACAGTCGCTGGTCGTCAA
>NC_140255.1:6965876-6970876 GCF_949987555.1 Borostomias antarcticus | reverse complement strand
TCAAAACATTTTATTCGAGTCGTTTTCCACCTTAAACATCCCAGCAGCGCAGCGGCTTCAGATGTGGGCTGGGGTTGTTGTGGAGCTCATCCGGGCCGTGCCAGCTCTGTCTGGGGACGCTGTTTAGCCCCAGAGACATGATCCTCAAATGGGCCGCAATAAGTTCTTGTGCACAGTGACTCGGTTACTCAAACACCTGTGACGTGTATGGTTGTGGGGTTCTCATGCACTGAAACAATTTTACTGCCAGATTTTTCAGTGCTTACAAAACATAATTGTGTGTGTGGGTCTTCAGAATAATTATGTACACCAACAAACCTATATATTATAAACAAAACACTAAACAAAATTGTGGTGACCTTATATAATGAGCTCTTTTAAACATTCAGGCTCCAGTTGAGTTAATTCTCATGCTTAAGTGTTTGTCCTACACTGACTGACAGCTATCTGTCTGTTGAGTCCTGATTGGCCAGCTATCTCTCTGGTGAGTCCTGATTGGCCAGCTATCTCTCTGGTGAGTCTTGATTGGCCATCTATCTATCTGGTGAGGTCTGATTGGCCAGCTATCCCTCTGGTGAGTTCTGATTGGCCAGCTATATCTCTTTGGACGAGGACTTCACCTCAGCTGTACAGCGCCACCTGCTACACATCTATGGTACTGCAGCTTTCTCATTGTATAATACTACTGGCTTATTAAAACCACACCAGCGTTGTCATCAGCTCTAGGCTGGGGGGAGGGAAGCAGATCACCAGGGGCTGGATCAGTCCTCCTCTACAGCAGTGGACTGAGACATCCAGGGGCAGGGCTCCAAATGTCCTGCAACTCTCCTGAATTCTACTTTCAACTGTCAACTGTCAACTGTCAACTGTCAACTTTCAACTTTCATTCTACATAACTAGTTTAATAACTTCACATCACTTCACTGACTCACTCTTCACTCAATTTTTGAGTGACGTGTGAATGCTCAGTATGGCATCATATTGCCTTTTCAGCATAGTGAGGAATGAACTAGAGTGTGGCACACTATAGGTTTATCACAGAGGGAGATGTGGATGGTGTGTTCATCTAAGCTTCAACTAGCCTTCTAGGGATGAGTTAGAATAATATTCTAATATTATTCACATTTTTTTATAGTTCTGGCTCCACTTTCGATGTTAAGAGTCGCAATTATTATTTTTTACTGTTTTTATTAATGTTTGTGTTTACAACTAAAATACCTGGAAATACCCGTACTATCAGATTGTTTATTTAAACCAGTATGAATATTACTTGTATAAAATGTAGGCTATCGAATAACATAAATTACAAATAATTTATTTGATCTGCTCCAAGACACAGCATATCTACTGCAGGCTGATAACGCATGAGAGAGAGGTAGGCGTCTCAAAATACCAGCAGCCTAGAAAAGATTAAAGCCGAAAAAAAGTTAGTTCAACCTTTATTTGCACGTTGTGTAAAAAAGATTTTAACAAATTAGTTCTGCATGTAAAAAAATAAATCAGGTAGAAAACATTGTCATTTAAATCATTGGGATATGTGATATGTTAAGATCTAAAAAAAGATTATACATTTATTAAAGAAATATAAAAATCTTATTACTACCTAGCTAGCTGGCTGATAAAACTGGCAATTAATGTAATGTGTGTTAAGCAAATTAACATGCTGAGATAGCCCTAGCACACAAAAAGCGTTAGCTAGCTAGCTAGCTAGCTACTAACTAGCTAGAAACTAGCTATCTGAATGACGAGCTAGCACTAATGTTACATAGATGCAGCCACAGAAGCTAACATTAGCAAGCTATCCTAGGTTTGGCTAGGCTAGGTCAGCTAGTTAACCAGCTACTGTAGTTGCTAGCTACCCTAGTTAGCTAGCTTGGTGGTAACACTTTAAAATAAGATACACAAAAATATGAGTAGTTACTGAGGAACTAATGAGGAATGAATGATTAGTTAATGAGTAGTTACTGATTGACTCTGAATCCATGATTATATAGTAGATAATGATGGGTTAAGTAAAAATTAAAAATTAGTAATTCAAATTTAAATTAGGCATTTTAGTACTCTCTTTAGTAAATATTGTATTTAAATCTGTTAGTACTCTATAGTCCTATATGGAGTACTATAGTTTTTACTAAGGCACTAGTGAGGAGCAAATGATTAGTTAATGAGTAGCTGCTGATCAACTCTGAATCCTCGACTGTATAGTAGATAGTGATAAATGGTAAATGGACTGCACTTAAATAGCGCTTTTCCACCTTAGCGGCACTCAAAGCGCTTTACAATGGCCTCTCATTCACCCATTCACACACCAATGGCGGTAGCTGCCATGCAAGGTGCGAATCTGCTCATTGGGAGCAATTTGGGGTTAGGCGTCTTGCTCAAGGACACTTCGACATGTGGACAGTCAGAGCTGGGATTCGAACCACTGACCCTTCGATCGCTGAATGACCCGCTCTACCAACTGAGCTACAGCCGCCCCAGTGATGGGTTACTAGAGAATAGACTGGGGACTACTGTACTATAGGGAGTATTATAGTAGTTACTAAGGGAGGAGTGAGGAGCAAATGATTAGTTAATGAGTAGTTGCTGATCAACTCTGAACAGACTGTATAGTAGATAATGATGGGTTACTTGAGTACAGACTGGGGAGTAGCAGTGGTTGAAATTAGATTTCGGGACAGTTGCAGGACACTGAGGAAAAAAGTCTGGAACACTCAATCGTTATGAAATGATACACTGCTCCTTCTAAACATTATTTATGGGGCTATGCACCGCAGCGTGTGTGTTAACTGGCTGTTGTGTTGGGGCGAAGAGAGCACGATAGGGCAGCTCGTATCAATAGTGTGGAAAATGAGTATTGAATTGACATTTTTCGAATTTTAACACCTATCAATTAAAATAATTCCATGACGCAAAATGTAATCATTTCATTTCTAAAGGTAAGTTTCTTTACTGTCCCATAATTGTCCCAGACACTGTATCTTTGTGTTCCAGGTTTTATTTTTTACTGTCCCTGGGACGACAGGAATTCCCTCATTTCGAGCGCTGATCAGAGGGGTCGAAGGTCAAAGAGGTCACAGGAGAGCAAGACATGAAGAAAGGAAGGGTGGGGGAGGGGGGGTTAAAAAAAAATAAGAAAAAAAAGATACTGTCAATATTATCGCTATTGTCTCTTCATTGTTTTTGTTACATTGTTTGTGTTTGTTCTTAATTTCCCCTGTCTGTGTGTCTGTCTTCCCTAGAGATCAAAGGTCAAACAAAAATAAAGATTATCTCCATTGCGGGGTGTGGAGGTGGGGCTACATTTTTTTTATTTTTTTTATTTTAAAACACCACCCCCACATGCCGCCTGCAATACCTTCCCCTCAGAGAGAGAGAGAGAGAGACACTCCCCCTTCTAACCCCCCCACCTTCCCCTCAGAGAGAGAGCCACTCCCCCCTTTCCAAACCCCCCACCCACCAGCCAACCCCCACCCCTCTAAATAGCCTCGCCCCACCCCTTCCCCTCAAAGTTACTCAACCCTCCAAACACCCCCTCCACCCCCCCCCCCCAACCCCCTCAGGATTTGGAAGGCAGCTTCATTACTGAGCGCCACTAGCTGTCAGAGAGCATTCTGATTCCAGAGCGTCTCAAACCCAGATTCATCCACTTACTGTGCAAATCCCCGTCTAAAGTCTGATGGAACGCGCGTCTGCTAAACTGTAGGAGTTTGACGAGCTCCTCGCCAGAAATAGAAGCCTCAGACCGGGGTAATCTGCGTTCCCCCCAGCCTCCAGGAGGACGTCGGCGAGTGCAGGTGCTCGGCTAAGCTCCGAGCGGCGTTGGTCTACTCATGTAAACCATCGAAGACCCTCAGGGTGAGGCCTGAAGGTAGGGGGAGGGGCTAAAACCAGGGCGGAAACCACTCACCTCTGTTGATCTCTATGATCTCCTCTTGAGCGAGGGGGCAGTCTCCCCCGAGGCCTCCGGACCCCATCACCCCGCCCAGTACGTTTCCCAGGATCCTCTGCGGCGAGGCGGTGGCCATGGCCAGGGCGTCAGGCTTGCAGTAGTTGGGCGAGCCGGGCTGCGGCGCCCGCGGGATGTGTTTGTTCTTCTTCTTGGGGAGCTTCTGCTTGGCCATGGCCAGCGAGTAGTACATGCCGAAGTTGTTGACGATGACGGGCACGGGCATGGCGATGGTCAGCACGCCCGCAAGGGCGCACAGCGCGCCCACCAGCATGCCCGACCACGTCTCCGGGTACATGTCCCCGTAGCCCAGCGTGGTCATGGTCACCACTGCCCACCAGAAGCCGATGGGGATGTTCTTGAAGTTGGTGTGGGCGCTGGCGGTGGGGTCGGCGGGGTCGGCACCGATGCGCTCGGCGTAGTAGATCATGGTTGCGAAGATGAGCACGCCCAGCGCCAGGAAGATGATGAGGAGCAGGAACTCGTTGGTGCTGGCGCGCAGGGTGTGGCCTAGCACGCGCAGCCCCACGAAGTGCCGGGTCAGCTTGAAGATACGCAGGATCCTGACAAAGCGGACCACACGCAGGAAGCCCAGCACATCCTTGGCCGCCTTGGACGAGAGGCCACTCAGGCCCACCTCCAGGTAGAAAGGCAGGATGGCGATGAAGTCGATGATGTTCAGCGTGCTCTTGAAGAACTCGGCCTTGTCCGGGCAGAAGATGACGCGCATCATGACCTCGATAGTGAACCAGATGACGCACATGCCCTCCACGTAGGTCAGCCAGCTGTCGGTCACCACCTCGTAGACGATCTCCTCGCGCGTCACATTGCCCACCGTCACGTTCTCCGTCTTGTTGTAGATGGTGTTGAAGGCCTCGTGAGTCTCCATGCAGAAGGTGGAGATGGAGATGAGGATGAAGAGGAGCGAGCCAAACGCCACGTACTGCAGGAGGAGTAGGAGAGGGAGGAGGAGGAAGAGGAGGTGGAGAAGGAGGAAGGGGAGGAGGAGGAAGGGGAGGGGGAGAAGGAGGAAGAAGAGATGGAGAAGGAG
>NC_140255.1:6948376-6963376 GCF_949987555.1 Borostomias antarcticus | reverse complement strand
TACTACTGCTACTGATGCTACTACTACTGCTACTGATGCTACTACTACTGCTACTACTCCTACTACTACTACTACTGCTACTGATGCTACTACTGCTGCTACTACTACTACTACTACTACTACTGCTACTGATGCTACTACTGATGCTACTACTACTGCTACTGATACTACTACTACTACTACTACTACTACTACTACTGCTACTGATACTACTACTACTACTACTACTACTACTACTCCTACTACTACTACTATTGCTACTACTACTACTTCTTCTACTACTACTACTACTACTACTACTACTACTACTACTACTACTACTACTACTACTACCAATACTACTACTACTGCTACTGCTACTGCTGCTGCTGCTGCTGCTGCTGCATGCTCCTCAGTAGTTTTATACAGTAGGCTCTTCTCCTCTGTAGCTTTATACAGTAGGCTCTTCTCCTCTGTAGCTTTATACAGTGGGTTCTCCATTGAGAGGGTTAAAGGGGTGCAGTAACACTTGTTCAAGTTAATATTATATTTGGATTAAATTCTTCATTCCTGTGAGTAGGCCTTTTTAAACACTGTTTTTGCCCTTTTAAAGTTTTCCCGCAATTTCCACATTCCATGTAGGAACATGGCTATGCTGACGGCAATTTTTAAAAAGGCCTACACACAGACTTTAAGCATTTAATCTGAATAATATCAGCGTAAACAAGTGTGACTGTGCCCCCTTTAAACATGTGACCCTTCTATGGCCCCTGATTGGTCTGATCACTCGCCCCTGTTGCATATTCAATAGAATTGCTGAATCCCAAATCGCGCACTTAGGCGCAAGTGCAGAGCACTCGCGGCCTTGTGGCCTTACATGCGCGTTCCCGCTAAGTCCACGAGGGCTCAGGGTAGTCCCAAAACGGAATCGCTAAGTCCACAAGTGCGCCACTGCCGCCATTTTGCGCACTTTAACCGCACTTACCGAAAGTCCGCAATTTCACGGACTTAGGAGCAGAAAATACCCACAGCCCACCGCGTCTCATGTGACACAGTGCTTGAGTGCATCCGAGTCATGATCCGAGTGCATCACACATAAATGATGACATTTGCAGATAACACAACATTTATCTTGAAATCCACATGCTGCAAACATATCCCACCCAACATATTTTTTTTAATTATTATTAAATTAAAACAGACGTCAATCGGTCAATTTGCAGAGCTGAGGGGAGCGTCAGAGTAGCCTCTGCGTCGGAGGAACGCGGCAGCCAATGAAAACGAAGTGGGAGGGGCATTGAGCGAAACTGGAAGTGCTGTCCCATTTAATTCACGGCCCTGCACCCTCTGGCCCTTCCAGCTGACGTCAATTAAGTGCTCAGGCCTCAGGCCACAAGTGCGAGGGGCCGCAAGTGCGGTTTGCGCACTCAGATTGGGATTCAGCTAATATCTCATGCCCAGAGGGGATTCTGGGTACTGGTCTCTCCTTCATACCACCACATACAAGCCACATGACGTGGAAGAATCACCAGCTGCCAAGCAGCTACTCAATCACTTTTATGACAAACCCAAACTCTACAGCTTATTTCCATTTAATAGTTCAGACTATTAATAGTCTGAACTAATTACACAGATGTATCATATTTGCCCTACATGTACAGGGAGAAATGAATGTCATATTCACATTGATTCAAGGATGTTATGAGCACATCGTAGGCCTACATTAGTTGGGAAGTGTACCTCAACTACTATTTCTAGCAACCACACAATCCAATCCTCTTTTCTGAGAAATGTTTCACCCTGAAACATGTGACTGTACATCCAGGACTAGTGTGTTGATCAAAGACACAGTGGGAAGCTAAGCACCGGAGAACAGGCCTCTTTTAAAGGTCTTTAATCAAATGCCTTTTATAAAGTACCCTTCTTAAATGAAATATCATTCTTTTATATTACTATTCAAAAACTATGTTTTTTTTAAGTAACGAGACATAAAGACAGTTGAGGCTCATCACTGCCTATCCCATCTATCCCTGTTGGGAAACGGTCTCAATCTCATCCACCGGCGTCATGGTGTCCGTAGTCCCATGTCAGGCCTGCTCCCAGACTGCCCCCCCCCCTCACACAGCCCCTGCCTTCCAGAACCTTCCCCTCCGGCCACACGGCTCGGACGCAGACAAGAGGTAAAGTTATCAGAGCACCCCGACGCTGAGATCTGAAACATACACAGATGTCCTCTTCTCTACAGGATGGGGGAGTCATTTTCTGAGGGAAAAGCTTGTCGTCGTCGCCCAACCACTCCCACCCCCCCCCCTTTTTAAAGGGATAGTTCACTCAAAATAAATATTAGCGTTATTTTACGCATAACAACTAGACATGGGTGAAATAGTGCAGAAAATAGTGTTGCTTATTTTTCTGAATGGACTGTCCTAGGCCTTTCCCTCACTCACTGAGGCGATGCGTTTTCTGGGGGGGTTGATATGGAGGCAGAGAGAGAGACAGAGAGAGAGACACACACAGATAGACAGAGAGAGAGACATAGAGAGATACAGAGAGACAGAGTGACACAGAGAGACAGAGAGAGAGAGACAGATACAGAGAGAGAGATACAGAGAAAGACAGAGAGAAATACAGAGAGAGAGGGAGAGAGGGAGAGAGAGAGAGAGACAGAGAGAGACAGAGAGAGAGAGACAGACAGAGAGGGAGGAAAGAGACAGAGAGAGAGGAGAGGGAGACAAAAGAGAGACAGAGATAATGAGGAGAGAGAGAGAGAAAGAGGAGTGAGACAGAGAGAGAGAGTGCTGTGTGTCTGTACATGGCAGAGCTCATTATTTGGCAGTCTGTGAGTGCTGTGTCTGAACATGGAGGAGCTCATTATGGCGGTCCATTGAACTGTTCTTGACTCAGTCACACTGCAGTGCGGTTCCAATGCGTGAGCATGGATCCAGCTGCCACTCTTCTCCCAGCAAAGGGTACACGGACGGAGGTATTTATATTATACGTTAATATCAAATAAATAAAAATAAAACCCAGGCATGGACTCCGGAAGGTAATTCATACTTGAGTGGAGCCCATCTACAGTACGCGAGACGCGTGTGTTGTTCCCATGCATAATGTATGTTAAGAATAACATATACAGGATGAGGCTTATGGAAAAAACCCTAACTAAGCACGGCTTAAAATGGTGGGAAGGTGATTTTCTTCATGGAGATCTCCGCCCTCTTAACGTCAACATGAACGTGTTCATCTCTCCTCCTTTCCTTTCATCTCCCTCTCTTCAGAACCAGAGGACTCACACACCCCTCTCTTCAGAACCAGAGGACTCACACACCCCTCTCTTCAAAACCAGAGGACTCACACAACCCTCTCTTCAGAACCAGAGGACTCACACACCCCTCTCTTCAGAACCAGAGGACTCACACACCCCTCTCTTCAAAACCAGAGGACTCACACACCCCTCTCTTCGAAACCAGAGGACTCACACACCCCTCTCTTCAGAACCAGAGGACTCACACACCCCTCTCTTCAAAACCAGAGGACTCACACACCCCTCTCTTCAAAACCAGAGGACTCACACACCCCTCTCTTCAAAACCAGAGGACTCACACACCCCTCTCTTCAGAACCAGAGGACTCACACACCCCTCTCTTCAAAACCAGAGGACTCACACACCCCTCTCTTCAAAACCAGAGGACTCACTCACTCCTCTCTCGTCTTGACAGTTTGATGAGATACAGTCAGGATCTCCAGAGCAGCAGTGTGCATAGCAGAGATTAGCCCAGTGGAATTAGCCTATCGCAAAAGGAGTGACCTTGCGTGAAAGTCAGAGACGTAAATACACTTTAAATATCACCACTGTCAACGCATTTGATCGGACCAGCCACACTGGGGGATTAGCATACAGCATACGCAGACGTATGGAGGCGAATGTGCATAATCATGTTGACGTGGGGGACGGGGGTGTGCTGGGACTAACGTTCCCGTAGCTTCAGCTTGCATGAAACCAGCCCCGATTAGAAACCACGGAACAACAGCTACTGTGAAACAGGGACAGAGCGCCAGCTGGGGTAGGAGATCTAGAGGAGGAGCTGTCGTCCCCCCTGTAGTTGGATCAGTCACATTCACGCTCTCTTTCTCTCTCTCTCCCTCTCTCTCTCTTTCTCTCTCTCCCCCTCTCTCTCTCTCTCTCTTTCTCTCTCTCTCTCTCACTCACTCTCTCTCCCTCTCTCTCTCTCTCTCCCTCTCTCTCTCCCACTCTCTCTTTCTCTCTCTCCCACTCTCTCTTTCTCTCTCTCCCTCTCTCTCTCTCTCCCTCTCTTTCTCTCTCTTTCTCTCTCCCTCTCTCTCTCTCCCACTCTCTCTTTCTCTCTCTCCCTCTCTCTCTCTCTCTTTCTCTCTCTCTCTCTCTCTCTCTCTCTCTCTCTTTCTCTCTCTTTCTCTCTTCCTCTCTCTCTCTCCCACTCTCTCTTTCTCTCTCTCCCACTCTCTCTCTCCCTCTCTCTTTCTCCCTCTCTCACTCTCTCTTTCTCGCTCTCTCCCTCTCTCTCTCCCTCTCTCTCACCCTCTCTCTCTCCAACTCTCTCTCCTCCTCCAGTCTTTCCATCTCTCTCTCTCCTCCTCCAGTCTCTCCATCTCTCTCTCTCCTCCTCCAGTCTCTCCATCTCTCTCCTCCTCCAGTCTCTCCATCTCTCTTTCTCCTCCTCCAGTCTCTCCATCTCTCTCTCTCCTCCTCCAGTCTCTCCATCTCTCTCTCTCCTCCTCCAGTCTCTCCATCTCTCTCTCCTCCTCCAGTCTCTCCATCTCTCTCCTCCTCCAGTCTCTCCATCTCTCTCTCTCCTCCTCCTCCATTCTCTCCATCTCTCTCTCTCCTCCTCCAGTCTCTCCATCTCTCTCTCCTCCTCCAGTCTCTCCATCTCTCTCCTCCTCCAGTCTCTCCATCTCTCTCTGTCCTCCTCCAGTCTCTCCATCTCTCTCTCTTCTCCTCCATGTTTCTCACTAGTCTGTATCTGACCTACTTCCTCAGATTGCTGCAGTGCTGCTCTCTATATGAACACACACACACACACACACACACACACACACATACACGCATACACACGCATACACCCACATACACACACACACACACACACACACACACACACATACATGCATACACACACACACACATGCACACATACATGCATACACACACACACACACACACACATACATGCATACACACACACACACACGCACACATACATGCATACACACACACACACACACACATACACGCATACACATACATGCATACAGACACACACACACACACGCACACACACACACACATACACGCATACACATACATGCACACACACACACACACACAAACACACACACATGCACACACACACACACAAACACACACACGCACGCACACACACACACATACACGCATACACACACACACACGCACACACACACACACATACACACACGCACATACACACACACACACGCACACACACACGCATACACACACACACACACGCATACACACACACACACACGCACACAGACACGCATACACACACACACACGCACACACATGCATACACACACACACAGACACACACACACACGCATGCACACACGCACAGACACACCATGTGCGTGTGCGCACACACACACACCCACGAGGAGAGGTGTGGTTCTCCATCACCTCTTCCCTCCAATGCTACCCCATCCTGGCCCTGGAACACACAGCTCTCCTATTGGCTGAGACCTGCACGCCCAGCTCTCCTATTGGCTGAGGCTGCACACCCAGCTCTCCTATTGGCTGAGACGTCAGACTACAGACCAACACAGGACAGCCACGTCGGTGTTAGGATGATGAGGAAGAGGAAGATGATGAATATGAAGATAGTACAGTCGGTAGTACTGCCCAAATGGTCATTATCTTCATAACAATACACACAATCTTGCCATCTAGTATGTATAAGAATAGCCTCTTTCACACACGCGCGCACACACACACTCATAGTCCACTATACACACCATCAAAAAACACACACTGCAGGCATGGAGGAAAAACTGCAGCGGCAGCAGATTTAGTTGAGTATGTAGGTTACACAGGTGGGTGGGGGGGGGAGACAGGGGGGGGGAGGGAGAGGGAGAGGAGACAGGGGGGAGAGGGGAGACAGGGGGGGGAGAGGGAAGGGGGGGAGAGGGAGAGGAGACAGGGGGGAGGGGGAGGAGAGAGGGGGGGAGAGGGAGAGGAAAGGTAGGTAGGGGAGGGGGAGGGGGAGGAGAGAGGGGGGGAGGGGCATGGGGGAGGGGGAGCAGGAGACCGATCAAGAGTGGCCAGTTGATGTGAACCACCACGGCAGAGGTGACATGAGGACATGAGAACAAGAGAACCTGAGAACATGAGTACATGAGAACATGAGAACATGAGAACATGAGAACATGAGAATCTGGAAGGAGGACAGCAGAGAGAGAAAGAGAGAGACAACAAAGAAAAGAGGAAAGCAGACAAAAACAGGAGATGACGTGTCAGTGGAAACGGACAGATACCATTACCCAGAGGCCCGGTCCTGGGAAGAGCAGTAGTACCCAGCCTGACGGAACGCGTTTGTGTATCTGGTCCGAGGCTAGGCTAGGCTAGGCTAGCTCATCAGCTCAATAACACACGAGTGACCTGACTGTGTCAAGCAAAGAGAGAACCCAAAATACAGGACGTGGCTAGATAGGAAAGAGAGAGAGAGAGAGAGAGAGAGAGAGGGGACAAGAGGGAGAGTAACAGAGAGAGAGGGACAGACAGAGAGGGAGAAAAAAGAGAGGAGGGAAAGCAACAGAGAGAGAGAAAGAGAGAGAGTGAAGGAATAGGAGGATAGGAAGCTAACGCTAACTGACAGGCCACAGGGGGAAAGAGACCTTATCAGGCTTTTCTGGTGATAAATAATAAAACTAGAAAGTACATTTCCTGGAGAAAATGTGAGGTGGGCTAGCTGCCGCAGCTGTATGTAACAGCTACTGCTAGTACTCATAAGGAATGGGCAATCTCCATGCACCCACCGGCGAAGACCGTGCATCTCTAGCCCACTCAGTGGCGTGGTGGCGAGACTCCGCTCCCTCAGGTCAGAGCTGGTCGGGGACAGTGTACCTCTCTCCGGGCCACCTACCTGACTCCACCGGTGAAGACCGTGTGTCTCTAGCCCACTCAGGGTCTGAGTTGTGGGGCCCGTGGCGTGGATAGTGGCGTGCTTCTTAGGCTCCGCCCCCTTGGGTCACAGCTAGTCGGGGACAGTACAGTGACCTCCGGGCAATTTCCATGCATCCACCATTGAAGACTGTGTGTCTCTAGCCCACTTGGGCTGAAAAGTGGGTTCTGTGGCGTGAATAGTGTTTTTTTGGTCATAGCCAGTCAGGGACGGTGTACTCCTCTCCAGGCTACCCACCGGCCCCCACCAGTGAAGATCATGTGTCTTTATTCCACTTTGGCTGAGTTCTGTGCTACCACATTAATTATAAAAGGGTGCCTGTAACTTTAATGGCTGCACATGCACACAAATTTAAAAAAAGCAACAGCTCCCACCACTCTAATCCCAACTGACACTCTGATCCTAGACATGGTCCGCTTCAGACAGCTCTATCGCGAAAACTATAACTGTTCCAGCTTATATATTGACACCATAGGAATCCTGAGAACTTGCAGAACATGTCTATGTATAATATGTCCGTATAGCTTAAACACTGTAGGCATGGTGACAAATTAGAAAAAGGGTAAAAATGCAAAATTAGCAGCTCAAAAGTTAGGGTCTGTCCCAATTCAAGGGTTGCATCCTACCTAGGTCGCAGCCTACGCGGTCTACGTAGGTCGCGTCCTTCAGGCCAGGGAGGCTGGATGTAAACATTTTGTGAAATGGGACGGCCTAGCCTACGGAGGATTCCCAACTCGTCATTTTGTTGCCTAGGCAGCCCCAAGCGCGTGCCAAGCGCACCGCGTGCCGGTAGCGCGACCTGTCCTGAGGTAACTTAGCGCGACCTGTCCTGTTGTTATGGAAACACCACAGAAAATGCCTATCTAATCATCTATCTAAACTCGTAGATGCAGGCGTAATTTGGATAAAGTTTCCACATATTGGGATTCTATGATGGTACTATCAGGCATAACATTTTATTAAAACGTAATAATATTAACATTAAAGAGGTTTAAAAACGTTTTAAAATCCGAGCAATGGCGGCTGGTACAGGAATTCATCCGGACCGAAACCCATTCTGGGAGGGAGGCCGCGAAGGCATTCATCCATCAGTTGTATCCTTCAAATTCGTCAAAAGTAGGCCGCATTTGTGGGCTGCATTCGGAGGACTCTTCATAGGCTGAATGAATTGGGACAGCACTTGTCGCCCCGCTGTGACGTAGCAGCCTTCAAATCCGGCCTAGGTAGGATGCAACCCTTTAATTGGGACAGACCCTTAGAGTGCGTTGCCATACGTTTCAATGGAGAGCGCAGTTGCCAAACAAATCATCATATAGCGAAAACTATAAGTCACACAGCTTAGATACTTACATTGTACGAATCAGCACAGTTGTGTGAACATTTTGATATTTAATGTGTGTGAGCGTTCAAAACTGTAGGAGTGCCAGCAGTTTACAAAATGTGTGAATATTTTCAAAGCAACAGCTGCCGCCACTCTAAAAAAATAATGATACTGAACATTCCACCAGCAGTTTCAATGGCACAAAAATTACTATTAAAAGTTAAATTACTAAAAAAATATAAAAATATAAAAAATCTGAATACATCCGTTAAAGAGTGTAATGGATTTTAACTGATCTAGTCAAAAAGAATTTGCCAAGATTCGTTCAAACAGGTTAAGTCTGGTTTATTGAGAAAACATACGAGCGCAAGGACTTCCTGACAATGCACATGAGTGGCCTTATATTCAAGCAAAACACAGGTACGGCGCTTCCAGGATGTGATTGTACGTCATATTAAATGGCAGGCGTCATCAACAGTGGTCGAGAATACAAACACATGACATGAGAAAAGGCGGTAATTTCTTGAAGGGACAAAGGGACAAAGGATGGTTATTCTGGAGTAGACAACGTCTAGGTGTTTTGACCTCCTGGAGGTCATCCTGTCATGAATTAGGTTAGCACAGCTATGTGAAAGGTTGAGGGAGGTGGTGAATTACAAAAGGAGGTGATGAAACTATAATTTCTATGACAAGAGCTAAACATCGTGAACATTTTAAAGTTTGAATGAAGTTTCTAGCACAAAGTATGAAGAAGTTATAAAGGAGACAAAACTGGGGAGAACTAGAATAAGAAGAAAGAAAGAAAGAAAGAAAGAAAGAAAGAAAGAAAGAAAGAAAGAAAGAAAGAAAGAAAGAAAGAAAGAAAGAAATAGTGGGAATATCACAAGTTGGACTAGCCCACCTAATAAACAGTTTACAGTACAAGTATAAGAATAACAAAAGTAGAAACTAGAACAGGTTGGGTCTAAGATAATATCAAATTAAAAATTGCGCCTTTAGCTAGTAACATTAACGGTGTTAACTCTGACCCAATGCAAAGTTGTCATTTAAGATACAAGGTAAAAACTAAATTTAGTGCCCAAAGCAACATGTACCCATCACAGTTGCTGTAATGGTAGTCTATCGTCTATCTGAGAGATCTTAAAGGTGCAATAGTCAAGATTTTGATGTAGACTAATCTTTTATTTATGTATTTTTTAATAAAATAAAACTCTGACAAGGCTTGTGAGCCAATAGTATTACAACTCTTGATTGCTCCCGACACAGAGGCACCACATGGTACCGACGCCTTAATACTACTAAATGATAAATAAATAAATAAATAAATAAATAAAGTTGCATACAAAAATGGGCATTGTGTAGCTGTACACTGTTGTTGGATCATGGTGATGACTGAATCGTGGATCTGTACAACTAATCAATAGATCGGTTCATCCCAGAGAATAGTCTGAACACGCTCACACACCTGCACACACACACACCTCCCTGACACACACACACACACACACACACACACACACACACACACACACACACACACACACACACAGACACACCTCCCTCACACACACACACACACACACACACACACACACATACACACCACACACACATACACCTCCCTCACACACACAGACACACACACCGCACACACACACACATACACACACAAATACCTCACTCACACACACATACCTCCCTCACACGCACACACACACACCACACACACATACCCACACATACACCTCACACACACACACACACACACACACACCACACCTCACTCACACACACACATGAGCACACACACACACACACACACCACACATACACACACATACACCTCACTCACACACACACACGCGCACACACACACACACACACACCACACATACACACACATACACCTCCCTCACTCACACACACACACACACACACCACACATACACCTCCCTCACTCACACACATACACACAGACACACACACACCAGTGTCTGTTGTTACTCACAAGCAGGGTGAGATCCTGATGCTCTTCCCTATGGGGTGTGAAAAGTGCCCTTTGGTTGCGTGTTCAAGCTTACTTACAACGTGTATGTATGTGTGTGTGTATGTGTGTATGTATATACATACACACACACATACAGACATACACACACGTTCGTGTGAACAAGCAGAGCTCACTGCAAAACATGCGCACATGCGCGGTAGTTCGCTCGCGCTTTAAATGAATGGGGGAGCTCACGTGACCGAATGACTGTTTGCGTTGTGAGTTGTGAGCTCAGTGGCGCGTGTATGTGTGTATGTGTGTGTGTGTGTGTGTGTATGTATGAGATCGAACATAGCCTACATACATACACACACACACACACACACACATACACGTTCGTTCCAACCAGCGCAGCTGTATGTGAAACTGCTTGCGCATACAAGCGCGGCAGCCACCGCACTTCCGCGTGACGTCACCGAATGCTCTGCCGCTGTTTAGAGAACAGCGTGTATGTGTGTATGTATGTGTGTGTGTGTGTGTGTGTGTGTGTGTGTGTGTGTGTGTGTGTGTGTGTGTGTGTGTGTGTATGTATGTCTGTGTGTGTGTGTGTGTGTCTGTTTCGACTCGCTTAATGAAGGACTTCGATACATCGCTTCAGAGAATGAAGACGACTATGGTAAATATAGCACTAAAAATATTAATATCTGCGTGGTTAGATGACAAGACCATGCTTTGTGGGTAGATCGTATGCCAAATCAATTTGTTTTTTTGTTTAGATGGGGGAGAGCCGGGTCAAAAGTCGCGCAGGACAAAAGTCGCGTTCCCATTTTCTCCAGAATGACTGGACCTGCAAATATGTGGTTATACTTGCCTGCACATATTACCGTGTAGGAGCTCCCTTCAAATTTTGGGCGCGATCGCAGCATATTTGACAGAGATATCGATGGAAAACCACTTTTGCCCCATAAAATCATGGTCTCATAAGCATTTTTTGATTGTAAAATTGTGTTCACTTGTTTTAGTTTGCAAACATATGCAATTTTCTTAGCATATCTACTGGCTACATGATAACATAGCTTTCATGTTTCGTGCGAGCAAGTCGTGCCTGCAAGCCAGGGAGAAATGACAGGAGACCGTGGCGGAAGTCGCATCCCGTAAGCAGGGGTGGCCAACCCGCGGCTCCACGCCCGTCAATGTGCGGCTCCTCCATTCATTGATTAAAAAAAAGTTGGCTTGCGGCTCTTTCATCCTTTCATTAAAAAATAAATTCATTCATTCCATAAGAACGTTTCTCTCTCTCTCTCTCTCTCTCTAGTTTCGCTGTGCATTTCTTCCTGCCCATTTTAGTTTATTGCAGATTTGTCATAAAATCATGATTGTTTCGCTAGGTCGCGAGGAAGTCGCGTGAGAACCACTTCAAACCAATCATTTAGGTAGCAAATCACCTTGGTAACAAAATAGTTGTAAACAAAATAATTTGCTCTGCGTGGGGACAAACACAAAACGAATGTATTATTAGACATATCATAATAATATATAGCCTTCAACGACCTCCTGAGCTGTCTGCCTGATGGTCTCAGGGCTGAAGAGACCGCGCGTCGTTTTCCTCACCCTAACTCTTGGCATGCTGTCAATGAAAGAAAATACATTGTAGGCCTAAATAAACATGGTTTTAGGCTATTGTGTTTATGTAGGCCTATAGGTTAAGCTATGTGTTCATAAGGTTACGTCATTGTAAACGAAAGTAGCCTATATAATCCAATTGACTGGAACCAGGGGGTTTGACAAAAGTTAAGAGGCAAAATAATTTGTCTTGACTGCATTTAAGATGTATCTGTAAGGGGGCTGGTTCGCTAGCTGACCCAAACGCACGGACACAGACGGACAGTTCCAAGCCCAGAGGGCGGTTTAATACAAAGCGGAGGTACAGAGGGCAAGGCAAAGGGTAGTCAAGTTCAGGTAGGGGTCAATCTATCAACAAACAATGTCCAGAAAACGTAATCCAATCCGTGGTCGAGGTCCGGGGAGAATGGGTCGGGGAAGCCGTGTGTCAGTCCAGGAAAAGAGCAGCAAACAAACCGGAATCATAACGAATCTTAGGGAAGAACGTTGGGAAGACCGGGTTCTTATAGGGGAGGTGATTAGATGAGTAGTGGCAGCAGGTGAGCCGCGCCCTCGGAGCTCGTTAGCAGAACCGTGTTCAGGTGTGCGGGGTGATCACGTCGAAGGGCGCGCAGAGCGCGCGCTGAAGTGGAAGGCCGTGGCGCGCGCGCTGCGGGAACGGTGGTGGGAGCTAGAGAGCGCCCAGGAGGAGGCGGAGCCGTAACAGTATCTTTCACATTAAAACTGCATACAAAGCTGACCAATAGCATTAGAAAGATCTCTTCGAGAGCTTTAATTTCACC
This sequence comes from Borostomias antarcticus, assembly GCF_949987555.1. NCBI lineage: Eukaryota > Metazoa > Chordata > Actinopteri > Stomiiformes > Stomiidae > Borostomias > Borostomias antarcticus. The sequence continues at coordinate 6,950,482 of NC_140255.1, read as the reverse complement.
TGTTCATTCTGCCCAAATGTCACTCGCGCACCCCTCTGGTTCTAAGCCATCAGAATGCGACTTCTGTCCCTCTACGGGATGCGACATTTGTCCCGCCACGGTCTCCTGTCATTTCTCCCTGGCTTGCAGGCACGACTTGCTCGAACGAAACTTGAAAGCTATGTTATCATGTAGCCAGTAGATATGCTAAGAAAATTGCATATGTTTGCAAACTAAAACAAGTGTACACAAATTTAAAATCGAAAAATGCTTATGAGACCATGATTTTACTTATATGGGGCAAAAGTGGTTTTCCATCGATATCTCTGTCAAATATGCTGCGATCGCGCCCAAAATTTGAAGGGAGCTCCTACACGGTAATATGTGCAGGCAAGTATAACCACATATTTGCAGGTCCAGTCATTCTGGAGAAAATGGGAACGCGACTTTTGTCCTGCGCGACTTTTGACCCGGCTCTCCCCCATCTAAACAAAAAAACAAATTGATTTGGCATACGATCTACCCACAAAGCATGGTCTTGTCATCTAACCACGCAGATATTAATATTTTTAGTGCTATATTTACCATAGTCGTCTTCATTCTCTGAAGCGATGTATCGAAGTCCTTCATTAAGCGAGTCGAAACAGACACACACACACACACACAGACATACATACACACACACACACACACACACACACACACACACACACACACACATACATACACACATACACGCTGTTCTCTAAACAGCGGCAGAGCATTCGGTGACGTCACGCGGAAGTGCGGTGGCTGCCGCGCTTGTATGCGCAAGCAGTTTCACATACAGCTGCGCTGGTTGGAACGAACGTGTATGTGTGTGTGTGTGTGTGTGTGTGTATGTATGTAGGCTATGTTCGATCTCATACATACACACACACACACACACACATACACACATACACGCGCCACTGAGCTCACAACTCACAACGCAAACAGTCATTCGGTCACGTGAGCTCCCCCATTCATTTAAAGCGCGAGCGAACTACCGCGCATGTGCGCATGTTTTGCAGTGAGCTCTGCTTGTTCACACGAACGTGTGTGTATGTCTGTATGTGTGTGTGTATGTATATACATACACACATACACACACACATACATACACGTTGTAAGTAAGCTTGAACACGCAACCAAAGGGCACTTTTCACACCCCATACTTCCCAGCCTTCACCACTAATGGAAAGTACTTCAGGATATCTATCAAGTGTGTGTGTGTGTGTGTGTGTGTGTGTGTGTGTGTGTGTGTGTGTGTGTGTGTGTGTGTTGGTTGTGAGGGAGGTGTGTGTGTGTGTGTGTGTGTGGGTGTGTGTGTGTGTGTGTCTGTGTGTGTGTGTGTTTGATGATGGCTAATAGTGAGTGGTCGTTACAGTACATGAACACTGCGTTGAGGCAGCCATGAAGGATGGACAGAGAGAGAGAAAGAGAGGAAGAGAGGAAGGAGACAGGGAGGCAGAGAGAGGGAGAAGGAGGGAGAGAGAGAGCGGGAGAGAGAGAGGGAGGGAGGGAGAGAGAGCGAGAAAGGGAGGTAGAGAGAGAGCCAAGGAGAGAGGAAGAGAGAGAGAGTGAGGGAGAGAGAGGGAGTGAGAGGGAGAGAAAGGGAGGGAGAGGGAGAGAGAGAGTGAGGGAGAGAGAAAGAGAGAGAGTGAGGGAGAGAGAGAGAGGGGGAGAGAGAGTGAGGGAGAGAGAAAGAGAGAGTGAGGGAGAGAGAGTGAGGGAGAGAGAGAGAGGGGGGGAGGTAGGGAGAATGGATGAAGGAAGTGTGTGGTAGATGATGAAGGTGGAGTTACACTGTCACTTTCCCCTTGTTATCTCCCACCACCCCTCCCCTCTCTCTCTCTCCCTCTCTCTCTCTCTATCCCTCTCCCTCTCTCTCTCCCTCTCTCTCTCTATCCCTCTCCCTCTCTCTCTATCCCTCTCCCCCTCTCTCCCTCTCTCTCTATCCCTCCACCCCTCCCTCTCCCTCTCTCTATCCCTCTCCCCCTCTCTCCCTTTCTCTCTCTCTCCCTCTCTCTCTTTCTCTCTCTCTCTCTCTATCCCTCCACCCCTCCCCCTCCCTCTCTCTCTCTCTATCCCTCTCTCTCCCTCTTT
>NC_140255.1:6856868-6946868 GCF_949987555.1 Borostomias antarcticus | reverse complement strand
GAGAGAGAGAGAGAGAGAGAGGAGAGAGGAGAGGAGGGGAGGGGAGGGAGTAGGAGAGACGAGAGATATTAAAAACCGCTAATTTATATGATAAATTAAAGATAAAGATAAAGATACAGTGTTTAAAAACAAACAAAAAGAATCTAGACGGCACTAAAAGACGAGCAGGAACCATTCAGCTGTGCGGCTCCAACGGGGAAGACGTGAAAACCAGCTGGACAAAGAGCTCGCCAGGCTGTGGTCAGAGATCTGGACCGCCAGGACACAGGACTTGGACAGGAGACTCTGTGGCCAGGTGTGGTACGCCAGTCTGAGCTGCTGCCACCCCGACTCTAATCAAACCCAGTGATGCGACCGTCCACTCCTCCTAGTCAGTGTTCGCCTGAAAGGTGGTCACTGGGTTAGTCCTGGTCTAGTAGACAGACAGAGCTGACTGGGTTAACCCTGGTCTAGTAGACAGACAGAGCGGACAGGGTTAGCCCTGGTCTAGTAGACAGACAGAGCTGACTGGGTTAACCCTGGTCTAGTAGACAGACAGAGCTGACTGGGTTAGTCCTGGTCTAGTAGACAGACAGAGCTGACTGGGTTAGTCCTGGTCTAGTAGACAGACAGAGCGGACTGGGTTAATCCTGGTCTAGTAGACAGACAGAGCTGACTGGGTTAATCCTGGTCTAGTAGACAGACAGAGCGGACAGGGTTAGCCCTGGTCTAGTAGACAGACAGAGCTGACTGGGTTAACCCTGGTCTAGTAGACAGACAGAGCTGACTGGGTTAGTCCTGGTCTAGTAGACAGACAGAGCTGACTGGGTTAACCCTGGTCTAGTAGACAGACAGAGCTGACTGGGTTAGTCCTGGTCTAGTAGACAGACAGAGCTGACTGGGTTAGTCCTGGTCTAGTAGACAGACAGAGCTGACTGGGTTAGTCCTGGTCTAGTAGACAGACAGAGCGGACTGGGTTAACCCTGGTCTAGTAGACAGACAGAGCTGACTGGGTTAACCCTGGTCTAGTAGACAGACAGAGCTGACTGGGTTAACCCTGGTCTAGTAGACAGACAGAGCTGACTGGGTTAGTCCTGGTCTAGTAGACAGACAGAGCTGACTGGGTTAGCCCTGGTCTAGTAGACAGACAGAGCTGACTGGGTTATCCCTGGTCTATACAGTAGACAGACAGAGCTGACTGGGTTAGCCCTGGTCTAATAGACAGACAGAGCTGACTGGGTTAGCCCTGGTCTAGTAGACAGACAGAGCTGACAGGGTTAACCCTGGTCTAGTAGACAGACAGAGCTGACAGGGTTAACCCTGGTCTAGTAGACAGACAGAGCTGACTGGGTTAACCCTGGTCTAGTAGACAGACAGAGCTGACTGGGTTAACCCTGGTCTAGTAGACAGACAGAGCTGACAGGGTTAACCCTGGTCTAGTAGACAGACAGAGCTGACAGGGTTAACCCTGGTCTAGTAGACAGACAGAGCTGACAGGGTTAACCCTGGTCTAGTAGACAGACAGAGCTGACTGGGTTAGCCCTGGTCTAGTAGACAGACAGAGCTGACTGGGTTAACCCTGGTCTAGTAGACAGACAGAGCTGACTGGGTTAGCCCTGGTCTAGTAGACAGACAGAGCTGACTGGGTTAACCCTGGTCTAGTAGACAGACAGAGCTGACTGGGTTAGCCCTGGTCTATACAGTAGACAGACAGAGCTGACTGGGTTAGCCCTGGTCTATACAGTAGACAGACAGAGCTGACTGGGTTAACCCTGGTCTAGTAGACAGACAGAGCTGACTGGGTTAGTCCTGGTCTATACAGTAGACAGACAGAGCTGACTGGGTTAGCCCTGGTCTATACAGTAGACAGACAGAGCTGTGGGTGTGCAGCACTGACAGTCGCCTGTTGAAGGTCAAAGGACGATAAAAAGTGTTTTATGTTTTACTAAGAGTTCGTGGGAACCTTGGGTTTTGGATGTACGTTGACAGAGAACAGCAGAGGAGGAGAAATGGAATAAGGAAGAGGAAAGAGAGGAGAGAGGTGGCTGTGTTTCTACAGTCTCAGTACGCTGTAGTCACAGAGAGAGAGAGAGTATTACTGTGCTCCTGAATCAGACAGGTTTGTACCCAAGAGAGCGATATTGGGGGGGGGGGGGGGGGTTATGGTGGATGACGGGGTGGACTGCTGGTGAGCGACAGGGCAGTACGGTCACATACTGATGGTCTGACAACAGGAGAGGTCTGCAGAGAGGAGGGCGTCTAGAGAGGAACCGCTGCTCTCCTACTTCCTGTCCGAGATCTCCCAGACGCCGCTGTGTCCTTCCTGTTTGTTCAGCATGCGTTTGGGAATTTCAACACGCTGTGCTTTTTGAACATCCTGGTATCTTATCTCTTTCTGTCTCTATCTTCCTCTCACATCGTCCCTCCACTACCCCCCCCCCCAGGTTTGTAATCAAACCTCCATTTCAGGCCTTGCCTGTTCCTCAGGGCTCCTCGTGCTAACACACACACACACACACGCACACACACACACACACGCGCGCACACACACACACGCACGCGCGCACACACTCACACACACACACTCACACACGCGCACACACACACACACGCGCACACACACGCACACATAGACAGATACCCACACAGAGACACAGAGACACACATCCCTTTAAGAGACATGGAGCTGCTGAGGTCTGGTGCTGAAGACGGGGAAACACCCACCCTATGTTCTGGATGAAACAGGGTCTTAAACAAGCCATCGTGCCTCGGGGAAATTCCATCTGAATATCTGTGGTAGCTGTGTATTCACAGTACAACTATTGTAGTGGATATAAATAACCCTCTTAAGTGTTCCATGGTGCCAATTTGAACACACAGTATTGGTTTGATATTTGCTTATCTGCATATTGAATTAAATGAATACCATTGTTTCATGTTGAAGAGAATATACAGTAGGTCTAACGGTGGCTAAAACAAGACTTGTTGAATGTAGACTCCCGTCTTATTCTGGACTGTAAAATGTGTTCGTATGCTATAACAGCACGTAAATGCCACCAACACAAACACACACAGACACGATTAATACTCACTTGCTTTTGGTTCGGGTTCGTTTCGTGTGCGTGCAAAAATCATGCACATTAACCTCAAAAGATCAATCAAAACGTAGTTGTCTTTTGTTACAGTTTTTTCTATGTTTTTTTTTTTAAAGAATGTCCAGTTTCTCGTAGGATTTTGCTTTTAGAAGATATTTCCCCTCGGTTAAGGTATCAAACAGGAGTGGACGCGTACAATCTCGTTTGGATATCGTTATTGCCGTTTATTACTGTATAGCTTATGGTCATGCTGATGGCAGGGTAATAATGACATGTAGCAGGATTTCCTCTGAAAACTGCCTCATGCTATTCTCCTCTCCTCTCTCTCAGCTGTTTGTTATTGCCCAAAAAAGAGCTGCCGGCCTTTCTCACTGTGTCTTTGCTTCCAGGCGCAGGGTAGCCTACTATTCAATCCTCTGTCTCCCCCTGCCCGTGTTTCAATGGAGGTCTGGTTCTAGTGTACTAGACACCTCTCTCCTTCCCTGGTTCTTCCCTCCCTCTCTCTCTCTCTCTCTCTCTCTCTCTCTCTCTCTCTGTGTTCCTCGGAGGAGCTCGGAGCTTTTTTTCCTCAGACGATACATGTGGGCGGATGAGAGAGGAGCGGAGAGGAGGGCGGGAGGAGTGAACGGGCTAATTCCTCTGATGTGATCGGGCTGGACCTTTCCGAGGAAAGAAAAAACAACATCATAGATAAATGGACAAATAAAACACGATACACCACAATAACCTGGTGTCGTTTTCTGTCAGTATGGAGAGTGCTTCTTTTTTTTTTAACGCGTGCCCACACACGCCCACTGGCACGCACGGACGCGCGAGCACCATTTTGACTCCCGGTCGGTCTTTCGGTCCCGCTGTCTCGAGCCCGGCTGACATCACCGGTCATGTGGTACCCTACCGGGAGCAGGGCAGGTGTGGGAGACCGTGAGTGAGCGGGAAGGACATCTTCGGGAGGTCCTCGGAGAGGACATATGGACATACCTAAACAGCAATACTAATCGACAACGCCTCTCGCGTTTCCCCTAGAATTTAAATAATTTCAAATCACTTTTGAAGTCGTAAACGCAAATATATTTACAACATAGGCCTACTTACTAATAGGCTAACTCATGAACAGCTTACTAAAAGGGATTCATATAGTGTCTCAGACGTTGACGTATAACCCACACACCAGACTAAAATACTCGTGAAATTGCTAAAGATCATCTGGTGAACGTCACATGTAGGCCTAATGGTCAATAAAAATGTACACACTCATCAATGTCATATCTCTCTGAGTGGACAATGTGGTCTGTTGTGAAGCTAAGGGATCTGGCAGACATCTCACAGAAAAAATACCCATTCATCCCTCTCTATGCTAGTCATTGAAACGATAAACAGCAGCAGGAGTGTGGATGATACTGTGCCCATGCTAAATCCCTTTCATCCATTCACAACTGCGATGCACAGGCCCGTCGGACTCAAGGAGACCTCTTCTGGCCATGTGAGGTACTGCAGCTGTGGACAGTAGATATGCTGCTTCTACTGGGTGGTCTGGGGCCTCGTTTATAAAACCTTGCTCAGGATTCGCGTACTAAGGGTTGCGGACATCCGCAAGTTCCAAAAGGTACGCACAACGATTTTCCGATTTATAACGAAGTGCGCACGCATGTCCCACGCTGGTTCCCCATTATACATCTCAATCAACTCTGAACTTGGCGCACGTGAGCGCGCGTTTTGTCACACCCTCTTAACGCCAATACATGCCTATAAATGGCCAGTGAAACGCCTCCAAATCACAGAAATCGATACAGCCCACATCTAACATGACGGCAGACGTGGCAGCAAAGAAGCGGAAGCGCCTCATGAGCCACTCGTTGTCATTGGCCAGTAGGTCTTGCCGGTCCCTGAAGACGCGCTCTCTCCGAATTCCTTCATCCACATCATCCAGCAGTACATATAAAGCAGCCATTGTGCGTCATTACGCATTGGAATTGCATGCCTTTTTATACCCACCCACGGACATGATTAACCACGCACGTGATTGTTTGATTTTAATTCTGGGTATAGGAGACGATACAGGGATGACATGTAGAGGCGAGGGCACTTATTTCCGACAATGCTGATGTCATGAAAACAGAACAGCCGATGACACATAACATCCATAACATCTAAGACAATAACAGCATTCTTATCTGCCCGACGTGAGGCATCGAACACGGGATAAATTTAGCCCATTTCATTCATGAAATATGCATGGCGATTTCTAAATAGCTTATAACAATGGGCGCCCTATGAACATGGATTCCCGAGTCAAACACCCTATTTCAGTGTAACACAGCTTACAGTGAATCATATCGGCCGCGTTTCCCGAAACCCTTCTTAGAAGCTCTTTGAGTCGTTCTACGGCTCCCGAAAGAAGCAAACGCGTTTCCCGAAACCCTCCAAGTATGAAGGACTGAGGGTCTGGTGCGTTCTTAACACCACCCAGCTGCCACACGACCGATCGACCTTCAACATTGAAATATAGTTGGATTTATGTCAGTCATCGTTTCAACCTTGAAACAATATTGAATGCACAATGGTTGAAAGAGGTTGATAAAATACTTATAAATCAACGTTGAAATTCTGTTGAAGATCTGTACATTGATGTACAACAACGTCAACATGATGTCTTCAATCTGCAGCCCTTTAACGCACAATATGGGTAAAAAGTGGCCCAACGAAGGTTTTGCTTTATATATCTTTGCAGTAAATTAATCTTATTGGTCACAAATCCTTATTTTGCGCTTGCACAAAGAATGAGATTCAAATTTCCTTTCATGGACATCCGAGGATGTCCTATTACGGGTTAGTACATACAGGTGTATGTATCGTGTGTAATGTTTGTCTCCATGGATGTATTGTTTGTCTCGCACTAGCTGGACGTAGCTAGTATCTACTTATATACAAGCTGAGCAATGTGCCAGTCATTCCCTTGTTGTTCAACTTTTGCCGCTACTTGTAGATGGAAAGGTTAATATATTGTTTAGCTTGCTAACTAAGTTGGTTTTGCTTTCGCGTTTTAACATAGGCTACATCCTGGGTCGTATTGTGCTGCAGATGAGGTTATGTTTAGAAAGCTAAAAGATGTTACCAGCCGGCAGATTGACTGTGAATGCCTTTTTCTGTAGCATTGCTGTATAGAAGTATGTCACAAAATGTGTTTGTGTGTGTGCATGCCAGTGTCACAAACACTTATTTTTCACATTATTGTTGGATCGATGTTAACATGTTGTTGCTATTTGCACAGTTGTCAGTGTTGCAACCCCATTCACTGCTGTAGGCCTACATGTGCATCTTGATTGTTATGTAAAATAGAATTGTAAAAAGTTCACGCCTTTCTTCTCCATGACTACATGATTGAAAAGTAAGAAGTTGAAACAAAGTTGCAGTTTCAACAGTGATTCAAAGTTGATTCAAATACCTTAATTTACCCATGTTGAAAAGTAAGCCGTTGAAACAAAGTTGGGATTTCAAAGTTGATTCACCTTTAAAATTCAACACATATTCAACAGTGATTGTAAGACCTTAATTCACCCATGTTGAAGAGTAAGATGTTGGAACAACGTCGCGATATCAACGTTAATTCACCTTTCAAAATCAAAACCTAATCCAACGTTGATTCACATAGTCACATGACGTTGAATCAACCGTGAATCAACGTTGAAATGCCAGCTGGGCCCTCTTAGTGACCAAACGCTTGCAGATCCAGCCGTGTCAGGCAAAATGAGATATTAATCTAATGCACACTGTTCATCTTATTGTGTTTTCCCCCTTTTCCGTTCTTTCATGCACCCTTTAGTGTTTAAAATTGGAGAAAACTTGAAAATCTCTCCTCTATGTAATATTGCTTTACCGTATCCCTCTAATCAGAATGGATTCCTTTTATAATAAGAATGTATTATTCTTATTAGGATAATTAAAATTATTAAAAAATAAAATTATATAGGCCTAGCACCTTTCACAGAACCCAAGGTCGCTTAAATTTAAATTTTGATGCTGTTCTGTAGTTTTTCTCGCTATTTGATGAAGTTTTACTGCCTCCTACTTTACCAGGATTTATATATCAAGCAATTTGAGCTGCAGTACATCTCTGAAATAAATAAAATGTACTTAAGTTTAACATCATGACCATGATTATTCTGCAACCATCCCACATCTGCATGCACATACAGTATGAGATTGAGTGGTTCATCCCCATCAAATGTGTGTAACTACCCCCGGATCATCATACACCATAGTCTGCATTAACCAATAGCTGTGTGTGATTGGATGTGATTGCCACTTGGATACACCTGTTGTCTGTCATCACACACACGAGCAACAGGGAATTGGTGCATTGGGTTGCAGGCCACCACGGGCTGGCCATGTAGGCCTAGCCTGCTTGTGAATCCTCTCTATACATTGGTGCATATCCTGTTATGCACTGTGTGTATATTTAGATGTGAATACAGATGCAGGTTGCCCTGCAACTGGCATGTTCTGTTTTAATATCTGTGTTGCTTTTATGGCTCTGCGTGCTACTAACCCTTTTCTGACTCCCCTCTCCCTAGTGCCTCTCTCTCTCCCTCCTATCTTCTAACCAGGTCCAGTGGATGCCCCACTGTCACCTGCAGACCACCCTGAGTCCGATAGATACCCCCGTGTCTGCTGTGGATGTCCAGTACAGCCACTAACCCTGTCCTCCTCCCTAGTGTCTCTCCCTCTTATACTCTTATACCCCCCCCCCCATCCTCACCCAAAGGTTCACCTTAAGGCTCCTGGAAAGCCCCCTGCCTCCTCGTGACTAGCTTCCCACTCTGTGTCGTCAGCTGTCCCTGTCCAGCCAACCCCACCCCTTTTTTACCTTTGGCTCTCTGCTTTCTGTTTCCCCACCTCTGCTTTGTGGCATTCTCTATGAGCCTGTTCAGCTAAGTGCTTACTGTGCTTTGTTATATGATTCACTAAAATATCATATTAGAGACTACAGGGATAGCTAACACAATGGCCTACCATGTAGGCTACTTCTCTGTAACAATTTGTGCACTCTCCTGTTAGTCATGTCTCTCTTATGAAGTATCTAGCCCATGTTTACTGCTCTGTATATGTTCTTAGGCAATAGACAAACATTTTCCAGGATCTTGCTTGATTGTCTCGTTGAGAGAGGTCAGGGAAGAATTTTTACAGCTCACTTTTCTGTCCCCCGGGTGAAAGTGTTTTTTTTTTTTTTCTTCCCTCTGGAATATGTAGGGGTGGGACCTACTCTATGCCCACCTCCCATTGCTCTCTGTAAAGCGCATTGTGTTGCCTCTGTGTATGAAATGTGCTACACAAATAAAGTCTGATTTGATTTGATGTATTCATACTCTTATCAGATGGGCCATTTTTTGTTGCTTATACTGTAGGCTACATGCAGTTTGTTGTGCCATCTTGAATGCGTCCTTTGTGGCCTATTATTTCTAGTCTACCTGTCACAGGGACTGGCATTGTTCCGTGCATCGGTGAGCTGTTCATATTTGGTGGGCACGGCTTCAAATCCTGCTCTCCTTGCAAATCTATTTTCCCCATTATGTTTGTTGGGGTCACGGCATCATGTTATGTTATATTTCATTTTATGTTTTCATTGACCTATATTTCTTATTTTTATCCGGGTTATTGGTCATTATTTGCGTCAGTTGATGTTTTCAGACATTCTGCTGCGTGCGTAATGGCACTTTTGTGGGGGAACTACAGTAGGCCTGTCACTGGTGTTTCATATTTGTAATGGGCAATGCGAGCAATGTTATTTAATTTGTTTAGCACACTACAAAGACATTGAAAAATATAGCTGCAAGCAGCAATGTGGGGGCCAAGCAGGACGCGCGACCAGCGCATCAAAGATAACAAGTGAAACACGCCATAGGGGCATTCTAATCTCTACTGCAGTTTTGAAAATAGGGAATATGGTTCAGAATAAACGCACTTAAACCTTTGACAGGTTGGTGGCGCTAGAGAGTTTGAGGTGTCCACATAGACTTGGTGACAGGGGTCACGGGACTGTCCCCGATAAGTGTGCCTAATGTGGTTGTGATACATCAAAACGTTACTGAGGTATGACCACACTTCCTGTTTGGCAGCTTGGATGCCAAATTCGATTGGCTGTAGCGAGCGAACGCCTTAGACAAGCGAAAATCCCAGCAATACTTTTGTGGACATTCGTCTTGAGAATGTGTACAGCCAGTTTAATGTAGATTGGTGAAAATCCCTAGGAGAAGATACATTTTAAGTGTTTTACACAAAATACAAAATGGCGGGAAATCCAATTGGCGGAAAATGACAGCATAGGGTGCGATGAACTTGGCATGAGCCAGGGCTTCCAACGGTACCTCATTTTTGAAAATCGGTCACACAGGTCAAAAGTTGTGTGCCTAAACGCACTTCCAACTTTGACATGGTGGTGGAGCTAGAGGGTTTTAGCTGTCGCAATGACACTTGCTGACACTTGCTGACACGGGTCATGGGACGGTCCCCGATGAGTTTGCCAAATGTGGCTTTGATACATTAACAATTTACTGAGATATGACCCCATAACCTGTTTGGCAGATTGGACGCCAAATTTGATTGGCTGTAGCGGGCGAACGCTTTCGAGAATCGAAAATCCCTGAACATCCTTTGTGGACATTGGTCTAGAGAATGTGCATACCGAGTTTCGTGCAGATTGGTCGAAATTCCTAGGAGGAGATACATTTTAAGTGTTTTTCACAAAATCCAAAATGGCGGGAAATGCAATATGGCAAGAAACTTTTTAAGCGCGGCGCTAAGGGCATTAAGAAGAGCTCTAAGAAGACATTTGGGAAACACTCTCTTCTTAAAGCTCCGTCTTAGCTGACCTCTTCTTTGGACCCTTCTTAACTCCTTAAGAAGGTTCTTTATGGGAAACGCGGCCATTATCCGTATAATTTATTAGCCTACACATTGCCTGAGTAAATATGTCATGCACAATTTTGCACACTTATTTCTTGTTGCGGAAGGCTAGGCTGCATGTCGGCAGTGTCATTTTCCCCGCAGTGAGACGGCCTTGTCTACGACTGGAGTGATTGTTGCTCTACCAAAATTGGGATTCACAGCAGTGTAAATATGAAGGCATTCACAAGTCATTCACAACAGTATTTGAATTGTAGTGATTGCTTTGAGCACATAGCCTACGCTGTCCACATATGAGAATAAATAAATGAATCAATTGTTTAGACAGATCCAGTTGATTATGATTCCTGGTTGGACTGTGCAACATATTTGAGGGGTTTCACCTTTCTGCCATTAGGATCGCAGTTTCGCATTTTGCCAGAAATGTGCGCACGCATGGGTCAGAGTGTGCTTGGAGGTGAGCACATTCTCCCGTCAAGTTTGTTTTTTATAAATCCCGAAGTTTGCTCAGGAGTGGCGCACGCGAGCTTTATAAATGAGGGCCCCTGGTCTGTCTGTCAGCCAGTCTTCACAGGACGACGAGAAGCCATGCAGGTCACATGGTGGGGAGGTCAACAGGTCACATGGTGGGGAGGTCAACAGTCAAGTGCAGCATGTAAGCAATGTCTGCAAAGGAACCCCACTGTGTCAGGATTTAGACATCTCATCTGAGCTGACCTGCAGTCCCAAGGGTCGGTGAGTTAAAATGTGTCATTTTTGCAGATGACACAAATATATTTTGCTCTGGAGGGGGGGGGGTAACCTTTGTATGCTACTGGATGGGAGATGGATATTCTCAAAACTTGGTTTGATGTTAATAAACCAATTGTCTCTCAAAATTGTTCTCCTGATGTGTCTCCTGTCTTTGTTGATACATTGTCTGATGTTGGTTGCAGTTCCTGTGTTCCTCTCATGAAACTCCCTGATGCTCCACCACCCTGTGCATGTGACTCCTACCTTTCTGACAAACCCCGTCTGGCTCACAGCTACACAGCAACACCCCTCCCTGAGCCGTCTGAGTCAGAGAGGAACACATTGATAACTCACTGTCTTCCTCCAGGGCTGTGACAGTAATATACAGTAACAATGTCTTCTTCAAGGTTATGGCAGTAACAGACAGTAAGAACAAACCTTTTGCACATCTGTACGAGCAAGTGGGTCGGAGAAACCATACAGGCTGACTGAAATAACGAAAAGACTCCCGCACACTGTCCTCTTCACTTGCAGACAAACATTTAATCAACAACGTTTCGGTCCTAGACCATCGTCAGGTTGAAAATGGAAAAATGTTCAACCTGACGATGGTCTAGGACCGAAACGTTGTTGATTAAATGTTTGTCTGTAAGTGAAGAGGACAGTGTGCGGGAGTCTTTTCTTCATTTAGTAACAGACAGTAACATTGTCTTCTTCAAGGCTATGGCAGTAACAGTCACTGTTAACATTAAACCGAGGTCTAGTTTTCACTATGGACACGCCCCTCAGCTTGGCCGGGCCGCGGAGTCCCACAGGGAACAGAAGCTCTGACCCTGAGGCCCCCCGGTGGTGCTCTGCAGGTACTGCATGTTCACATTCAGATCTTTATCTGTCACATGCAAAACCTACAGTGTACAATCACAATGAAGTGTTACTGCCGGCTCCGTGATGTGCTCAAAAGCTACAGGTAAATACAATACACAAGTTACGAATTACACAAGAAAATACAATCTATTCAATATGAGCTAAAGATGAAGGTAAGATGCTGGTGTGGATGCAGTATGTAAATGCAACAAATATGGACATTGCTGTGTCCAATAACAAGCCGAGGGGGGGTGAGGCATGGTGTATTTTGTACATGCTATAGCTAGAGATTGGTGAAGTGAAAATCCACCTAATGTACCCCTGTACCCCTGTCAATCATTTTCCCATTGCCAAGTACATACAGTATTGCTTTGTACATTAAAAAAAACTATACTTGGTGCCTCTGCAAAAGTAGTCTATTCTACCCAGGAGCCCGTCTACGTTCAAGAGTTCAGAGTTCGAGGTGTTTTAGTGGCTCTTTTGGTGATTGTTCTGTTAGTATTCTCATAGGTTAGTATCAGGGTTAGGTGCATTGTGGGTACAATTATCATTAGTTACAGTGGACTTTCTCAACAGAGATCAGATGACTGTTATTTAGGTGTTTTGATCATGTTGGAAAGATCAGAGTTTGTCTACTGTGGGTCAAGTTTTCCAACCGTTAACGGCTCCTTGTAACATTCAGTACTGTCAAACAGGTGTGATGTCACTACTGATCCCTCAGGAGTACTGTCAAACAGGTGTGATGTCACTAGTGATCCCTCAGGAGTACTGTCAAACAGGTGTGATGTCACTAGTGATCCCTCAGGAGTACTGTCAAACAGGTGTGATGTCACTACTGATCCCTCAGGAGTACTGTCAAACAGGTGTGATGTCACTACTGATCCCTCAGGAGTACTGTCAAACAGGTGTGATGTCACTACTGATCCCTCAGGAGTACTGTCAAACAGGTGTGATGTCACTACTGATCCCTCAGGAGTACTGTCAAACAGGTGTGATGTCACTAGTGATCCCCCAGGAGTACTGTCAAACAGGTGTGATGTCACTAGTGATCCCCCAGGAGTACTGTCAAACAGGTGTGATGTCACTAGTGATCCCTCAGGAGTACTGTCAAACAGGTGTGATGTCACTAGTGATCCCTCAGGAGTACTGTCAAACAGGTGTGATGTCACTAGTGATCCCTCAGGAGTACTGTCAAACAGGTGTGATGTCACTAGTGATCCCTCAGGAGTACTGTCAAACAGGTGTGATGTCACTAGTGATCCCTCAGGAGTACTGTCAAACAGGTGTGATGTCACTAGTGATCCCTCAGGAGTACTGTCAAACAGGTGTGATGTCACTAGTGATCCCTCAGGAGTACTGTCAAATGGGAGATTTTTTATTTACGACTGATAATCAGCATTTGCTCCGAGCGAAGCTCATGAAATAAGTCTTCACACCTCAATATTCAACAGTTTATTTATTTTGTGAAAATGGTTGAACATTTCATATTAGCCAGCAGCAGCAGCGAATCACAGTTCAATCACAGCCAGGTGGAATCAAGGTTGATGCTAGATTGGATCAACCGGAAGGAGGGGGAGGGGACTCCGCTACACATCGACCAATCACAGCACTAGGCAGCTACTGGGTCAGAGGTGGACACAGAGGTCAGGCTGATTTACGAAAATGGACCCAGGAGTGGAGCTACTCGGACGGCACTGAGTGGGCGCGCTCCGCATATCTCAGTACCCCTGCTGGGGCACGCTGGCCTGGGGGCTCATATCTCAATACACCTGCCGGGGCACGCTGGCCTGGGGGCTCATATCTCAATACACCTGCCGGGGCACGCTGGCCTGGGGGCTCATATCTCAATACACCTGCCGGGGCACGCTGGCCTGGGGGCTCATATCTCAATACCCCTGCTGGGGCACGCTGGCCTGGGGGCTCATATCTCAATACCCCTGCCGGGGCACGCTGGCCTGGGGGCTCGCGGGGGAACCAGGGAGTCGCTGCTCGCGCGCCTCCTGGCTGCCAAACGATGTGAGTAGCTGCTCAATGCAGAGCTACTACCACTGAACGACTCCGCTGTGAGCATCTGATGACACGTCGCAGAGTCTCCGCCCTCCTCCCTCCGGATGATCCATTCTAGCATCAACCTCTAATAAATATCTAGCCTGCAAACATTCCTTTACCCTAACTCTGTGAATACAAACCGTCTAATTAAAGCTGCTACGCAGCGATGAGGCGGGGCCAGGCAATTTCCGACAAGTTAAGGAGCAATAAGCGAGAGAATAGGAGGACAACAAGAAAGTTGACATTCCAATGTTCATTTTGTACATTCGTATCGTAAAACATTTGTAAAACATTTTGATGCATTGTAAGCTCGATTTTGATAATTCAACAATCTGGTCAATGAGTTTGTGAATTACAGTCTGAAGATCCAGTGTAGCAAGTTTGGTGTTAATTGATTGAAAAATGTGGGATGAGATATGTTTATTAATTTTTACGGGTTTTGTTTGCTTTTCTACATAATTGAACATTAACTTCAGCAGCTGTGTAACTCAGTCAGTTGCCAATACAATTGATTTAGTCATTGTAATCCTCGGCGGGGGCTGGGTAGGGTTGCCAACAGCGATGTCTCCGATTCGTGGAGCTTGCGTTGGATTGTGGGTAACGTAGTTCTCTGTATGAAGTGTTGGTTTCAGAGGACAGAATTAAACATATTTTTAAAAATTCAATTTTTGAAATAAAATTCTGAAAGAAATCACACTACATCTTGGATATGTGGCCAATGTTGGCACTTTTTATGACTATGATCAGACATTGATTTGGCGAGAATTAATAGGAACTGTATACAGAACTGTTAACAGTAAAACCTTTTGATGTGCTGTGGGCTCAATTTTTCATATTTCAAAAATCTGTGAGGATCGTTTGGTAAGGACAGTCTGAAGATACAGTATAACAGTATATCAATTTTGGTGTCAATTGAACAAAAAATGTGGGAGGCTATAGGTTTGATTTTACAGTTTATGAAGAAATCAGAGTGATGGACTTCAAAATTCCTGCAAGGTCAGAGCGTAGGAAAGTTTTGTCTCACTTGGGACTACATTCACATGGTGGTTTTACAGTGATAGCACCTAAGGCTGATTTGTTATGATTTTTTAAAGTTTTAATCTTTAGACTGTTGCCGTAGCGCCACCTTCAGGTTTATTGACCTACAATGCAGGTTGAGGACTTTGGCTATAGTACTGGAGCTGTGCGCAAATTTTTTGTGATTTTTTGTCCACGGGAAGTTAGACTTCAGTGGAAGATGGAGAATAATAATAATAATAGTAATAATAATAATAATAATAATAATAATAATATAGGCAAATACAATAGGGTTCCGGCAGCTACGCTGCCTGGCCCCTAATCAGCCAGCTCTCAGCTGACAGAAAGCATAATACAATTTACAGTGTCTTATTTAACAGACTTCCCAGTGATTTGAATGATTGACAAAATGTTGAAAATAGCCCAACAGTTGCTACCGTTTCAACTTTGTTTTGTCCGTGTCCAAGATTGTACAAGATGACAAGATGGTTCACTCCCATTCACTATCACTGTTCAAGACTTCCAGAAAGTTTGCTCAAGTGAGACATCTTCTCGTCTTTTTAACATCTCAATAGTCCCACAATGCTGAGAGTTTACATTTGTGATGGAAGAGGAAAGATTTTCATTCGTGAGAGAAGACATTTTTATACAAACATGGCTGCAGCCATTGAATGGAAAACAATATAATGTTACGTTTGACTAATTTTATAGTCTGTAGTTTTTATATTGCATTTTACATCTAGATACGTTGTTAGGCTTCAATGGATAGCACTGATGTTCTTCACACCGCTCAAGGAAAGAGTACAAAACAAGATTATAAAATCATCAAAAGGGCAAAAAAGACATGATTTTCTACTAGCTTATTGTAAAATTAAGTTAGCCCTGTTGTGACTGATAGCTAACTTTATAGGTTTTTAAAAACGTTTAACGTCTAACTTTATAAGGAAGCTTATAGTGACAAGGGCTGCGTTCCAAATCGCGTACTTCCATACTAGATAGTATGCCAAAAAAGGATGTAGTGTGTCCCAATACATAGTATGCCACATGCAGTATGGCAAAAATACCAGGAATCCTACTACATCCGGTCGTGTTTTGCAATATGCAGGCTAGCACACTTTTCTAGCTATTCTGACCCACAATCCTGTGCTCAGCGGATATGATGTCACATGTGCGCGTCACACCGGAGGCGTTATGATGAATCCCAGCTGTGGACGAATGTCGCTTCATGGACAGCGACAGATGTGGTCAAATTTCAAGGCGCAATGTTATGACAAGGTAGTATGTCCCAATTGGATGCGTACTGCGTGCAAAGTACATACTTTCTAGGGGCAGCTGTAGTGCGTACTGGTAGGCAGCCTCGGTAAGTATGCGATTGGGAACGCAGCCTCGGTCTCTTAGCTAAATCAGCCCTTTTCTGTATTTCTGCCTGCTGCACAAACCATGACCCATCTATCTGAGGTCAGGGCAGACTACCGTCAGCAGCGTTGTCCTGGGTGACGGCTGAGAGAGCGGGCTGGCTAGAGGGCTGCTCCTTTCCTTCCTCCTGGTCCAGGTGAGAGAGCGGGCTGCTCCTGTCCTTCCTCCTGGTCCTGGTGAGAGAGAGGGCTGCTCCTGTCCTTCCTCCTGGTCCAGGTGAGAGAGAGGGCTGCTCCTGTCCTTCCTCCTGGTCCAGGTGAGAGAGAGGGCTGCTCCTGTCCTTCCTCCTGGTCCAGGTGAGAGAGAGGGCTGCTCCTGTCCTTCCTCCTGGTCCAGGTGAGAGAGCGGGCTGGCTAGTGGGCTGGCTCTGTCCTTCCTCCTGGTCCAGGTGAGAGAGCGGGCTGGCTAGTGGGCTGGCTCTGTCCTTCCTCCTGGTCCAGGTGAGAGAGCGGGCTGGCTAGTGGGCTGGCTCTGTCCTTCCTCCTGGTCCTGGTGAGAGAGCGGGCTGGCTAGTGGGCTGGCTCTGTCCTTCCTCCTGGTCCTGGTGAGAGAGCGGGCTGGCTAGTGGGCTACTCCTGTCCTTCCTCCTGGTTCAGGTGCAGCATGGCCAGGTCGTATGCCGTTTGTACCTTCTTGCGAACGCTGAATTTCTTGGCTTCCGTCAAGCGCAGTTTGTCCACTGTGTCGTCCACCCCCAAGGACACCAGCTTGTCCCGCTGCAGCCACTGCCTGACAAGACAACAGGTCCAGCCGTGTTGAGAAGGACACGCACACCGGGTCATCAGAAGCATCCGGAACAGAGAACACCGGGCATTACCACGACCACACCAGGCTGTTCTTATCAATCCCCTTTACTCACCAGGTCCTCTTCCTGTCGAAGAAGAGCACCAGGAAGCGCCTCCACTCCCCCAGCCGGAGCACCTCAGCGGGCGGCGCGGGGACCGGGAGGCCGTGGTGAAGGACGCCCTTCCGCGGCATGTCGGGATCAATGACCTGTGGGGGTCAAACACAAGGTCACGCTCGGCCAGGACCTCAGCGATGACTGGCCAGCGCTACGACACCTCTGACCTTTCCTCGCCTCCCACCACGAGTGACCCGAGGATGTCCTCTCTCACCATGGCCGGGTACGAGGGGAACCCGCGGGACTTGGCCCAGACCAGGTCCAGGGGCGACAGCGTCGTCTCGCTGGGCACAAGAGCTGGCAAAGGAAATCAGAGTGATTATTCTGACAGGTATCACCATTGCTATGTGATTCACGATTAGTGTGAATGATTCATTTTCACTGAAAAAAGTATTGAGAAAAAAAATTGCTCCCGCACACTGTCTACACACGGAAATAAACGATAATATAACGACGTTTCAGTCCAAAGGTTCTCCTTCTTCAGGTGAACTTCAGTATTAAAATCATGATGATACTATGTGCGATACTATGAAGCATGTTGAAGTTCTGTACGTTATCATGAAACAACATGCAACAGTGATTTAGTTGTTCGTGTCATACAAGATGCAACACTTTTTTCCCTAATCATCACACCGTAAACATGACACCTGGCCAGACAAGCTCATTTTCGCCCATTTTCCAGCACATTTGTGATGTCGAACGTAACACACCAAGTGAAAATGCTTTCAGAACGTTGTGGTTCGGGGAGTAAATCCCCTTAAAAGTTCCAAATGAAGAATGACATTCTCTCACACACACTTTCTCTCTGCTTTTAATCTGCCAACGTTTCGGTTAGACCTTCATCAGGACAGATTTTTGTAACAATGAGAATGTGAGTTCATTTTAAACACCACCATACAAGTCACGTGATTGGATAATTGGATGTGTGTTTCCCATCCCCATTGGTTAGTGTGATGACATCATGAAACAACATCACTGCAAGGAGAAAAGAGGCAAGATTAGAAAAAAGATGCTATAATGTATACATATATACATCGAGAAAAAATATTCTAAAGAGAAAAAAGGGACTCTAAATCAAACACCTGTCTATCAGCATATTGTATCAAGCAGTATATTAAGAACATGACAGTTTGACTTATAATAGTACAAAACATCAATCTCTCATCAATCGGATATAATAGAAACACATAAAAATATATTTCATAAACACACACTTAGATCAAGTTCATCATTAAGTCCAAAAGGAGTCCCATATGTTTGGAGCCGTTATCCAAAAGGCCTCTCTTTTAAGAAGTGCTTCTTTTAGATCACCTCCACGTCTGGAAAGGACCACTTTTTCAATCCCACAATAGCTAAAGGCTGTTATGGGATGTTTGGCCTGTTTAAAATGGAAGTCTATTGGGTTGTCTGGGTTACTGTTGCGAATAGCTGAGCGGTGTTCAGCCATACGGATCTTCAATGCTCTAGTTGTCATCCCAACATAAGCCTTGGAACAGCTACATTTAATTGAATACATGACTCCTGTTGTTGAGCATGTGATGACACCACAAATGTTGTATTTCTTTCCTGTCAAGGGGTGTGAAAAGGTACATTTGGTAGTGCAGTTACACTGTGCACACTGTCCACATGTGTAGTTGCCATCAGGCAGAAGAGGCATACAACTAGGTCTTTGATAAAGACAGTCAGCATGAACTTATCTTTCAAATTCTTACCCCGACGGAAAGCAATTCTAGGTGGTGTAGCAAACAAATGTCCAGCTTTAGGATCACTAGAGAGGATATGCCAATGCTTTCTGATAGAATGTTTAATGTCATGTGCTCTATCAGTGAAGTTGAGGACCCAGACTGTGGATGGCTTGCTCCTTACTCTTCCATCCCCCCATGACTTCACTCATTGTAGGGATGTATCCAGGTCCTCTTCCCTATACCTTCTTTGTTTGAAACGTGATTTCATTATGCTCACCTGGTTATGAAAACATTCATTTTTCTCACAGATTCTTTGCAGTCTGTGGAATTGACCCAGTGGAATAGCATCTTTCACATATTTTTGGGGGTAACTATCCATATGTAAAAGATTGTTCCCATCTGTTTTCTGAAAAGGTCTGTGATCAATTTGTTGTTCTCTTTTGTAATACATAGATCCAAACAATTGATTATCTGATTGTCATGTTCCAATTTAAAAGTAAGAGACTCACTTTTACTATTCAACCAGTCTGGTTTGTATACATTATAATGTAATTTTTCTAATCTTGCCTCTTTTCTCCTTGCAGTGATGTTTCATGATGTCATCTCACTTACCAATGGGGGTGGGAAACACACATCCAATTATCCAATCACGTGACTTGTATGGTGGTGTTTAAAATGAACTCACATTCTCATTGTTATAAAAATCTGTCCTGATGAAGGTCTAACCGAAACGTTGGCAGATTAAAAGCAGAGAAAAAGTGTGTGCGAGAGTATGTCATTCTTCATTTGGAATGTGACACACTAGACCAAAAAACAACAGAAAGGCATACTCGTCTACTAGTAATAGGAAAGGAGACAATCTCCTATTTTTAGCGGGTTTTCCCACATTTACAAAAAAAAAAGCATATATGAGCTACTTTTGGTGGGAAAAGGGTCTAGTGGGATAAGGGACAACGTACATCTCTACTGGGTCCACATCTACCCCCTGACCTACGACCCCTGGCCCATGGTGTCACATGACCCAGAGAGCACAGAGCCGTGTGATGTGTCGTCCGCGGTGCTTACTCGGCGGGTCGGGGTCACAGCAAGGGTCACAGGAGGGGAAGGCGAAGCTGGCGGCGATGAGCTGATCTCTGGCCTTCCCCGCGCGGTAGGGGACCCTGGCGGGCGCCACCCCGCCCAGCACCCACGGGTGCAACGGCTCCAGTCTGATGTAGCTCCGCCCCCGGGCGGTGGGAGCCAGCGTGGACGGGAACTTCCTGGAGACGTTGTGAAGGACGCAGCAGGCGTTGATGACGTCGGCCTTCTTCTCCAGGCTGACGCTGTCTTGCTGGCAGTAGCCCAGGTTGGTCAAGCACTTGAAGTGCATCTTGAGGGAGGTGAGCGTCTCCTGCATGGCTCGGAGCGCCTTGGCGTGGGCGGCGTTGAAGCGCCTCTCTGGCTCGGTGCTGACCAGGGACACGGCCGTCAGGAGGTGGTGGCTCAAGCTGTATCCCTTCCCCCCTTCGTGAGACCAAAAAGAGGTAAAAGAGGCGGTTAGGGGCAAACATTGCAAACAAGACATGCCTTTTTTATTTTCCTATATTATGAAAAATATAGTCATAAAAAAATATGAAAATAATCTAAAAATATAGTCTCAGAGTTCAGTCAGAGTTCTTTCACTGATACACTACGTAAGCTATGCTAACAACGTTGCTGCAGATCTCTCTATGGGTCTGGGACACTCATGCAAAAATCTGGTGCTTAAATCATAGCAATTAGAAACCAATCAGTAACGACTCGTAATCAGGCGTTCCCACCCATAAATATGCCCCGCCCATCTAACCTGGGCTAGTGTCTCTCATTTGCTGCTACGACCTGTCACTCTTTCAATTTTGAACCGTAGATACGCCCTCAGAATACCATCTTGGGCAGTAGTGGCAGAGACTCTATTATGTAGTATGCGGAGCTCAGCGATTCAATGTCCTAAAACTTGAGTCTGGAGAGAGACTACTAAAAATGGGACCAAACCTAGGCTACGTTTACACTGGTACGGTTTCCTTTTCAGACGGGTTTGTAAGAGATGTGGTTTGAGCGGGCTCAGTCAGCCCGGTGCATAGGAATGAGACGCTCAGGCGGTCACCACACAGGCTATGTGGGTGCTGGACACACGGCCCAAAGGACTTATTTATTCTCCCAATTCTCCTGAACACGGAGACGCCACAAGTCAGTCAATCGGATGCTCTGTCCCGAGATATGACCGTTTGACCGCACCTACCTGTTGTGTCCTGTTAAGTTAAATTACTTCCTTGGCCACTAGATGACATCATCTACTAATGCTAGTGAGCTATGAGTTCATATGTTTTCCTTTTCCTGTGTTATTCTTGCGGTAACAAGTAATGAATGAATCTGGTTGTATGTGAGCTCTAATAAACCAACGTTCCGATTCTACTCGCCTGTGTGTCCGACATCCGACATTACACTACCTACAATTAGAGGTGGATCTGCCATTACAGCCTGTATCTCAACGACTCTACCATTCTTACTTAGTAGCTATACTAGCTAACGTAACCAGCCCTACTAGCTAGCTAACTAGTTACCAGCTAGCCATTCTAGCTAGCTATCCACCGTACTCAATTAAGGGAATCGCTCAATGCTCGTTGCCCGCGCGCCTCCATGTGTAACCGAGTGACAAGTGTCCTCGTGAGTCCCCGGTAGTGGTAGCGCGTGGTTGGTTGAACTCACTTCTCAAAGGAGGGGCGAAGGTCCCTATTGGCGCAAATGTTAGCGCGTCAGCCCCATGAGCGGGAGCTGGGAGCTGTGGGTTCTAATCCCTTAACATGGGTTACACCTGCATACAGTACTGGGGGGTGTATAGGTGAATAGGCTCTGGGTTTCTTTTGGCAGGACTTAGAAATATGTTCGAATCCCCGAACGGTTCAAGTGTTGTAGTGAAAAAGGGGTGTGTCGTGTAGTAAAAAAGTGTGTGCGTGTCGTGGTCTGCGAGATCGTCTACAGGAAACTCGCTGCGTTTCGCAGCAGCGGACGGAGGTCATTTTCGTTATAAAACGCCTTCTTAAAATGAAAACATATTAGTGAAACGTAGCCCCCTAGTAATCCATTACCAATAACCCAGTTTGACCCGTGGGCTGCGTGTCTGAACTCCACCCCGATGACCGAGGACTCCCAGATGCTTTGCTCCGGTGTGCTGCCTACGCGACAGTCCTCCACACTCAGAAAGTTCCCTTCACAGTCGCACATCACTTGGGTCATGGCCGAGAAGTATTCCAGGGTATTCCTGAAAACATCCTGGTCCTCTGGAGCCGGTCTGACTTTGACGTGCAGGCAAGCCACGACCCCCAAGACGGTCGGGATCCCGCAGAAGTTCTTCATGTCATTTGCAACCTTTGCCCGGGCGTCGCGGGTCTTCGGGAAAGTGACAAAATCGTTCATCGCTCCTGATAAAACCTTTGAGACAATACTGACAGCTTCGGGAGTCTCTAAAGTTTTTAGTCCGGTTTTCTCTTGAACTGTAGTCGAAACAACCCCGTTAGCGTAGTAGTCCAGGGCTGCCATCACCATCGCACCAGCGGAGTGTCCATTCATCTTTTTTATGCGGGAACTAATATAATCCGTTATGAAGTAAATGCAGGGTCGAGATAAACTAAACATGGAAAACAATTCTTCATCGTCGTAGGAGTCAAAATAACTTACTGGCGACAACTCCATGTCGTCGTCACCGCAAATCTCCTCTTCTTTAATACCAGCTAAAGCGACCGCCGGGGGGAAAGCCATGGTGCCGTTCACCTCAACAATTCAGCTGGAAATAAAATGTTGCAAATGCAACACAATATGGGAGGAGGAAGTGGTTTTTATTTATTCTATTGTAGCCAGCAGTTATACTGCCACCTATAGGCTGGTGGATAAACATTGAAGTACAAACATAAAACTATCTGTATTGTTTTCTGTTATAATTCTCTCCGAAATTATGAGCAGAGGCTGAGGCTCTCTACAGTTATGTTCAGGCCCACAGCTGTAATGAGAGCAAATTGTGTCCAAGAAAATGTCAAATTTTATTGTTTATAAACCTAATAATAAGAATAAGAATAATAGATATAAATGCAGTTTCACGTGGCGTGTGTACAACTTCACGCTATTCCAAACTCATAGTAATCAATTAATGTATTTTATTATTGTTGATGTAAATTATGTGCACATAACATGTTTATTTTCAGCCTCCCATTTCCCCCTTCCTCAGGCTGCTTTTGTATATAAGAATTTGTTCTTAATAGCTTGCCTGGATAAATAAAGGTTAAAAAAATAAATAAATAAAAGGATAACACATTTTATAATGTTACTTCGGATGTACAGGACATGAATGTTAGTGGTTTCCCTTGTGGTCCGCTTCACCTCAAATGTTCAAAGTTGTGTTTATTTGTCACACATACTACATCATAGAGGACAATGAGCCCCAATAATAACACAACACAATACATACTTTTATGTTTGTACTTCAATGTTTATCCACCAGCCTATAGGTGGCGGTATAACCACTGGCTACAATAGAATAAATAAAATCCACTTCCTCCTCCCATATTGTGGTGCATGTTGTTCATTGTTTATGTTTGCTCTTCACAGCGGATGAAGTGATGGAAACACTCTCCTGAACATTATCTTTCTTTTCTGTCTTATTTCGTGGACAACATTTTATTTCCAGCTGAATTGTTGAGTTGAACGGCACCATGGCTTTTTCCCCGGCGGTTTGGTTCGCTATTCGGGAGGAGCTCTGCGGTGAAGATCGCACGGCGTTGTCGCCAGAAAATCACTTTGACTGTTTCGACGATGAAGAATTGTTTTACAGGTTTAAGTTATCCCGACCCTGCATTAATTTTATAACAGACTACATTAGTGTCCGCATGGAAAAGACACCTCAAACCCAGATCAATGGACACTCCACTAGTGCGATGGTGATGGCAGCCCTGGACTACTACGCTAACGGGGTTGCTTCGACTACAGTTCAAGAGAAAACCGGACTAAAAACTTTAGAAACTCCCGAAGCTGTCAGTATTGTCTCAAAGGTTTTATCAGGAGCGATGAACGATTTTGTCACTTTCCCGAAGACCCGCGACGCCCGGGCAAATGTTGCAAATGACATGAAGAACTTCTGCGGGATCCCGACCGTCTTGGGGGTCGTGGCTTGCCTGCACGTCAAAGTCAGACCGGCTCCAGAGGACCAGGATGTTTTCAGGAATACCCTGGAATACTTCTCGGCCATGACCCAAGTGATGTGCGACTGTGAAGGGAACTTTCTGAGTGTGGAGGACTGTCGCGTAGGCAGCACACCGGAGCAAAGCATCTGGGAGTCCTCGGTCATCGGGGTGGAGTTCAGACACGGAGCCCACGGGTCAAACTGGGTTATTGGTGAGGCTGGCTTTACACGGTGAAACTTTCACGCAACTTTAGTTGCTTGAAACTTGGGTGAAACTCTGTTGCAATCGACTTGCATGGTGTAAAGACCGCTGCAACGCACTTGAAACGTGTCTGAAAATCAGCCAGCATTTGCAGTTCTCAACTTTGTGAAACTAATTTCACGCAACAGCCAATCAAAACGCAGTTATAACGTGTCAGATGATGACGTCAAAGTTGATTAATCATTTCCAACCGATATCAACTCGACACACTAGCTCAATCGAAAAGAGAATAATATATAAGCTATATATTATATATTCTTTACTATTACCACTATAAACTACTACTACTACTATTGTATCTAGTGAGATAACAATTTGACAGATGAAAATGACCAATCTAGCTCGCTAATTTTCGTGAAATAAACTAGGCTACTACTAGGTAAATCAGTTGTGTGAGACTGGTCAAGTTATGTTGTAGGCTATGCAATTTGCTACCTGCAACTAGTTGCGTTAAAGGTTCACCGTGTAAAGACAGCCAGATTACTAGGGTCTGGGTTATAGGTATACAGTATATTACTACTTTACACGTAGCTGGTTTATTTTCTTCGTTGCTAGCTAAAGTCGTATCTACAATAAGAAGCACACCTAGCAAAGCCAATTGTGCAAGGGCCACAGCTATCGATTAGTTTACTGATCGAGTATTCTACAGATTATTTGCAGTGTTTGCCTTTAACTGCCACTTTTGCCGGTTTTTGGTCTCACGAAGGGGGGAAGGGATACAGCTTGAGCCACCACCTCCTGACGGCCGTGTCCCTGGTCAGCACCGAGCCAGAGAGGCGCTTCAACGCCGCCCACGCCAAGGCGCTCCGAGCCATGCAGGAGACGCTCACCTCCCTCAAGATGCACTTCAAGTGCTTGACCAACCTGGGCTACTGCCAGCAAGACAGCGTCAGCCTGGAGAAGAAGGCCGACGTCATCAACGCCTGCTGCGTCCTTCACAATGTCTCCAGGAAGTTCTCGGTCCCGTCTCTGCTGGACACGGGGGTGCTGCTGGAGCCCAGGCACCCAGGGGGGCAGTGCCAGGCCCCCCAAGGACAGGTGCCCTACCATTGGACCCTGGCCAGGAACGAGCTCCTCGCTGCTCACTTCTCTGCCCCCCCCAGCGACCTGAACACACACAGCGAGGCGTGAGGACCGGGCACAGCACAGCTCTGTCATGTGACACTGTGGGGCACGGGCAGATATGGACAGTCCAGATGTACCATTTGATTTAGTTTTTTACTTAGGTGTCATGCTTCAAACGAAGCCCAGCCCATATGGGCTTATAAGACACTCCACAAGTTTTCTTAAACAAAGATCAAAACATCCAGAATACAGACACAACAGAAACATCCGGAATACAGACACAACAGAAACATCCGGAATACAGACACAACAGAAACATCCGGAATACAGACACAACAGAAACATCCGGAATACAGACACAACAGAAACATCCGGAATACAGACACAACAGAAACATCCGGAATACAGACACAACAGAAACATCCGGAATACAGACACAACAGAAACATCCGGAATACAGACACAACAGAAACATCCAGAATACAGACACAACAGAAACATCCGGAATACAGACAAGCTATTCGTAATGCAACAAAACACACCAGAACACAACACACACACCAGAACAACAGAACACACGCCAGAACACAACACACACACCAGAATAACAGAACACAACACACACACCAGTACAACAGAACACAACACACACCAGAACACAACACACACACCAGAACAACAGAACACACGGCAGAACACAACACACAACAGAACACAAAACACACACCAGAACAATAGAACACACACCAGTACAATAGAACACACACTAGGACATAAAACACAGCAAAACACAAAGACACAGAGGGGGCCTATGAGCATACAGCTGAGACGTATCTTGCTTAAAGAACAAAGATTGCCTTCTATTCCAGGCCTTAGAAATACAGTTGGCAGTCTTAAACACTTCCTCCTTAAATAGCCACTGCAGCTCTGCGCTCTCATCCTCCTAGACTAACTCAGGGGGATTCTCAGATCATCATATGCTGCACAATAAAACAGGAAATTAAATTAGTTCTCTACCTCATTAGGTCACAGGCCTTACATGTCATATTCTCTTCTGGCATAGCTGTGAATCCACATATTTCAATAGCAAGGGGTAGGATACCAGATCTCAATTGAGTGCACAATGATCTTTGGCTCCTAGTTAGAAAGGAGGTAACATATGGCTCAAGACTAGACCACTGCTTCATCTGAACATATGATCTAAGTTTAGGCTTTTTCTTGACCATTTCTCTCTATAGGTGAGGACTACATTTTGCGTCAACATATTACTGTTGCAGAAGAGCATGTTATGAAAAATATACACCAAATCAGCCTCTCTAAGAATAGATGAGATGTTATTTGTCCAGGGGTGACTGAGCCTTATCCCACTTGAAAAGCTTTTTTGTCATCCGAGTCTCCGGTAACTTAATAAGGCGGTTCCATATCCTAATTATTTCTAGATCATTAATAAACATTGCAAAGAGGGTGGGAGATAAAACATCCCCCTTCTTCACTCACTGGTGTTGGTAAAGTCATTCACTTGGACACGCACTACAGGAGCCCGATATAGTGCTTTGATAGCTTTGTAAAATTTACCGTCCACACTATGGATTAGTTTAAAGAAAAGTTCATCCCTATTAACCCAATCAAAGCCTTCTGGAAATCTATGAAGTGTGCATAAGTACACTCGTCCTCCTGAATTCTTGTGCTAAAAACTGTGGTGACTGTATAGATATGATCAATACAAGCCCTGTGCTTCCTAAATCCATCCTGCTCATCGGCAAGTAAGTCGGAATTCTCCAAATACTGCAAGAGCCTGTGGTTAAGAATACCTGAGTAGGGATCCTTGGATCGCTCTTGGCAGACTAGGGGATTGGCTTGATAATAGATTTGCATCAAAGAGATGGGATAATGCCAAATAGGAAACATGCATTAAATAAACTTACATTGTGAAAATGCATTCAGTTATGAAAATGAGACAATGGTTGTTTATAGTTTTATTGTTTGTCACAAAAGTAAATTTACTGTTTCTTATGAATGCTTATTTACATTTTTTACATAATAAATGCTGTTGGTAAAATAATAAAGATTTTTGCAACTTTATCACTGATATTTTACACGTGTCAAGGACAGGAAGTGATGAAACTTCATACCATTGAGAATATAAAAAATATGCTAGCGAAGCTATTTGAATCCTCCTCAGTAATAAAAATCTAGCCAGGGTAGTCCAGGCAGATAATCATGGGAGCATCCATCTGAATAGAGGATTGTATTTCATGCGAGAGTGTCATCATTAAGATGCTGGACTGATATGGTATCTAGATTTGAGTGTAAACTGGCGGAGACCCTGTGGTCCTCACACCCCTGAGCTGGCAGCCTCAAACTCTCTCAGGGCGGTGGCGTTGGCGTAGATCATATCAGAGTTCTCATAGATGCCCTCCTGCATCTTGGCTTTTGGTTCCAGAGACTCCAGGATGCACTGGTGCAGAAAGACGTACTGGGACTGAGAGAATCAACACAAATCAGTGTGATTTTGTGCAGGTACTCACTTTTCAAAACATTTGGAGACAATTTTGGCAAGCAATATCTACCTATATTTGTAATTCTCTATATTATATATTCTCTATATAAAACGCTATACTCCTCTGACATTGCCTCATAGTTTTGCTCATTTTGAGTGAGTGCAGTCTGGTAGGGGTTAGTCGAGTCAGTCTGGTAGGGGTTAGTCTGGAGTCAGTCTTTACCTCACTATGATAGGGGTTAGTCTGGAGTCAGTCTGGTAGGGGTTAGTCTGGAGTCAGTCTGGTAGGGGTTAGTCTGGAGTCAGTCTTTACCTCACTATGATAGGGGTTAGTCTGGAGTCAGTCTGGTAGGGGTTAGTCTGGAGTCAGTCTTTACCTCACTATGATAGGGGTTAGTCTGGAGTCAGTCTGATAGGGGTTAGTCTGGAGTCAGTCTACCTCATTCTGATAGGGGTTAGTCTGGAGTCAGTCTGGTAGGGGTTAGTCTGGAGTCAGTCTTTACCTCACTCTGATAGAGGTTAGTCTGGAGTCAGTCTGATAGAGGTTAGTCTGGAGTCAGTCTGCAGGGGTTAGTCTGGAGTCAGATTGCAGGGGTTAGTCTGGAGTCAGTCAGATAGGGGATAGTTTAGAGTCAGTCTGTAGGGGTTAGTCTGGATTCAGTCAGATAGGGGATAGTTTAGAGTCAGTCTGCAGGGGTTAGTCTGGAGTCAGTCAGATAGGGGATAGTTTAGAGTCAGTCTGTAGGGGTTAGTCTGGAGTCAGTCAGATAGGGGATAGTTTAGAGTCAGTCTGTAGGGGTTAGTCTGGATTCAGTCAGATAGGGGATAGTTTAGAGTCAGTCTGTAGGGGTTAGTCTGGAGTCAGTCAGATAGGGGATAGTTTAGAGTCAGTCTGTAGGGGTTAATCTGGATTCAGTCAGATAGGGGATAGTTTAGAGTCAGTCTGTAGGGGTTAGTCTGGATTCAGTCAGATAGGGGATAGTTTAGAGTCAGTCTGTAGGGGTTAATCTGGATTCAGTCTGATAGGGGATAGTTTAGAGTCAGTCTTTACCTCAGTCTGAACCATCAGGGGGCGACTCAGCCTCATCTTGTGAACGAAGGCGGCGATGCCCACAGCCTGCTCTCTCTCCAGCTGCTGGATCATCACGTCCAGAGCTATGAGGGTCCCGGTCCTGCCCACACCAGCGCTGACACATCACAGTCACATCAAAACATCACAGTCACATCAAAACATCACAGTCACATCAAAACATCACAGTCACATCAAAACATCACAGTCACATCAAAACATCACAGTCAGATCAAAACATCACAGTCAGATCAAAACATCACAGTCAGATCAAAAACATAGGAATCCTGTTAGGAGTTTACCACACTTTTGTCATTGGCAACTTTCAACGCTGAAAAATGAATTTTGTTAAATCTGATGGCAAAATGTTGGCAAAAAGTATGGACACTACAAATACAGTAATATTATCAGTTCATAATATTTGTAGAGAAGTGAGTGAGCTGTGTGCAGTACCTGCAGTGCACCACAAGGGGGCCTTCTCTGGCTCCCTGAGTGTCCATGTGCTGTCTGACCAGCCCTCTGAACTGGATCAGAGCCTCTGTTCCCTCTGGGACTCCGTGGTCCGGCCAGGCGGTGAAGTGGAAGTGTTTGACCGAGCGCTGCTCTGACGTGTCTCTCTGTAGAGAGAGATCAGCTCTCAGACTTAGTGCTGGGGGGCCTCAGCCCCCTCCCATAGTGAACACTAGAGCTTGGCTGTCCGTCAGCTCTATTAGTAACAGTAACGGAAGCCCAGTAAAACATTAATAACAGTCCAGATATGGAGACACTCACATGTTTCACCACAAACTCCCGGAGGGTCCAGTTGGGGTCTTTCTGCTCAGAGCTGACCGTGACCAGCAGCCCTCCATACAGACAGGGAGTGTAGTCCAGAGGCCAGTACTGCTCACACTTGGCCTAGGAGAAACAGAGCCATGGTGTACTAGACTATAACTCTGTATCACAGTGATAATCTGCTCCATCCAGCAAACGCATCTGTGACGACTCACCCTCCCTCCTTCGGTGCAGTTGGTTACCATGACCACGCCATTGACCCTCTGCTCCCAGATCATCCTCCAGAAGTCGTTGACGGTGCCGGGCAGAGGCCCCTGAGCAGCTATGTACTGTCTGTTACTGCCATAGCCCTGGTGGAGGACATGTTACTGTCTGTTACTGTCTGTTACTGTCATAGCCCTGGAGGAGGACATGTTACTGTCTGTTACTGTCATAGCCCTGGAGAAGAACATGTTACTGTCTGTTACTGTCTGTTACTGCCATAGCCCTGGAGGAGGACATGTTATTGTCTGTTACTGCCATAGCCCTGGAGGAGGACATGTTACTGTCTGTTACTGCTATAGCCCTGGAGGAGGACATGTTACTGTCTGTTACTGTCTGTTACTGCCATAGCCCTGCAGGAGGACATGTTACTGTCTGTTACTGTCTGTTACTGTCATAGGCCTGGAGGAGGACATGTTACTGTCTGTTACTGTCATAGGCCTGGAGGAGGACATGTAACTGTCTGTTACTGTCATAGCCCTGGAGGAAGACACTGGGTTATCAATACAGTATGTTAATCTCTGACTGGGATAGCACAATGACAGCCATCCTGGCACAAACGCAGATAATGATGTGCTCAGATAAGAGAAGAGAGAGGTCCAAAGTCCCAATCATGCACAAAGTATTTACAGTACATTTCCTGAGGACTACAGTAAGAGAGTGGTATCGGATCTTTATGGCTGTGGTACTTACAGGCATGTAGCAGGCATTGATGTAATCGGAGGACATGTCCTGGTTTTGTGTGGTTAGCTTCACCCGAGACCAGTCATCTGGACAGAGGAGGCAGCGGAGTTACAGTAGCACTGTAACTGATGAGATCCTCTAAGAGGTCACACACGAGGCCCGTCAAATGGAGGTCGTGGAACTCGGGGTATCTGCAGGTTTTAACAAGTTACATTTTCCGTTTCATGACCAACCCTGTGGAAAGATCCAATTAGTTTACAACAGTTGAGGGACATTTTCGGGAAACATGTCTCCCACACCTGGTTCTTACTGCACACACCTGGTTCCTACTGTCCAGACCTGGAACAACTCAGTTCAACATGTCTCACACACCTGGTTCCTACTGTCCAGACCTGGAACAACTCAGTTCAACATGTCTCACACACCTGGTTCCTACTGTCCAGATCTGGAACAACTCAGTTCAACATGTCTCACACACCTGGTTCCTACTGTACAGACCTGGAACAACTCAGTTCAACATGTATCACCATCACAAGGTGAGTAACATTACATTATGAATTTGCACACTTCCTGTGATGTTGATCACTTCTTTTGAAACCCTGTGAGGAAAGGCAGCCATTTTGTTTGATGCAAATAAAGCAATGGCTTCACTCTTACAGGGCAGTACGTTGGTGAAGCGGTTCTTGGGCTTGTTCTCTGGGAGAAGGGCAGCTCTGCGTATCTGGTCCGTGCCGACACTCATGTAGTCCTGCAGGAAGAACCATAAAGAACGTGTTCACGTTGTTGAGAAAACCAATCCGTACGGAGCTGACCGAGACTCTCCAAACATCTGTGTGTCAGAATCCTGTTCAGCAAACTCGGCATTGCATTTATAAACAGATTATTTGCTGAAAACATTGGAACATTAGAGGTGGCTTGGTACGGTGTTCAGGTTGGTTCAGTACTGTCGTTACCTCATACTCCTCACTGAACGCTCGGTTCTGATCCACGCTCATTCTGTGGTAGTGGTCTGGAAACCTCCTAGCAGGAATGGCCCTAGAGATACAGTACATGACAACACGCTGTGCATTAGAAAGTCTGGCAGCGGGTTATAATAATAATAATAATAACTTTAATTTATATAGCGCCTTTCATGAAACCCAAGGTCGCTTTACATCAGAGCAATAACAGACAAGAGACAACAACAAGAACAAACAAGAACAAACAACAACACCAACAAGAACAACCAATCTAGCTGCCAACAAGTGAACAAGTGTCTTTTCAGTGCAGACTTGAAACTGTCCAGTTATGTGGGGTTATGTGTGCTGTACTTGTGGGGTTATGTGTGCTGTACTTGTGGGGTTATGTGTGCTGTACTTGTGCTTTCATCGCCCTGGTCAATTTGGAAGTAGGGCTGAGCTAAGCCTTACTGTACAATACAATACATACTTAAACCTATTGCCAGAGAGCGTGGATTGAGCAAGTGGCAGTGTCCTGCAAGTGGACAGGAAAGAGAAAGATATCATTAGTATTTTCTTTTGTGATTCTGAAGTATTGTACGCTGACAAACCATCATTATGTAGGTGAAGTAGCACCGACCCGAGTAGTTCTGGCTTCCTGCGCACGATGAGGAAGACCAGGCACACCAGGAGGATGAGGAGGAGCAGGACAGCCGTGACTGAGCCCCCGATGACGCCTGTTCAGGGGGACACAGCTGGGCTCAGTCCAGTATGGACACGCAGGGTGGGAAGAGCAACAGAGAGCAGCTCTCATTTGAACCTGTTGTCGTTTCATTCATCTGTCTTATTTTGCATTCTGCCGGTCATCGATCTTTGGTGCAACTTGAGACCGATCCTACTCACCCCTCGGGTCAGTGCTACAGCTGATGATGATGACGTTACTCCTCCGAGTCCCAGAGAGAGAGACCACAGACACGGTGTAGGTCTTGGCAGGTTGAACTCCGGGTATCTGGGCGTCCTTCACCCTGTATCCCTCCACCACGTGGCTTTCCCCTGCTACGCTCACCTCCACGGCGGTCCACACGCCCACCGGCGTGGGCCAGGCCAGAGAGAAGGCGTATCCAGCAGAGGCGTGGCCACAGGGGAGCACGGAGAGGTCTGGGGGCGCTGGCTCAAACAAGAAGCACCACAGACATGGTTTGTCCCGCAATACCAACTGCAGCTTTCAGCCATGTTGAGAAGTCAGCAATGTACCACCATTCCTTGTCTTTGTAGCGTTTATAAATGCGTCATACACACACATCCAGCTTACAACGTTAACAGAGGCACTGAACATACGGGGGACTGTGGATGACCTCAGTGGTTTGGATGCGTAGTGTTCATGTGATGAGTGTGATGGGGTGGAGCGGGACTCACCTATGGTCAGTGAATGTTTACACTGCAGGAGGCGTGTTGAACCCTTTTCAAACCAAAGGTACACGTCGTAGGAGGAGCCAGGGTACAGCTCGCTCAACTCCACCCTGCCCCCTCCATAGCTGAAATGATTCCCAAAGCTGTTATTGGCTTCAGCGCGAGAGAACGAGCCCTGGACCTGGGCTTGGATGGTTGAGTTGGTCACTTGCCAGTCGGAGGCAGCACAGTTTATGGCTACAGGAAACAGGAAGTAAGTCATGTTTACAGTTAGCGGTTAGCAGCACACGCAGTAGAAGAATAAAAATAGTTATGCTGGTCATTTGACCTGAGTGGGAAACCAGCAACGCACTTCCTTGCTGGTGTAACACTCAAGAGACTGTCTTTACAGTATTCACCAGACGTACACTTTCAAACCAGAGCTGGGTGAATTCATATTAATAAGAAAACATTCAGACCACAAACTGAGAGACTGAGATGAGGCGCGGAGGGAAAAGGAGTTGTACTTGTTGCTGTGAGCTCCTTCACTCCGCTGCTCCTCACGCCCTGAAACACGGTGAAGAGGCTGAGCTCATACTGGGTCCCGGGGGTCAAAGTTGAGACGCTGAAGGTCAGTAGCTCTGGTCCGCCTGCTCGCTGGCGAGGGATCGTGCGTGCTGGGATGATGATGTCAGGCCCCTGGTTGAGCTGCAGGGCGTAGTTGGTGGCGCGCTCCACCTCGGCCCACTGCAGCGTCACACTGGTGTCAGAACGCTGGGTCACAGCTACTCCACCTTCCACGTTGACGGGGGCTGAGAGAGAGAGAAGCACAGAAAACCTTGATTTGTTTGACAAAACAGCGTTTTACTCCCCAACGCTGGTCTGAATCTCATTCCAATAACCAGCATCTACTCCATTTACAGTTGAATGATTATTTTGGTGTCGTAACATTACAGCATTATGAGTGATTGTGTATCTGGTATTAGTAAGTAGATCAGTGAGTCCAGGAGTATCTGACCAGTCGCAGCAGAGAATGGGAGGCCAGTGCTCCTGAGGCCGTCCAGCACAGAGAAGAGCGTGAACTGATAGCTGGTCCCGGCAGACAGCGAGGGGACTGTGTGGGTCACTGGTCCGTCTCCTGGCGCTGGGATGCTGGTCTCTGCTCCGTCTCTGACCAGGACATAGCTGGTCACTCTGGCCACCTGGCTCCAGCTTAGAGTCACATGAGTCTCGTTCTGACCCGCCGCTTTGACACCCTCCGCGTTGCGAGGACCTTGGAAAGAGAGACGTATTAGATTAGCGTCTGTTCACACTGGGACTGGCCCAGTGGAAGGGACAGCAGCGTGACTGGAGGCGTGGCTGGAGGTCAGTGGAAGGGACAGCAGCGTGACTGGAGGCGTGGCTGGAGGTCAGTGGAAGGGACAGCAGCGTGACTGGAGGTCAGTGGAAGGGACAGCAGCGTGACTGGAGGTCAGTGGAAGGGACAGCAGCGTGACTGGAGGTCAGTGGAAGGGACAGCAGCGTGACTGGAGGTCATTGGAATCACTCGAAACCTCAGGACTTACGAGTTAAGGTGGAGATGGGGAGACCCCGGCCCCTCACCCCCTCAAACACAGCGAAGAGAGAGAAGGAGAGCCTGGTCGCCGAGGGGAGGGGGGAGACCGTGTGAGTCACCGGCGCGTCTCCTCCTGGTGCCGTGATGCTGGTCTCGGACCCGTTGCTGGACCGTAGCACGTAGTGAAGGACGTCGTCCACCTTGTCCCACTGCAGAGACACGCTGCTCTCCGCCTGGCTGGTCACATTCACAGCCGCCACGGGGCGCGGCGCTGAAACACATTCAGACGGAAATCACTTCTGCTCCTCTCACATAACTGGCATGCTGCCCACAAAGACACAGCTAGTGGCAGCGCCCCAAGAGTTCTGAATGGGTCGGATACATCTCATTCCACTCCAGTTACTCATGAGGGCCAACCTGGAACCAGAGTGTCGTTTGCTTGTTGTTTGCTTGTTTCTGTTAAAGGAACACAAGACTAGCATTTGCAAGAAATAGTCAGAAAACAATAGAACAGAAGAGCACTACATTAAGGCCCAAATCCACAAAGAATCGATTGCTGCCGCTAATAGCTCGATATTTTGCACAGCAATTGCAACGGCAATCTGCTCCAGATTCTGCTCTAATAATAATGGCCGGGCAAACACGGCCACACATTTGCCGACTGTGTGCAATTTGCGTCCATGATTGCAATTAGCCATGTACGTGTTCTTGCGCACGCCTGGCATGACGGTGCCTTCGTCTGGCTACAGTAATGCTGCCATGATCCCTGGAGAGCCCGGGCATGTCAGCCCCTTTTATGTGTTGCACTTACCACCAGCTGAACGCAATTTGTTCTTGTATATAGACACAAGATCTTGGATATAGTCGTATCTTTCCCCAGTGTTTCAAGCTTTGCTCCATATTTCAGGGCACAGATTGGATCATAATAAATGAACAGACCGCACTTTTTTTGCAGACAATATCAGTTCTGTTTGTTTCTGTGCATCACAGCTGGCTGAACTTAGTTTTAATAGCCCCTCTATATATATATTCGCCCTTAATATCATCCAATATCAATTAAATATCATTCATTCATACATTCTGAGAAGAGAAGGAGAGAGTGCGCACTGACTGCTGCAGTTAATACCAGCAACCTCCCTAACTATGTGTGACAGTGGTGTTTGTGGATCAGACGCAAGGCTTATTTGGGGCAGTTTTGCACGGAAGCACCTAATTTACATACTGGTAGCCTACATTCAAATGAGCCTGGCGCAGCCATGAAGCTGTTTGCTCATCGGTGCAGTTTGCAATACTTTCCCCCCTTTGCGTGTGCTTTATGGATTGGATTTTTGTCTCGTTTGCACGGGTTTTGCCGCTGCAAAAGCCGCACAACCCTTTGGTTGATTTGCCCCTATGTATTTTAGATGTTTTTTTTAAAGAAAAAGACATGACATGAAGTTAGTAAATGTCCTACCAGTGACAGGGGAGAGGAAGTTAGTAAATGTCCTACCAGTGACAGGGGAGAGGAAGTTAGTAAATGTCCTACCAGTGACAAGGGAGAGGAAGTTAGTAAATGTCCTACCAGTGACAGGGGACAGGAAGTTAGTAAATGTCCTACCAGTGACAGGGGACAGGAAGTTAGTAAATGTCCTACCAGTGACAGGGGACAGGAAGTTAGTAAGGCCCAGTCCCAATGTCCCCCCTAAACCCTCAAGCCCTGAGCCCTCACAGACTTATTGACGTCACCTGGTAAAGTGGTTGAGTGCGAGAGGCTGCAAGGGCTCGAATTGGTATAAAAAGGAATGGGACAGCACTTGTGACATCACATTACGTTGACGTGAAAACATATTTCTTACTATTGTGGGCGTGGGGCTTTTTTTAAATCAATTTTTAAATTGTACACGTTTTTCTTGTAGGCCTTCGTGTAAATTAATTTTGGCTGAGTCAAATCCCCTTTACATTATCAGAACTCTCTGTGTTACCCTCAAAACATTTGTTCAACTTGAAATCATTTCATATTGTGGTCATATGCGAACTACATTACTGCCTGTGATTCTTGTTTGTGATGAATCCAAAAGTATTAACTTAAGAATGATAATATATTATGTATACACATTCCTGCACCTTACAACTCTTTCCATATTCATGTTGGAAATCTCAATTCAAAGAACACTGCACCGAAATGGGTAATTAATGTCATACTGCTTTTAACTGGGCAATCATATGATTTAGAGCAACAGAAATCGATGTAAATTATAACCATAGCCTACATATTTTTAAACAAATCACATTATACAAACCCATGGGGTTAATAACCCATACTTAAAAATAATGAAACCAAAATAATTATAAGGCTACTTGTGCAGATAAGCAAGTCCAGCTGAAAACATGAAAACATATTTTGTTCTGTAACGTGAACGTTAGGGTTGGTTGATCTGTCCGTGCTTGTTTATTGGCTGTTCTTCAGGTAACCCCGTGTTTCACGTCACAACGCTATGAACTGTGGGTAATTCCCTTGGGCTAAGTCTGCAGAAATGCAGACTTACGGGAAGGGGCCATAAAGGGCTCAAAATGGCTGCCGGAGAGCCCTCACGCACTTGCCGAGTTGACATTGGGACACCCCTAAGCCCTCGCGGACTTCGCGGGAGCGCGCTCTTAAGTCTGCGAGTCTGCAAGGGTGGACATTGGGACTGGGCCCACAATGTCCTACCAGTGACAGGGGACAGGAAGTTAGTAAATGTCCTACCAGTGACAGGGGACAGGAAGTTAGTAAATGTCCTACCAGTGACAAGGGAGAGGAAGTTAGTTAATGTCCTACCAGTGACAAGGGAGAGGAAGTTAGTAAATGTCATACCAGTGACAGGGGACAGGAAGTTAGTAAATGTCCTACCAGTGACAAGGGAGAGGAAGTTAGTTAATGTCCTACCAGTGACAACGGAGAGGAAGTTAGTAAATGTCCTACGATTGACAGGGGAGAGGAAGTTAGTAAATGTCCTACCAGTGACAGGGGAGAGGAAGTTAGTAAATGTCCTACCATTGACAGGGGAGAGGAAGTTAGTAAATGTCCTACCAGTGACAGGACAGATCAGGTGTCCGCTGCTCCTGAGTCCCTCCAGGACAGTGACGAGTGTGAAGTGGTGTTTGGTGGCAGGGCTGAGGGACGACACTGTGTGAGTCACTGGTCCAGGGACGTCTGCTGCTGTGATGTTGGTCTCAGCTCCGTCACCGGAGCGTAGCACATAGGTGGAGATGTTGTTGACCTTGTCCCACTGCAGAGTCACACTGGTCTCATTCTGGTTTGAGACGACCACACCTGCTACGTTGGAGGGAACTGAGACGGAGAGAAGGAGACTTATTAGACATCCATATCCACAAACATGCAGCATAAAAAAACAAGAGGATTTGATGCTCCAGCCTGAGTCAAACATACTATAGCTGAGTATGAGTAACATGAGCAGACCAGTACAATCCACTGAATCACTATGATAAACAGAATTTATGACGATTAATCCTTCATATTAGAATCATTGACCATTATGGAATGCATTACACATGGGTTGAGGAAAATGGATTAAAGATTATGAAAAAAATCAACAATTTGATCCCAAATCAATTACTCTACTCACACAAATAGACTCTATATGTTCCAGAAAGCCAACCCCACTGTAACAGGACCTACCAGTGACAGCAGTAAATGAGTATCCAGTGCTGGTGTACTCTCTGCCATCCACAGCGAGGACAGTGACGAGTGTGAAGTCATGTTTGGTCCCAGAAGTGAGGGAGGAGACTGTGTGAGTCACTGCTGCGTCTCCATCTGGTGCTGCGATGCTGGTCTCAGGTCCGTCCTTCAACCGTAGTCTGTATGTGGAGACGCTGTTGACCTTGTCCCACTGCAGAGTCACACTGGTCTCATTCTGGTTTGAGACGACAACACCTGCTACGTTGGAGGGAACTGAGACGGACAGAGAGAAGGGTTTTAGTGTCAGGAGTGACAGACCTGTAAGCAGCACACTGTAGCCATGAACACACTCATATCCAATGCTTTAATACATCGTGTATCACATGTTAACTTCTAACAGACTGTTTTATATCTGATGTCATCCAAGTCACATCCAAAAACATGACCACCTACCAGTGACCGCTTTGAACTGGAACCCTGTGCTCCTGACCCCCTCAAACACAGTGAAGAGAGTGAAGTAATACGTAGTCCCGGAGGTCAGAGGTGAGACCGTGTACGTCACTATTCCAGTACCAGGTGCTGCTGGGATGCTGGTCTGGGTTCCGTTGTCATACTGCAGCACATACGTGTAGAGACCGTTCCTCTGGTTCCACCCCAGGGTCACGCTGGTCTCCGTCGGGTCCGTCACAAAGACGTCACGCACATCTGGAGGAGCTGGAACACAGAGGAGGAACGGCTCAGTGTCACAGAGCACGCTTGGTATTAGTGAGATGAGAACAAGACGGAGCTACAGCCATTCAGTCACTCCACAAACACTCACGTCATCTTCTCATATTCACACATGATGATATAGAACTTTGTTAGTGTATTAACTTGTGTTACTTTATAATATGAATAGGCTTATTTGATATAACAGTGTAATGTCTGTGGACAAATAAATCTATATTGATTTAAACTGTTGTTCATACGGATATCTTAGAAAAAGGTCCGGCCTAAAATCAGTCAATTAACGTGCACAATGGAATTATTAATTCATACCAAACTTTACAGCTGTCTTCTGAATACTTAAACATAGCAACATTACAAGTGTCACGGTCGGATCCGTCTAGTCTCTGTGTCTGTCATTGTGTGAGATGATGATTGGTCTGAAGAGGCTTAGGGGCGGGTCTGACTCATGGGGGTTTGAAACTTAACCCGGGAGAAGAGAAGGGGGGTGGGGTGAGACGGAAGACAAACGCCTGTGGATCCAGCGTCTCCCCGGGAAGCGAGATTACTTTTCGCAACCCAGTTTAGCAAGAACACCATAGAGTTTAAGGTTAGGGTTAGGGTGAGGGTCTTCCTTAACCCTAAACTCAATGGTGTTATCGCTAAACTGGGTTGCGAAACGCGTAGACGCCCCCGGAAAGCCAAACTTTCCCCTTAGGACATTGATTATGACCGTGGCTTAACCCCGTAGAGATGCTGTGTCCGTCTGTCTTGTTAGCCGCTTCGGTGGCTCTTTGCGCTACATCGAGAGTAGCAACTCACGGATTGGGCTGGCCGCTCATGGAAGCCAGGCTGCTCTCCCAAGAAGGCTTGGTCAACTACCGGAGCGACAGCCAGTGCTGCGTCCAGGTAGGACCCGCCTAAACCAACCTGTTCAGGTATCACATATTCCACGTGGATGACAGACCGGAGCTTAGAGTGCACGGCTCAGTTGCTAGCCCGAGGTAACCCCTAGACTATCGAGTTCGCATTAATGATTCTCGGGTGGTATCTGGCCGTGACACAAGGACCAGGAAATCGGTAAGTATGTTGTAAATGACACAATAAGTCTGAATGAACAATCTCTAAACCAAAGCCCATGACTGTTGTAATTGAAATATTCAATGTTTTTACACTTTGATATGGGTTGGTACACAAACCTTTCTGCAGAGAACTGCCCAGACTAAAGAATGTGTCACACAGATGAGAGAAAATTGATTAAAGATCCCAAATCCCAGTTTGATCCCAAATCAATTACTCTACTCACACAAATAGACTCTATATGTTCCAGAAAGCCAACCCCACTGTAACAGGACCTACCAGTGACAGCAGTAAATGAGTATCCAGTGCTATTGTACTCTGTGCCATTTACAGTGAGGACAGTGACGAGTGTGAAGTCATGTTTGGTCCCAGAAGTGAGGGAGGAGACTGTGTGAGTCACTGCTGCGTCTCCATCTGGTGCTGCGATGCTGGTCTCAGGTCCGTCCTTCAACCGTAGTCTGTATGTGGAGATGTTGTTGACCTTGTCCCACTGCAGAGTCACACTGGTCTCATTCTGGTTTGAGACGACAACACCTGCTACGTTGGAGGGAACTGAGACGGACAGAGAGAAGGGTTTTAGACAGACGTGTAAACAGCCATGAGCACATGAGCATGTTGAATGTTTAGTCTGGCTTGATACAGAAACACTGGCTACACCAGGAGAAAAAAACACAAAACAAGTTCCAGTAATGCAGTTTGCAGGTAGGACTTTCCAACTGCTAATTAGGGGCCAGGCAGCGTAGCTGCCGGAACCCTATTGTATTTGCCTATATTATTATTATTATTATTATTACTATTATTATTATTATTCTCCCATTATTATTAAATCTTCCACTGAAGTCTAACTTCCCGTGGACAAAAAATCACCAAAATTTGCACATAACTCCAGTACTATAGCCAAAGTCCTCAACCTGCATTGTAGGTCAATAAACCTGAAGGTGGTGCTACAGCAACAGTCTAAAGTTTTAAACTTTAAAAAATCATAACAAATCAGCCTTAGGTGCTATCACTGTAAAACCACCATGTGAATGAAGTCCATCACTCTGATTTCTTCATAAACTGTAAAACCTATCAAACCTATAGCCTCCCACATTTTTTGTTCAATTGACACCAAAATTGATATACTGTATCTTCAGACTGTCCTTACTAAACGATCCTCACAGATTTTTGAAATATGAAAAATTGAGCCCACAGCACATCAAAAAGTTTTACTGTTAACAGTTCTGTATACAGTTCCTATTAATTCTCGCCAAATCCATGTCTGATCATCCTCATAAAAAGTGACAACATTGGCCACATATCCAAGATGTGATTTTTTTCAGAATTTTATCTCAAAAATTGAATTTTAAAAAATATGTTTAATTCTGTCCTCTGAAACCAACACTTCATACAGAGAAAACTACGTTACCCACAATCCAACGCAAGCTCCACGAATCAGAGACATCGCTGTTGGCAACCCTACACAACCCCCGCCGAGGATTACAATGACTAAACCGATTGATTGGCAACTGACTGAGTACACAGCTGCTGAAGTTAATGTTGAATTATGAAGAAAAGCAAACAAAACCTGTAAAAATGTATAAACATATCTCATCCCATATTTTTCAATCAATTAACACCAAACTTGCTACACTGGATCGTCAGACTGTAATTCACAAACTCATTGACCAGATTGTTGAATTATCAAAATCGAACTTAGAATGCATCAAAATGTTTTACAAATGTTTTACGATACGAATGTACAAAATGAACATTGGAATGTCAACTTTCTTGTTGTCCTCCTATTCTCTCGCTTATTGCTCCTAAACTTGTCGGAAATTGCCTGGCCCCGCCTCATCGCTGCGTAGCAGCTTTAATTCAATAATTGTTTTTTCTTAATATAAAGCTACTTTTCAAGACTAGATATTGTGAATAAATGACAATGCAATAAGTAACAGGTGGACCTCTCTGACATGATGAAAAGGTGAGTAACCAGAAATGTCACTCGTTACACACACCTTCTACACTCCCAAACCAGCTTTAAATCACAACACACACCTTCTACACTCCCAAACCAGCTTTAAATCACAACACACACCTTC
This sequence comes from Borostomias antarcticus, assembly GCF_949987555.1. Lineage (NCBI taxonomy): Eukaryota > Metazoa > Chordata > Actinopteri > Stomiiformes > Stomiidae > Borostomias > Borostomias antarcticus. The sequence continues at coordinate 6,905,024 of NC_140255.1, read as the reverse complement.
TACACTCCCAAACCAGCTTTAAATCACAACACACACCTTCTACACTCCCAAAACTACAGTAGCTTTAAATCACAACACACTACACCTTCTACACTCCCAACCCTAACTTTAAATCACAACACACTACACCTTCTACACTCCCAACCCTAACTTTAAATCACAACAGAATTCTCAATGACAGCTGAGGACTGAAAGCTTCCTGCTTTTCATTCAGACCATTGAGGGCAGTAAAGCCAGTTTGGTTCAGAAAGTGCTTTTCCCCCACATCACACATCAGTGTTGACTTAGAAATGAAATGGCGTGTGTGGGAAGGATTTTTTTTAGGGTGATACAGGGTAGATTTACATTTACGTGATTTAGGAGTGGGTGTCATTGTTGAGATAGTTGTTAGGGTCGTTGAGCCTGTTGTTGTGGTCACTGAGCCTGTTGTTGTGGTCACTGAGCCTGTTGTTGGGGTCACTGAGCCTGTTGTTGGGGTCACTGAGCCTGTTGTTGGGGTCACTGAGTCTGTTGTTGGGGTCACTGAGCCTGTTGTTGGGGTAGTTGAGCCTGTTGTTGGGGTAGTTGAGCCTGTTGTTGGGGTAGTTGAGCCTGTTGTTGGGGTAGTTGAGCCTGTTGTTGGGGTAGTTGAGCCTGTTGTTGGGGTAGTTGAGCCTGTGTAGTATATTTTGACCAGTATAATCACAAGTTATATAGTGAATTTCAAATGCACACAGACACATACTAAAGGGATGGAAAGCTACAGACAGGCCTAGGGTGTCTTTAAGACAGGACACAGGATTTTCCAGTGTGTTACTGTGGCAGACTGGCACCACCTATATTTTACTAAGTGCTTCTGTATCTAAATGATATGACATTAAGTGCCTTTTAGTAAAATCCATATATTCACTATTGCCACCTATATGACATTTAGTGGCTTTTAGTAAAACCTATATATTCACTAGGCGTCAAGTTTCTATCTATAGGATTAGGTGTCTCACAGCAGAGCGCTGGTTTTCATAGTCAACCCACAAACACACACACCGTCACACAAACAGGGCACATAGGATCTGTTTAACTGAGCCATTAAACTGTCTAACTTTAGACAAGGTAACGAAGAACAGGACAATTTTGGGTAACACCTCTTTTCGTATAACCAAGAGAGATATCTCTGTGTCAGGTTAGTTCATCCTAGACCATTGGCGAGTGAACTCATCACAACTGCAGTGTGATTTTTGATGCCAGAGATTCAATAAAAGTATTGAAACTGGCATCAACGGATCTGAGTCTTCTTCCTTACAGCCAGAAATTACTAAGAGACTACACCTGTTGTTGGGGTCGTTGAGCCTGTTGGGGTCATTGAGCCTGTTGGGGTCATTGAGCCTGTTGTTGGGGTAGTTGAGCCTGTTGTTGGGGTCGTTGAGCCTGTTGGGGTCATTGAGCCTGTTGGGGTCATTGAGCCTGTTGTTGGGGTAGTTGAGCCTGTTGTTGGGGTAGTTGAGCCTGTTGGGGTCATTGAGCCTGTTGTTGGGGTAGTTGAGCCTGTTTTTGGGGTCATTGAGCCTGTTGTTGGGGTGGTTGATATCGTTGTTGGCGTGGCTGAGCCTGTTGGGGTCATTGAGCCTGTTGTTTGGGTAGTTGCTTGTGGCAAGTTGGCTGAAGCCTCAGTACTCTGAAAGCAGAATGACAGCTATGTTATTGATAAACACCACACTGACCACACAGAGCTGGTCTGAAGCACATACAGTCTACATCTTTAACCGATACCAGACCTGCCTTTCCGCTCAGGCTGTCATGAATAAGCCTGAATAAATGACAGCTGAATAAATATAGCCTGTATTATATTAGGGCTGTCAACATTAATGGGTTAACGCTCACGATTAATCTGGAAACTCGGCCTGAGGGTGTATGGCAACATATCCTGTATAGACAGTGACGCGCAAACCACCTTGCACATAATGTACAGCATCTCAGAAAATTAGAATATTTTGGAAAAGGTCCACTATTTTCCATAATTTAGTTCAAACAGTGAAACTTTTATGTATTCTAGATCCATTAAACAAAGTGAAATATTTCATGCCTTTTTTGTTTTAATCTTCAGGGTTGTTCAGTATGTTCATTTATACACTCAATACTTGGTGGGGGCTCCTTTTGCACAAATTACTGCATCAACGTGGAGTGTGGCTTGGCGGCAATCAGCCTTGAAATATTTCACTACATGTGTATAATATGAAAGTTTCACTTTTCAAATTAAATTACAGAAAATACTGAACTTTCCACAATATTCTAATTTTGTGAGATGCAGTATGTGTTCACATATTGCAGTAATGTAGGCTACTGTCTTTCCACTTCAGCAAGTTGAGCAAAAGAAAAGTTTCCAGATGGAAGTTTAGATGAACTGAAGTTGTGTGAACATTGCAGTGATGTAATGGGTTTTCTGCCGAAGTTGAGTAAAAACCAGGCCAGGCCCAGTCTGGCTTATAGCTGATGGGCATACAGTTCACACAGCTGTTCTTTTGATAGTTCTAACCACTTTGTCATGCATTTATTTATTCTAACATCACACATATGCATAATTGTTTTACCGAAAAAAATACAAGTCAATATTAGTATTTTAAACTTGTGATTAATCATGATTAATCACAGCCTATTATTGTAATTAACCCAATTACATTTTTTAATCGATTGACAGCACTATTATATATCAACTGAAGCACTGTTATACTGCTGTTACATGCAGAGGCCACTCTGCCATGAACGGTTTTGTTGCCATCTTAATTGATGGCAATGAACCAATTAAACCTCACTTAGAGGTGGACATGCTCTGTCCAGGTGTTTCCTATAGGCCTACAGAATGGCATCCAGACCACACATCTAACCATTTACCAGAGATGTTTCATACATTGCTCCTTGCCCTGCTCATTTCATTAAACATGGTGTCATCATTTCTGCTTTTCTCTTCTTTATTGTCAAAGCTGAAAACCGGGTCATGTGACTTTACTCTGACAGCTGGCTCCTCCCCCCTGTCAAGCCTCCAGGCTTCCTTTGGCTCTGATAGTGTCAGCATCGTTTGCATTTGTTTAGCATATCTCCCGTTATTTGCATAAAGATACATATTATGTATAGTAGGCTATGTATCGCCATATCGCTGACTTGTTAACAGTTAGCTTAATCTTTTCTAACATGGCCTCATATACTGTTACACTAACAAGAGGATGGACTTTCCACTCGTTCTAGAACAGTTTTACCAGTCTCTTGCTGCTTGAAGTCCATTTGTTTTAAGATAATTATGTAGGCTATATATATATTTATTCAATAGTCTTACGTTTATTTTCAACCACAATTGCTGGTTCATTTCAACTATGTCACCTTTCCATGTCCCTTTCCACTTAGTAATAATGTGTTTGAGGCCTGTAAAGTACAGTAGGCCTGAACTGTGCACTGTAGTTACAGAACATGTCCGTCATAAAGCAGGGGCCTCAGTCTAGTGATATCAACTGCTAATCTGAATAGAAACAATACAGATTATGCCTTGTATCCCAAAACAAAAACCTCCTATCTCACATTGAGAGCTTAATGACCGTTACCCAAAAGACACACACCAGGTTCCTGGTAACAGTGTTAGACTAGGCTACTGTATGAATTAAACGGCAATCAAAAGATGTGAAATCAAAACATGATTTATTGTAGTCTAAAACAGTACTAAACACCTAAAATAAACTAAGTTTACAGTGTGACGTCAGGGAACGTACTTCCTTGTAATATTTCAGTTCATTCGAGCGTGTCCTCTTTAGGGTGTTGGTGATAATAGCACATTGTACATTAAGACTTTTATGTTTAGGCAAAAAATAATAATTAAGGTTAAACATTGTCAACAATAAAACTACAAGCATACAGTTTACGCCACTTTCCACTGACACAGTGTAGATGCCATATCTACAGCTTGAATGGAAATTGGCTTTGATGAAGGATTACAATAAAGGACCGCATAAAACAGATCTGACCACAGTGCAGAGCACTTACCCACACTGCAGTCACAGAAAGGCTCAGCAGGAAGACCAGTAATCCCATTGTGAACAACTGCAATCATGTACAGGTTTATCGCTGTACAAACCAGTGGTGAAACTAGACTTTGTTTCCTGTGTCAAAACCAAGCTCTATTGAGGGTACCAGCTGATAAGGACAACAATAGTGTTTCCAAAGTCTTTGTGCCAAGAGTGTTCCGATCTGATGTTTTCTCTATTCCAACAGTGTTGTCTTGTAATCTTCTACCCTGTCCTCCTCTGGGTCACCCCTAATGACTGTTTCTAGCATGTTTTATTGTGACTTCTCCTTTCTCAGCCTGAAACAGTGACAGACCTTTGCCCTGTTATACTTCCGCTTCAGCGTCACGCCTGTCAGTCTTCCGAGGTGCTTCGGTCTGTCAGCCTTGAGAGTGCTGTGCACATGCAAACATGCTCATCATGAGGGACACTGAATGTGCATTGATCAATGAAAAGGATCATTTGTAAAGGATGTCACTGGTGCACCATGCAGGCGTCGGTGATGTGTGTGCCAGCATCTGAGGTTTATAAATACATGTCAACACAAACACCGAATATGTCATGTAAATAAAAATGAATCCAACATTAGCAACAGGTGTTTGAATTGAAAACATTGAAAGGCAGTTGATCTTCTGTCCTCTCTTCCACATGCGTTGTTTGCGCTGCTGTGTTACTGGTGTGAACAGGAAAACAATGTTCGTGGTTTCCCCCTGTGCTCCACTTCACCTCAAATGTTTCAGAGTTCAAAGTTGTGTTTTTTGTGTGTTATTTGTCACACATACTACATCATACATTGACAATGACAATGACACGTGTGCTTTTCACTGTCTCCTAACTGTGCTCAACAAGCAAACGTAATAAAGTACACAAATGCAAAATATATCAAAGCAAAATAGTCCTACTCTTGAGTATTGTACTTTGACCTTGCAATGTGCAGTAAAAGGCTTTAAGGAAATGGGACCACACCTTATTAGGTACACAGATGTGCCCTAGAATCATTCAAACATGAACAGAGAATGCTAATATCTACGTCTTAATTATATTGCTTAAATAAAAAGATCTGATGGATCAAGTATGTCTTTGCCCCATAATAAGGAAACATGAGTGACAGAACTCACAGTAATATCATAACCTGTTACACTAGGCCTGAATGAGCTGTTCAAGGAGTTGGGGCACCTTTAAATATACTGTATATACAGTAAAAGACATTAGCTGTGGCCTAGTGGGGATACCAGCTCATCCCCACAATATCTTATCTAACAGATGCCTATGATAGTCCTCTAGATTTTAATTTGATCACATCATGTTCCATACCAGTAACCTCTGCTCTCCCCTGACTGAGTCAGCCTGGTGGGGGCTGAGACTCTGGGACAGGACCTCTGCTCTCCCCTGACTGAGTCAGCCTGGTGGGGGCTGAGACTCTGGGACAGGACCTCTGCTCTCCCCTGACTGAGTCAGCCTGGTGGGGGCTGAGACTCTGGGACAGGACCCCACCTGACGACTGTCTGAGGCTCTCACTTTATTGATGCTTGAATCTTGAACATCTTTGTTTACACCGCCTACAGTAGACATCCCCAGGAATCCATCCACTGGTTACAGACTTTTGTTATTTTCTGTTGCACACTTTTACAATACATCTGTATATTTGGATTCCTTGCAGTATTTATATACTGTACAGTAATTGTACATTTGTATTTGAGTCTTGATCCTGCTGCTTTGACGTTATTTGAATGTGGCGGTTGTAACAGTGCAAGATTCAAGATTCCTTTTATTTGTCACATGTAATATACGGTGTACAGTCACAGTGAAATGTTGCTGCCGGCTCCAAGATTATCCTACAGATACACTCTAATAATCAATTCCAAATTTACAAGTTACAAATTTACAATTTACAAAAATTATAATTTTTACAAATTAACACAATAAGTAGGCTACCCTTTCTATAAGTATAACATTAAACTGGGATGGGACAGATAAAGGTCTGGATGGATTATGTACATGCTATTAACATTTTCCCCTTGGGGATTAATAAAGTAGCCTCACCTGCCTACCTGATATAAGGGGTGGAAGTAAAAAAAAAAAAAAAAAAATATGTTGTTGATTAAAATGCTATCGAATTAAATGTGTGAATGATTAAAATGCAATCAAATTCAATTATTCATTAAATTAATCGTTAAACTGCACTTTTATCATTTGAGTGCGCTTTTATCATTAAAGGTACCCAATGTAGTTTTTGACCACTAGTATGCGCTCTAGAGCAAATTTGAGAAGGTGTTCCCCGAAAATCGTGTACTACGTCATTGCGTCACTACACGGAGCACATAATAGTGATGTTTCACACCTCTTTGTTGTTTTCAAAACATTAGCGAAATATCATTTTGCGAAGAAATTACAAGGTAGGAAAGACATTCAAGTGATTCAACATGTTTATTAGACTACAAGGAACCATATAATCGAGGAATTTTGAAAATAAACAAAGAACTGATTGTTTTGATTCACGTTTCGTTGGGTACCTTTAAGTGTTCTTTCATCATTAGTGTGCTTTTATCAGTAAACTGCACTTTTATCATTAGCGTGTGCTTTTATCATTAGAATGCGTGTTTATCATAACAGTGTGCTTTCACTTTCATCATTAGACTGCGCTTTTGCCCTTTCCCAACACACACCACTCTAACGATAAAGCCTTCATCATTAGACTGGTGTGTGTTGTATGTGTCAATCAGCTGACCACGCCCACAGGCGTACATCCAGGCTATCCTTGTTGATTGGACATGTCTTTTGATGAAAAATGTCATGCGCATGACCGCAGTTTTCAAAAAATGGCGCAGGCAGCCTCTGATGTACAGGGTTTTATTGTAAATAACATTCGAGTCTGTCAAGATCTTGCTATCAGTGGCCCAAGCGACGACATCCTCCTTTTCAACTTGGAATGGCTAAAATGTTTTCTTGTTAATGCACAGGCTAGCGGAGTTCAATTTGTCAAATAAATCCAAGGGTGGTCGAGCTAGTAGCTGATGCTACAAGCGAACTTCTAACGTTACAGCTAACTGAAGCCAGTTTTTCCCATTGACATACATGCAGACAGACGTGGTTTAGTAGGGAGACCACGTTTAAACATTTCTCAGGAAACGTTGGAGTGGTTTGTCAATTGCGGCTATTCCGCCTTTGGAATAGCTGAGTGCCTTGGAGTCATGGAGGTATAATATAAACCCCAATACCATCAGACAGTGGCGTTTCTAGACCTTTTTGACTGGGGGGCACAGAGATATGCCAGAATGGCAATTCCATGGATGTATTAATTAATAGCTACCTATTTACACGAGTCAACTTTACAGCAGTATACAGTCTTGTATTGTTTTAGTTTCGTAAAGTCTTGAAGGTGAAATTTGAAGGCTAATTTAGGTTAGGTTACAATAGGGTTTCCTTCTCCTCCCCAGCACTAGGTGGCAGTAATGCATTACTATTCATAGCTGCACAAACCAGCCTAAAACCTAATACATCCATGCAAACATAACAAAAGAAAGTAGCTACTGCTACTAGCTAGCTGTAGTAGTAAGCTAGCTGCAGTACCAGTAGTAATAGTAGAAATACGTTTGTCTTTGACGGTATTTATAGCCAACGTTAGTTCACAGGGTTTAAGAGGAAGGATATAACAAGAACAGTAAGTCAACGTGTGTGTGCCCATATTCGCAATGCCTTGTCAGAGTTTGTGCAGGCTAAGCTACCTAGCAAACCATTTTACATGGCTCTTAAGTGCTACATTTCAAAATCGTTATCTAGCTGGCATACCTTTATTGTAGGTAGCTTGCTACTGGAAATAATGAGAAATAGTCCCTTGCCCAGTGCGAAGGGTAGCGTTAGCTAGTGTAGCGTTATCTCAAGGAACTAGTGGTGCACCGGCTGTACATTTGGTACTGCATAATCTTGTTAAGATGCACTTCTTCTACAGCAAATTCAACTGTAACTGATTGTACATTTTTACACAGAAAACTAGCTTGGCGCATCTTGTCAAATGTCCACATAAATATCATGTTCAAAAGTCCATGACAGAACCAGCAGCCAGTCATGTAGGGCAGAGAGATTACAAGCATCTGTTATATAATATAGGCTAGGCTACTCAGTACAGCCCATATGAAGCACTTCACCTCACCACATGATTATGGCAGATATATAGCTGGAGCTGAGCATACAGACAGCACTTGCGCAGAGCACCGTAGCAGACGCATAGCTAACCAGAAGAGGACAGGCTCCTTGGTTCAGGTACTGTTGAAGACACAAGGATGTTTTAGCCTGCTCTCTAGGCGTGCGGCAGTTCAGTGCATGGCTTGTGAAGTGAACAAGCTGTTAAGTAACAGTTTGCCTTTAATGTTTAGGTTAATCTACATTACAGTCATTTTGCAGACACTTTTATCCAAAGCGACTTAGAATAATTGCAACTAATTTAGTACAACATGGGTTGTTGGTACTGCACTGGGGCCATAGGCCTATGTGTTATTTTAGCTTATTGCGTTGTCTGAAGAAGAGCATATGTGTTTTAGAGATGCAGTCGTCGGTGAAGCAGAACCTCAACCCGGAGAGTGAAGTGGACATCAACAAGCTGATCAACATGAAGCTGAGTGCCTCCTACACCTACCTCTCCCTGGTATGCCCCCCCTAGTCTATCCCACTTTGAGGGCTCTCTCTGGATCCTACCTCTAATAGGGGCATGTTCCTTATGTTCCAGAGCTACGGTACATTAGAAATTATTTCATGTTCCATTACTACCCTTTTCAATGTGAGTGGAGTTGAATGATGTAAATATATGTGTGTATATGTCAAGTACTATTTTACAGTTTTCTTGTTATACATTTTGATGAAAAGTGGCTTCACTGGCCCTGGTTTTAAGTCTATGAAAGTCTCAGATGATATGCGAGACTTGTTGTCCGTTCCGTCCGTCTGGAGCCTTTTCCCTTGCCCTGCAGGGGATGTATTTTGACCGGGATGACGTGGCCCTGGCCGCCTTCTCCAGCTTCTTCCTGAAGCAGTCTGTGAGGGAGCGGAAGGAGGCTGAGCGTCTGCTGGAGTACCAGAACATGCGGGGCGGACGCATCCTGCTGCAGACCATAGCCGTGAGTCTCCCGGGGGGGTAGGAGGCTTCTCTGTTGTTTTCAGTTGGTAGCAAGCGTTTGCACACTCCTCAAGAAACGTGCAGCAACTGTCTTTTTGGGGGAGATCTCCAAAAAGGGGTTTAGGTTTGGCTCTTTTGCGGTTTGATACTGTACTTTTAAAAATGTTGGCTGGTCAACTTTATGCTCTGAAGGAGGGCAAAACGCTGAACATCCTTTCTTCTTTGCTGAATCAACCTCCTCTAATACAACCACTATCTCTCGCTCACCTTGTACTCGCAGCATATCTATGCCTCTCTCCCCCAGCCATTCATCACAGCTCTGTAGTTGACCCAGCCTGTTCAGCTCTTGAAAAAGGGCCCGCGGTACTTTATTACACAACGTTTTGATCAAACTGAGGAAGATCTGACGGATCAAAACTTTGTTTAAAGTAAATATAAATAAAGCAGTGGGAGCGCTACACTCAGTTTGGCTCAGCACCAAATCAGGGATGTGTTGGACCCACAGTACAGTACTACAAACTGCTGATCCACCCTGTCCCTCTGGTCTCCAGAAACCCAGCAGGGATGACTGGACAGGGGGGGTGGATGCACTCTCCTTCTCCCTGGACTACCAGAAGGCCCTCAACACCGCCATCCTGGAGGTTCACCGCAAGGCCAGCACTAACACTGACCCGCATGTAAGCCAAAGACATCTCTTAGGATCTTATTGTGCATATTCAATCATGTATTCTGAAATTTAATTTAATGTAATGTATTGCTTTATAAATGTTCTTAGCCGGTAGACAAACATACTCCTGGAGCTTGCTCTATCTCCTTGTTGAGAGGGGTCAGGGAAGAATTTTTACAGCTCACTTATCTGGCCCCCGGGTGATTACTGTTTTTTTGCTTCCCTCTGGAATATGTAGAGTGGGTCCTATGCCCACCTCCCTTGTTCTCTGTAAAGCGCATTGTGTTGCCTCTGGGTATGAAATGCGCTATACAAATAAAGCTTTGATTGATTGATTGAGTGTCAAGACGACACTTGGAATTACGGCAACAGTTCAAAAGAAAGCTCTCAGCGATCAGGTTCAGTAGTGGGATATTAACCATAATGGAAGCTGCTTAGTGTAAGAAACTTCTTGAAACGGTATAGATCATACAGTATACCATGATTGAGCCATAGCACTACGTACAGTGTGGATTTCAAACAGCTTTTCAGCTTTTCTGGCTTGCTTGCACTTTCTCAACAGATTGGAGGATAAGTTAGGAGAGCGTTTTGCAATGTGCAAAAAGATGTCTAAAGAATGAGGCAAGGGGAGTCTGATGTATGCTCTACTGTAGCTTGGACCTTATTAATTTAGTGGCCCTCTTACTTCCTGTGCAGCTGTGTGACTTCTTGGAGGCCTTCCTGGAAGAGAGCCACGACACCATCAAGAAGCTGGGCGACTACGTGGGCAGTCTGAGCCGCCTCACCTCCTCAGACACCCACGGCTCCATGGGGGAGTACCTGTTTGACAAACACACCCTGTGAGACCCACAGGAGGAGGACGGCACAGCCAGGACCCGGGGAGTTGTGCCGGTCAGAACCCCCGCTCCCCAGCTGCGCACGCAGGGCTGAAAATTAACACCTGCCACCGGCCAAATGCACACCGTGAGCCAAAACGTTAATTTTCACCCCTGTGTGCACGTGATGAACGCAGACTAGTAGAGGAGTAGCAACGCCAGACCTCTTTCATTGTTGATACAGCACAGACAGACGATACCCTCAGTACCTCGACGACGTCCAGTTTACCCGTTCTAATGTCAGCTACACAGACCACGAAACCAGTGCTAATATTCACATGGTTTAAGCTGTTTCTGAAGAAATCAGGCATTCCAGCATGATATGCTTTATTGTAATGTGCATTCCTGTCCAGTTTCAAACCAGCGCTAGTTCTTGTTCAACATCGTGTAAAGCTCCACTGTTCCCACATTCACTGATATGTCCTCAAGGATTCTAGATCAATGGAAACAAACTTGAATTTTAATATTCATCTTAATCATTTTAATAAAAATAAAGAACATTGATGTGTTTGTCTGTGGTATTTTGAGGGACCTCTTGGGAAGAACTAAATGACTCATCACACACATTCCAACCACAATTCTTCAGGCTATTTTGCTGTTCTGTAAGAATCATCAGTTCTTAACTGTCAGTAAAGTCAGACTAGACCGTTTTACGTCAGTCACACTTCTTCATCTTATTTTGCTGTTATTCTCAACTGCTGTTATTCTAGACCGTTGCCATAATCTGGTGTCTGCCCTGATGGAACATCATAAAGATAACACAGAGACTTTGAGACAAGAACGCGCTGCAGTGTTGGGAGGGGGCTTTAATGTTTAACATGAGGCGAGCAGACGGCCTGTGGTTTCGAGACCGTTGACATGAGGGGGCCGGGGGTGGAAGACATGAGGGGACAGACGGGGGTGGAAGACATGAGGGGGCAGGGGTGGAAGACATGAGGGGACAGCCGGGGGTGGAAGACATGAGGGGACAGCCGGGGGTGGAAGACATGAGGGGGCAGGGGTGGAAGACATGAGGGGACAGCCGGGGGTGGAAGACATGAGGGGACAGCCGGGAGTGGAAGACATGAGGGGACAGCCGGGGGTGGAAGACATGAGGGGACAGCCGGGGGTGGAAGACATGAGGGGACAGCCGGGGGTGGAAGACATGAGGGGACAGCCGGGGGTGGAAGACATGAGGGGACAGCTGGGGGGGGAAGACATGAGGGGACAGCCGGGGGGGGAAGACATGAGGAGACAGCCGGGGGTGGAAGACATGAGGGGACAGCCGGGAGTGGAAGACATGAGGGGACAGCCGGGGGTGGAAGACATGAGGGGACAGCCGGGGGTGGAAGACATGAGGAGACAGTCGGGGGTGGAAGACATGAGGGGACAGCCGGGGGGGGAAGACATGAGGAGACAGTCGGGGGTGGAAGTCGCTCTGGAAAATACTGCACATTGAACACTTCTGCTTAGTGAGATGACAAGGCAAAAAGCCAGCTGAATGACTGTTTGTGTGCGTTACTGGATTAGGCTGACTGATGCGCAAAGACCAAAATGAATGGTTATAGGGTGTCATGTGACCAGAGAGGGTAATTCCCCCCTAATTCAGAGTAACAGCCTTGTGTCATTGTGTGCTCTCATAGAGAAGCCTAGGGTTTACACACGTCACCTTACTGCTCAAGCAAGCATCTTGTGGAGTACGACCCATTATTTAGTGAAATTCGTATTCATTAGCCCTGCGACAGCGCAGGACGAGAGGTCATGTTTTCGGTGGCGTGTGTTAGTTTGTGTGTTTGTCTGTTACCATGATTACGCAAAAACACGGCCATTCACTTCCATAATTTTTTTTGGGGGACTAGTATTACGCAAAAACGACCAGAGCGCTTTTTATGAAACTGTCATTTTAAAGAATCCATTCAATTTTGGTGTGCACAGAGCCACGAAAAGTATTCATGGGTGGAGGTCTGTGCTCTCTGAGCACCATTTCTAGTTTGAAATGAATTTTATCAGGTCACATTTTATAAGCATTCAGTAATACAAGGCATTACAATCCTCGAATGAAGCCCACCTACTAGTTTAATACTCTAAATTTAGTTTAGCTCAGTAGATTTAGGCTAGCAGGCTGTACTTGACCTCTGACATCATAAGTCTGAAGTTTGTTTTTATGTTCATTGATCCAGCTGCCCTCTAGTGACCAATCGCTGCCGCTGTAGGATGTGGGACACCAACGTCAGAGACACAGGGAACTAAACCATGGGTGAGATGGTTTCTCTTAACCAGGGGCTCCCTCCCCCATGGCGGGCACGCCTCCAGATGGTCCCTCAGTCACTTCTGAAAGAATGAGCAGGACAGGATCTCCACTCTCAGAGACTGGTCTGCAGAATAGATGACTGACCCACTGATCGCTACGCCACAGGGATTAGAGTGTGTGTGTGTGTGTGTTGGGGGGGGGGGGGTGCACTTCAATCTCTGTTCTGTTGGATGGAGAAAAAAAAACACTTAACATCCCCGTCAATCCTAATCAATGGACAGACGACTTCCTCAACCTCGACAAGGAGAAGATGTGACAGGCCCGTGTGAGGTGTGTGTGAGGACCTTACGGAGCGACGTGGCGTAGAAGGCCAAGCGCCAACGCTCTCATGGCGTTTATATAACACACTGTGTATAAAACAACAGCTGTGTTGTTGACAGACTCATAGAGAGAGAGAGAGAGGGGGGATTAAAGTCAAGCATTGCTTTAGTGATTTGGCAGCACTTTATCAGAGGGGTGAGGACAGACTGTCAGGCAGAACAGTCACTGGATACCACAGCAGCAGGGACAATGAGTGTGTGAGGCTCTCCAGGATGAGCAGGGCACACGGATTTGGAACACAAACGTTGTTCATATAGATTGAACAATAAATAATATTACATATTATTTATGAAGCACTTTTCACTGTGAAACAATCTCAAAAGTGCTAGATTTGCCAATACAGAGGAGAATTTGAAGTACAATAACAGGTAAGCTGTGACCATTATTATTATTACTACATTCCATCTTTGTCATTCATCATTATGACTCCTTATAGATAACTTTTCATTCGTGTTTTTGCACTAAATGTAGAACATGTTGTGCACCTCTTTGTGCATCAATATGTATTCAGTAGACCTAATACATAATCGAGATGATAGTTATGCCATCATTTTTGTTCAGTCACCAGTTGCAAAGATTTAGAGTGGCATAAGGGACAAGCACTGCCGTCACATGATGTAGCCTATTTATACTAGCCTAGTGATGTAGTTTGTTTTATTTTATTTTTATTATCACTAACAATATTTCGTATAATACGCCCAAAACAGTATAATTGGCAAAGTGTACAGATAAACACGTAGTGACAAAGCTGTTCAACCTGAAAAGAGCCCCGACAATACAGTAGCCTATATCATCATCATCATCATCATAACAACTCAGTACAGGGCCGCTTCTCCTGAAGCAGCCTCCCAGAGAGCAGGGGGATGATGAGACAGCGGCTCTGGTGGGCAGGGGGGGGGGGGCAACCCAACCCTCTCTGCCTAAGCTCCAACAGTCTGGGGCTGTGGATTAATACTGCAGATAATCCATTTACACGTTGTGGGAGAGAGTGACAGCCAGAGCAGAGGGTGGTGGAGATGGTCAGGGGGGATTAGGGACAGCCATGTCCAGCATCTGCCTCTGACATGTCCTGTTGCTCGTATGAAGGCTCTAGGGGCTGTAGAAGTCGCTCACATGTAGTCAGGAGTCAGGATTATACAGTGTTTACATCATCCTCTGATTCCCATTCACATACTGACAACCGACGACAATACAGTGAGAACCTGTTAGAATTAGGCTAGTTGTAATGAATCATTGCACTCTGCGTCTGTATTACTATTGTCTAGAATGGGCCAACAGCGACTCTAACCAGCCCCTTCGTCCTACTGTACATGTGCTTCTTCTCAGCTGGCATGAGGCTGACCAGCGTAGGGGTCCGGGCCCGCCGGACCACTGAGCCTAGCTCAGAACACGAACCGGAACCAGTTCACCACCCACCAGAGGAACACCACCCCCCACCAGAACACCACCCCAGCCACGACTATGACCACATGAAGGACAAGTTTATGAATGAGCTGGACAGACTGCCTAGTAAGTAGCTCCTGGCATTGTATGGGACTGGGCCAGATTGGGTAAAATGGGGCAAGATCCTCTTTCTTTATGTGTCATTCAAAGCAATGTGGAAGTTCCAGTGACTTGAATTAGGTGAATGAATTTAGCAACGTTGGTGTTAGTCAAGAAGCCTTCATCAATTCACCCCCTGATGTCGTCCAACTTTCTCCCTGGATGCCGATCTTACCACTGTTTTAAATCTTGCATTGTGTATAGCCTTCCTGGCTGTTTGGGGCAACTTGGTCAAACTTGGCGTCAAAATTCAAAGACTTCAGCTGTTCTTTAATGAGCTTTAAGGAGCAACAGAACTAAGCAAAATAGCAACGTCTGGCCCTCTGGCATACAAGGCTGACTCAAGTAAACTCCCCAAAAAAGAGTCCAAAAACGATTTGACCCAGGGCTGCTCCGGGAAGAGTGTCTAATCAATCAATCAATCAATCAATCAGTCAATCAATCAATCAAAAGTGTGACGTGAGCTCTTTCTTCCCCAGTGCCCATGTGGGCGGTGGGAGCCATTGTGGTGTTGGTTCTGGCGTTAGTGGGGTGCTTCGTCTTCTGCCTCATCAAGAAATGTTTTGGGAAGAAGAAGAAGCCGAAGAAAGCCAGGGAGAGGAAGACAGGCCGGCGCAGGAGGCGGGGGGAGGAGGGGGCAGAAGGAGAGGCTGGAGAGAAGGTAAGACCCAGGGCTCTAACGCTAGACTAACAAGCAGCGTACTGGGAGGGAGCACAACATCTCATCTGCCTGTGATCCAGGAAGGCGAGGAGAAGAAGGAGGGGGAAGGACAGGAGAAGGAACAGGAGAAGCTGGGGAAACTAGAGTTCTCCCTGGACTACAACTTCACCGATGCCCAGGTATGTCCCTCTGGACTACAACTTCACTGATGCCCAGGTATGTCCCTTTGGACTACAACTGCACTGATGCCCAGGTATGTCCCTCTGGACTACAACTACACTGATGCCCAGGTATATCAGGCCCGTAGCCAGGGGGGGGGGGGGGGGTCGAACGAACCCCCCCTCACGACCAAAGGTCCCGCCCCCCAACAATTTGTCTGCAAATCTAAATAGTCTGTCAACCCCCCCCCCCCCCCCCCCCGTCAACAACTCGCACGCCAATCAAAATAATCTGTCAGCTTTTTAAATGTGTCCTGTGGAGTGAATGCCAGGATATCCCAGGGTTACGGTTAACTCTCTTCTTCTCTCCACAAAGCTCATAGTGGGAATCCTCCAGGCCCAGGATCTGGCGGCCATGGACATGGGGGGCACGTCAGACCCCTACGTCAAAGTCTACCTGCTCCCAGACAAGAAGAAGAAGTATGAGACCAAAGTCCAGCGCAAGAACCTGTGTCCGGTTTTCAACGAGACCTTCATCTTCAAGGTTCATGTCCATTTCATGCGCCTTCCTTTGCTGTGTCTTGCCTCTTGTTTTTTCCATCATTTCTCTGTAGCAGCTTGTGTTGATGCCTCAATGTTGATGATCACGTAGTTTTCTGAATATCCCTTGTTGCCAGAGATCACAGGGCAGAAGTCAAGCCCATGTCAGTGCTTCCCTTCATAGAATGTCTCTTGTTCTCTGATATCTCTCCATCAAGGTGTCCATGAAAAACATTTTAAAAATGCAGGGTTTCAATGGATTTTTATTTCATGTAAAAAATCTTTGCTTTGTTTGTCTGAATCTGTGAGATGTATGTAGGTACTGAATTTATGTTGACATGTAGTATGGTCATTCTTACATCCACTAAACCACACTGTAGGGCTTTCATAGAAGTGCGCTTTTCCCCTGCAGTCACATGCAATTTCATGAAGGTGCGCGAAACCCGCTCAACCGCAGACCAACGTTGAAGAGTGCGCATGACAAGCCAGGAAGTATCCCGGCCGGAGCTGATAACCCTCCCTCTGTTTCTAGATCCCTTACACCGAGCTGGGAGGGAAGACGCTGGTGATGCAGGTGTTTGACTTCGACCGTTTCTCCAAACACGACGTGATCGGGGAGATCCAGGTCCCCATGAACAGCGTGGACCTGGGCCAGCCCCTGCAGCAGTGGAGGGACCTGGAGGGAGGGGAGAAGGAGGAGGTGAGCCCCTGCAGCAGTGGAGGGACCTGGAGGGAGGGGAGAAGGAGGAGGTGAGCCCCTGCAGCAGTGGAGGGACCTGGAGGGAGGGGAGAAGGAGGAGGTGAGCCCCTGCAGCAGTGGAGGGACCTGGAGGGAGGGGAGAAGGAGGAGGTGAGCCCCTGCAGCAGTGGAGGGACCTGGAGGGAGGGGAGAAGGAGGAGGTGAGCCCCTGCAGCAGTGGAGGGACCTGGAGGGAGGGGGGAAGGAGGAGGTGAGCCCCTGCAGCAGTGGAGGGACCTGGAGGGAGGGGAGAAGGAGGAGGTGAGCCTCTGCAGCAGTGGAGGGACCTGGAGGGAGGGGAGAAGGAGGCGTGGAGCGCTGCATCATCATGCTCCCTTTGGGCCTGCCTGCTTCTTCAGCATGATGAGATTGATCTGATTGGTATTACGCTCCATATAGTTATTTGTTTCCGACTGATTGTCCGGTGCCTGACGTGTCTTTCAGCAAGAGAAACTGGGTGATATATGCATCTCCTTGCGCTACGTTCCCACTGCTGGCAAGCTCACGGTCAACATCATGGAGGCCAAGAATCTGAAGAAGATGGATGTTGGTGGCTTATCAGGTTGGCTTATCCGTTTCTCTCAACACATCTACTTCTCTTTTATTTTTACTCAGTGTCCTTCTTCTTCATTGCTTCATCCATCTAAACTTCCCTCCACTGCAAAGACAAGATTGCCAGTCAGTGTGCTCTCTCTTACGTAGGCTTCCTGTTTTGTGTTTTTTCTTCCTCTCTGCCCCTGCCTCAGATCCGTTTGTGAAGGTTGTGCTGCAGCAAAACGGGAAACGGATCAAGAAGAAGAAGACAACGGTGAAGAAGAACACCCTCAACCCTTACTTCAACGAGAGCTTCAGCTTCGAGGTCCCCTTCGAACAAATACAGGTACTGCTGTTTTACTCTGTCGGTCATAAAGGCGTGTAGGACTCACGTGCTGAGAGTGATTTAATCTTCTTTAATCTCTTTGTTTTTTTTCTTCTTCAGAAAGTGCAGGTTGTCCTCACGGTGTTTGACTATGACAAGCTGGGAAGCAACGATCCCATCGGCAAGACCTTCATGGGATATGGCGCCACCGGGGTCGGCCTCCGCCATTGGTCGGACATGCTGGCCAATCCCAGACGCCCGGTGGCCCAGTGGCACACGCTCCAGCCTGAGGAGGAGGTGGAGGCAGCTCTGAAGGCCCCGCCCCGTTAAAATATTTAAAACGTTTGAGTTTAAAGGGGTAGTGTGCTTATTTTGGACATGTAGCCCTGTTTGTGGTCTGTCTACCATGAACCTGAAACATAGAGACCATAATTTCACTGATCGTTCCAGTATTGAGCTAGCTGCAGTTTTTATGCAGGCTCTCACTGGGCTACAATGGAAGTCAATGCTGCACCCATAAATGCATTGAAAAACTATGATAAATGTGCTTTTCTGAGACGGGAAGCATAGGATGTAATCTTAAAGGACAATGCTCGTTTTTGACAACCTGGACCTTATTTACGACATACTATAAGACGTTTGACTCACCGAGATCACTTTGGTGTAGTTCGGAGGCATGTAGAAGAAATTTAAAATCAGTATATCCATGTAATGGCGGTGGTCGGGGCACTTAGAATGCAGTTTATAAAAATCTATTTTCTGCCGCGAAACGGTTGTTTTAATCAATCTGTCTTGATGAATCGCTAGTTGTGCTTACATAGAGCATAGGCCTGTTGTGGTTTTCACATGCCATGATCTTTAGAAACGTCTTTCGAAACGAAATAGCTTCCTCACTTGCTCCAGCACGCATGCGCATAGCGCGCAATCGTTGCTCCAGCACGCTGTGCGCATGTGTGCTGGAGCAAGTGAGGAAGCTATTTCGTGTCTAAAGACGTTTCTAAAGATCATATTACAGAGGCATGTGAAAAACCACAACAGGCCTATGCTCTATGTAAGCTAACTTGCTAACTTCGCTAACTTGCTAGCAAGAGGCTAGCGCAGGTCATAAAAAGGAACAGAGATCCCCATCACAGTTCTCCCCCAAATGGCATCCCCCCAAACTTGGGTGTACTAGCACGGAAACATAAAACATAACATGCTACACGCTGTCACTCCCACAGCCCAAGTGTCAATACACAGTGCCCTACACAATGTCAATCACTTATATTTTCACATTATCATCTACATGAATTATCCTTACCAAATGGCTAATAGATGGCTTCTCCTACTCGCATGCTTACCTGTTTCTAGCCGAACTCGGTCGTCATCGTAGTGTTTTGTAGTGACAGTCTTAAGTAATCAACGAGTAACGCGTTATTGGACTGAACTAGCGGTCAGTTGCGTCGGGCTCGGGCGGGATCGACAAGGCGTGGGGGTTGTAGCCTAGATGGCTGAAAAAGTCCAGTCATAATTGCAGCACCTAAACTAGGTAGCCCCTCACACGACTGCTAACCTGATGGACTAGCAGTCCCTTATCCCCCCATTAGCGAAATGAGGCTCAACGGTCATTCCGCCTGGTTCTGCGATCAAAACTACTCAATAAAGTATCGCAGAGAAATTTCAAAGGCAGGCAACTCACAGAAGCAGGAGGGTTGCGTCTTAAAAAATGCATGGTTTTGAAAGAAATGCGCTGCTAATAAACATGTTCAATCTTACGCTCAAAACCAGCTCACATTTTCACAAAATGAATCAAATGAAAACACGGTACCTTCGGTACCATGGAAAAACGGGTACCGTCAGTACCGCAGAAAGCAAGTACCGAATTAGTACTGAAGTACCGAGTACCGTGACAAGCCTAATACTGGATCAGTGAAATTATGGTCTCCGTTTCAGGTTCATGGTAGACAGACCACAAATAGGACTAAATGTCCAAACTAGCTTAACATTCTTGTTTCTCACCCAAAAGTTTGATATTTGGTATTTGTTAACTATGTACTTTTAAGTCCATTTGTCTGTTTTTCAAATATTTACATCAGATTCATTGTGTCAATCTCGTTGTCATGAAAATTAGGCTGTTTATCAATTTGATGTTAGCATTTTTGATTGTTTTAAAAAGTCAGATTCCATGCGTTTTGGTGATCTCTCAGCTTCCATATGAAACTAATAAATGTATCTAAGTGGGAGTATGAAGCAATAAGCTTCATTGAGTAGTTCAAGGTTGAAATTGAGTCTCTAATACATTTGCAAGAAAATCTACAAACCTGTTTTCAATTCGTTATTATGGGGTACTGTGTATAGCTTGATGAGAAAAAGTGTAATGTAGGCCTATTCCTTTTTAGATTAAGGCTAAACCTGGTAAGTAGTAGCCTTCCAGCCACTAAATCAAATCAAATCAAACTTTATTTGTTTAGCGCATTTCATACACAAAGGCAACACAATGTGCTTTACAGAGAGCAATGGGGGGATGGCCATAGGTCATATCCCTACATATTCCAGGGGGAAGCAAAAAAAAAAACAGTTCACCGAGGAGGAAGAGTTAGGTCTGGGTGCCCTGCCCCCGAAAACAGTCCACGATAGGGATGCACCATACTGGATTTTCGGCCGATATCCGATCCACCGATCTGTTCCAACTCATTTGGCCGATAACAGATACTGATACCGATCCCTACACCTAATTGCAGAGATCATAAAATCTCTTCTGTAGTGGAATTAACATAGGGCCTACAGTATTATTGTGCATAATATAAATAATAAAGAATATTATTCTTATCGTGTTGGCCCACCAGCAAATGCAAATGAAGCTTAAAATGATCATTCATCAAAAATCTTTCTTGGTGCAAAATAAGATCGGAGAGGATTGGATCGGCGGGTATCGGCGTGTTGGCCGATCTCCCATCTTGCATCTTAATGCCGATATCGGCCAATACAGATACCATGCCGATAATATCGTGCATCCCTACTCCACGATTTACTTATTTACTACTCCTGGTCACTGAAAACAAAAAATAAAAACAACAACACAGAAGGCTGAGAGGACAGGGTTGTGGGGTCAGGTACAACAGGGGTCAGTCAGATAGGGTTCAGTCAGGTAGAGGATCAGGC
Organism: Borostomias antarcticus; assembly: GCF_949987555.1. Taxonomy (NCBI): domain Eukaryota; kingdom Metazoa; phylum Chordata; class Actinopteri; order Stomiiformes; family Stomiidae; genus Borostomias; species Borostomias antarcticus. The sequence goes on along the minus strand of NC_140255.1, from coordinate 6,884,102 downwards.
TTGTAGGGGTCAGTCAGGTAGGGGATCAGGCTTGTAGGGGTCAGTCAGGTAGGGGATCAGGCTTGTAGAGGTCAGTTAGGTAAGGGTCAGTCAGGTAGGGGATCAGGCTTGTAGGGGTCAGTCAGGTAGGGGATCAGGCTTGTAGGGGTCAGTCAGGTAGGGGATCAGGCTTGTAGAGGTCAGTCAGGTAGGGGATCAGGCTTGTAGGGGTCAGTCAGGTAGGGGTCAGTCAGGTAGAGGATCAGGCTTGTAGGGGTCAGTCAGGTAGGGGATCAGGCTAGTAGGGGTCAGTCAGGTAGGGGATCAGGCTTGTAGGGGTCAGTCAGGTAGGGGTCAGTCAGATAGAGGATCAGGCTTGTAGGGGTCAGTCAGGTAGGGGATCAGGCTTGTAGGGGTCAGTCAGGTAGAGGTCAGTCAGGTAGAGGATCAGGCTTATAAGGCAGTGCTTAAAGCAATACATTGCGATATTTGGACCTTTACAAACATGTCTGGTGCCAATTAGATTTACTAAAAGTAAGCTGAATCGTCCAAACAGTCTACTCAGAAAGATAATACATTGACATTTATTACCTTTTAAAACTCGCGCCCCCGGGATGCAGCATTCAGTCGAAGTGAGCAACGTTGTGATTAAACACAGTAGTAGCTAACTATTCCGGCGTCTATGGATATCATGCGTTTTTTAGCTCAATGATATCATGGCGGAGGTGAGAAAACCGAAACAATCTGACAGTGCATTTACTCGCAGAGCCTGTGGGGGCGCAGTTCCGAGAAAACCCGAGAAAAGCTATGTATTGCTTTAAAATTCATTTTTCAAACTGGAGGGGAATTCCCCTAGCCTGGTACGACCATCCTGTTCTCGCAAGCTCACATTAGCTGAATCCCAATCTGAGTGCGCAAATCGCACTTGCGGCCCCTCGCACTTGTGGCCTGAGGCCTGAGCACTTAATTGACGTCAGCTGGAAGGGTCAGAGGGTGCAGGGCCGTGAATTAAATGGGACAGCACTTCCAGTTTCGCTCAATGCCCCTCCCACTTCGTTTTCATTGGCTGCCGCGTTCCTCCGACAGAGGCTGCTCTGACGCTCCCTTCAGCTCTGCAAATTGACCGATTGACGTCTGTTTTAATTTAATAATAATTAAAAAATTAGGTTGGGTGGGATATGTTTGCAGCATGTGGATTTCAAGATAAATGTTGTGTTATCTGCAAATGTCATCATTTATGTGTGATGCACTCGGATCATGACTCGGATGCACTCAAGCACTGTGTCACATGAGACGCGGTGCACTGTGGGTATTTTCTGCTCCTAAGTCCGTGGCTGTGTTCGGAATCGCTCCCTATTCACTATATAGTGCACTATATAGGGCGTCAGCCATTTTGTTTGTAGTGTCCGAATTCTCCACGGAATTTTCGTTCCCTATATAGTCCACTATTTATTACCCACAAGTCACCTTGATTTCCAGGGTACAGTGCATGTACCAAGCCCCCAGGATCAGCTTGGCGCATTGAAGCCACCATGGGCTTTCAGGCCAAGCCCGGTATTGCAAGGCACGTCAAGGCATGCGGCCCAAGAACCTTATTTCCCATGTTAGTGGATGATGATAGATAGGGCTAGAAAAGGAAAACAAAATTTTTCTCGGTATCATTCAGCATCAGAGACCAATCTAATCAATATAAACTTTTAATTCAATGGGGTTTTGTTTGTTTTTGAAGCCACCAATACCTGTAACGAGCCCATTTGAAACATGTGCTGTGCACGAGCCTCGGGGACGCTGGTCGCGCGTTCGTGAGTCCTGCGAGCTCAGCGGGAAAGCACGTCACCATAGGAAGACCCGCCCTACTCTGCCTCTGATTGGATAGGAAGTCATGTAATGACGTCGGCTAACATGCTAAGCTTTTAGCAATGAAGCTGCTACGATGATGCTAATCATAGATATGAACGTATGTCTATGATGCAAATGATCATGACATGTGGTTACTTTAGGACATCGTTGGAAAAGATCTAGAGGGTAAGTGGGTCAATGTTGAATAACTTAGCTAACATTATCTAATGTTACATTTCTTTATATTAACATCAACTATATTGATAGGCTAGGGAGCTATGCTAACGGTAGCTAATGCTAACGGCTTAGGGTTAACGTTAGTTAATGCTAACGTTACGTTCGGAGGTCTGATGTATTTCAATTTTAACATAATGTTGAGCATGATCAATGTGACATTGTTCATACATTGATTACAGTCTGTAATCTTGTCTGGCATTATTTAGCTATAGTGGGCTGATGCTACTATAGCATTTGCCACATTATACATCAAATTAATCAAGCATAGTTAGTGTTATTACCTGAAGGCATTATTACCATTGCAAGTAAGCATGCCATGTATATGCCATGCCTGGAAATCAAATTAATAGTGTAATTCTTCCCCATCATAGCTCATTGTACACTGATATAATCATTCTCCTTGCCTTTGCTAATACTCATCTCTTTTATCAAACTTTGTGCTAGGAAAGAAATCTGGCTGTGATTCGTCGCTAGTGCTCATCCAGGCTGTTGTCATCTCCCGCCTGGACTCCTGCAACTCCCTACTTGCTGCCATCCTGCAGCGTTGGCCATCAGACTCCTGGAGAAAGCTGCTGCTGACCTGGTGTTCAACAGCCCCATGCTCTTCCACAAAACTTCCCTACTCCGTTCTCAGCACTGGCTCCCTGCGCTGTCCCATCCAGTTTAGGACTGTGGTGCAAGTCTACAGGGCAAATGAACAGCTCCCTCCGACCTCCAGGCTGTGGTCAAGCTCTGCTGCCTTGAGGTGATTTGTTCCCCAGTTGCTCCAAGCCCCCCTACGGCAGATTGTAACGGCCATGGCTCTTTTCTGTCCTGGCCTCACAGTGGTGGAATGAACTGTGCACTGATGTCAGAACAGAGCCAATAATACACACTGTTCATAGTGAGCCTAGTTATTATTGATTAACTTGTACTGTTTCCTCTCTCCTTGTCAGTCATTAAAATATGTTCAGTGTTTCACAATACTGATGTATAACATTTCATTATTTTGTCTCAGACCATTTCTGAAACAATCAGTGTCAGTATACATTTCCCTCCAATGTTATTGCTTGCCTATTTTTAACCATTTAACTACCAGACTGTACAAACGAATTGCACACCTATAGTATTTTCTAGGTATAGCCTACTTCTCCACTTTCTCTTATTGTTGGTATGAAATGGCAGTCAAACTATGCAATGATGTTCAACACTATTTCCACCCAAATTCCCAACAAATGTGGCCACCAAACTGTTCAGGACATTCACAGGTCTTGCTTTCAGGGATCGGTAAAAGAAAGGGACATGGTTCCTCCATAATGTGCTAAGGCTCTGCTTAGATCAAAGGCTTGGTCATCAGAAAATATCACAAAGACAGTGATCACAAAACAATTAAAAACATGTCACCAGTGTATGCCTTAACCCTAGTCAAATTTCTAGTATGTGTGAACCATATACATGGCAGTAAACAGATCTTGAGTCATACAAACTGGAGGATGCTTGACCCATACAAACTACTTTAACTCAATTTCAATAAACAACTTAAAATATGGCAGACAGAAGAGCTGAGCAGACTTGGTAGATGACTGGATGATCTTACAGAGAACCAAGGGAAATTGACTGGTATTAATGCTAAGAGTAATGAGGGATGAGGTGCAGCTGGGCAGAGCGGAGACAGGTGGCAGGTGATGCAGGAGATGGGAAGGTGAGTAGGCAACAACCAAGCATGAACAGGAACTGGACCACTGGCTCCCCTTGACTGTCCAACCCATCCATCAGCGCCAGCAGAGTGGACACGATAGAGCCAAAGAGAGAAAGACAAATGCAACGCAAGGTTAGTTTAGTTCCAATCGCCCATGTGCAACATCAATCAAGTCCACACTGGATCACCCTGTATAGGCAGGCACACTCAATTGCAAACACACTAGATATCACCCTGAGTCGGCACACTGGTACATGGGCGCATAGTTTAAGCTGGGCTAGACAGGCATGTTATCCTCTCCCGTGAGTGCAAGTTAACAATTGCTTCGTCAGACTAGTTGCCCTGACGGAAATGAAGCTCCGCTCCCCAGACTGCCCGACTGGCTCTGCTTTCTTAGTCCACCCCTCAGCAATCAAGTCCAGCCGAGGGTGATCAGAGCCTCTGTCAGCGGCCCAGTTCAGGTGCACCCCATTAGTCTTTCATTAGTGACACTGCAGCTTCACTACAGTACCACTGCTCGCTAGAACTCATAAGTGCATCTCCTTTCTAAACAAGCGTCTAAGAGCTTAACCTGTTGCTAAAGACAAAGTACAAGAACAAATAAAATAGGTGTTAAAAGGAAGGGTCCAGGGCACATCTTGAACAGGTGAATTTTCAGCATGCGGCGAAAGATGGGCAGCGACTCTGCTGTACTGACATCAGTGGACAGTTCCCACCACTGTGAGGCCAGGACAGAAAAAAGCCATGGCCACGCCAATCTGCCGTAGGGGGGCTTGGAGCAACTGGGGAACCAATCACCTCAAGGCAGCAGAGCTTGACCACAGCCTGGAGGTCGGAGGGAGCTGTTCATTTGCCCTGTAGGCTTGCACAACAGTCCTAAACTGGATGGGACAGCGCAGGGAGCCAGTGCAGAGAACGGAGTAGGGAAGTTGTGTGGAAGAGCATGGGGCCGTTGAACACCAGGTCAGCAGCAGCTTTCTCCAGGAGTCTGATGGCCAACGTTGCAGGATGGCAGCAAGTAGGGAGTTGCAGGAGTCCAGGCGGGAGATGACAACAGCCTGGATGAGCACTAGCGCCGAATCACAGCCAGATTTCTTTCCTAGCACAAAGTTTGATAAAAGAGATGAGTATTAGCAAAGGCAAGGAGAATGATTATATCAGTGTACAATGAGCTATGATGGGGAAGAATTACACTATTAATTTGATTTCCAGGCATGGCATATACATGGCATGCTTACTTGCAATGGTAATAATGCCTTCAGGTAATAACACTAACTATGCTTGATTAATTTGATGTATAATGTGGCAAATGCTATAGTAGCATCAGCCCATTATAGCTAAATAATGCCAGACAAGATTACAGACTGTAATCAATGTATGAACAATGTCACATTGATCATGCTCAACATTATGTTAAAATTGAAATACATGAGACCTCCGAACGTAACGTTAGCATTAACTAACGTTAACCCTAAGCCGTTAGCATTAGCTACCGTTAGCATAGCTAGCCTATCAATATAGTTGATGTTAATATAAAGAAATGTAACATTAGATAATGTTAGCTAAGTTATTCAACATTGACCCACTTACCCTCTAGATCTTTTCCAACGATGTCCTAAAGTAACCACATGTCATGATCATTTGCATCATAGACATACGTTCATATCTATGATTAGCATCATCGTAGCAGCTTCATTGCTAAAAGCTTAGCATGTTAGCCGACGTCATTACATGACTTCCTATCCAATCAGAGGCAGAGTAGGGCGGGTCTTCCTATGGTGACGTGCTTTCCCGAGCTCGCAGGACTCACGAACGCGCGACCAGCGTCCCCGAGGCTCGTGCACAGCACATGTTTCAAATGGCTCGATACAGGTATTGGTGGCTTCAAAAACAAACAAAACCCCATTGAATTAAAAGTTTATATTGATTAGATTGGTCTCTGATGCTGAATGATACCGAGAAAATTTTTGTTTTCCTTTTCTAGCCCTATCTATCATCATCCACTAACATGGGAAATAAGGTTCTTGGGCCGCATGCCGTGAGGTGACTTGCAATACCGGGCTTTGGCCACTACGTCAAATGGCTTCATGCGCCGGTGAGCAACTTTCATTGAAATGAATAGGCAGCCATTTTCAATGCCGTCTCCAGTTATATTATACCTCCATGGCATGTACCCTACATCTTCTCCGGTATACCACAATGCAATGCAGTTGAGTTGTCTCGCGAAGAGGGCTGTGAACGGAGGCGGCAACTTTCGTGTATAAACGGAAGGAACTCTAGCTTGCGGAGCTAAATCGTAAACATGTTACTTGATCGTGCGCTTCATAGCTAGCTAAGTAGCGCGGCTATAGCCAACGTTACATCTTGCAATTAACAGACAGGACCACACATGCACATGATTATAATTTAAATTTCAACACTTTATTTGGGATTTAACATTCAAAATGAACACACAAAAGCCAATCCGATACTACCTGAGTGAGTTCATCTCAACCTGCAGCGTGAATGCTCCCCGTTAGACTTGTTTGTTTACACGAGGGCGCATCCGCCTGCATCACACGAATGACCGACGCATTTTTGTGACGTTCGGTGTAGTGTCCGAATACTCCTTAAACCATTCCCTAGGTAGTTCACTACATAGTGAACCCTATATAGGGAATAGGGAGTGAGGGAACGAGGGAGCGATTCCGAACACAGCCCGTGAAATTGCGGACTTTCGGTAAGTGCGGTTAAAGTGCGCAAAATGGCGGCGTGGCGCACTTGTGGACCTAGCAATTCCGTTTTGGAACTACCCTGAGCCCTTGTGGACTTAGCGGGAACGCGCATGTAAGGCCACAAGGCCGCGAGTGCTCTGCACTTTCGCCTAAGTGCGCGATTTGGGATTCAGCTATTCTGTTTCACTCTGGCCTTTGCCTCCTCCAGAGCGATTATGCCAAAATCCAGACCATACCGGACCAATCAGGGACTGCGTTTTAACTGCTGTCCCGCCCCACCATGGAAAGCAGCCCCTGATTGAACTTGATTCACATTTGTGGTGTGCGCTCATTGTAGCAGAACCCTAACCCAACACCATTGGCTACTGTGCACTTCACACTGCTATGGGGATGAGCTGCATTGTTGTTACTGTAGCGAATGTCTGGGCTTCCTGACGCTGTCTACCCTAGCTAGCATGATGCACAGTTCAGTAGTTAAGTTTAGTTTAGATAACTAAATGTTGGTCAATGCCAGCTGGCTAGCTAGCTATAACATGCTTGCTAACTTAACTCTACGAGATTGACAGTATTGTGTTAACATACTCACTTATCAGAGTTAACTAACTGCATCAGTTTTGGACAAATTTGTGCAGAGGTGTTTATGATATCACTAACCATTCGTGTAGGGCTACTTCGGATTGATTCTACTCAGCTGTCTTCGACATGTGAGCGCACGGAGAGGAGCGGGGGAGAGGAGCGGGGGAGAGGAGGGGAGAGGAGCGGGGGAGAGGAGCGGGGGAGAGGGGCGGGGGAGAGGAGCGGAGAGGAGCGGGGGAGAGGGGCGGGGGAGAGGGGCGGGGGAGAGGAGCGGGGGAGAGGAGCGGGGGAGAGGGGCGGGGGAGAGGAGCGGGGGAGAGGAGCGGGGGAGAGGGGCGGGGGAGAGGAGCGGGGGAGGGGAGAGGAGCGGGGGAGGGGAGAGGAGCGGGGCGGGGGAGAGGAGCGGGGGAGAGGGGCGGGGGAGAGGAGCGGGGGAGAGGAGCGGGGAGAGGAGCGGGGGAGAGGAGCGGGGGAGAGGGGCGGGGGAGAGGAGCGGGGGAGAGGAGCGGGGAGAGGAGCGGGGGAGGGGAGAGGAGCGGGGCGGGGGAGAGGAGCGGGGGAGGGGAGAGGAGCGGGGCGGGGGAGAGGAGCGGGGGAGAGGAGCGGGGCGGGGGAGAGGAGCGGGGGAGAGGGGCGGGGGAGAGGAGCGGGGGGGAGGAGCGGGGGAGAGGAGCGGGGGAGAGGAGCGGGGAGGAGCGGGGGAGAGGAGCGGGGGAGAGGAGCGGGGAGGAGCGGGGGAGAGGAGCGGGGGAGGGGGAGAGGAGCGGAGCGGGGGAGAGGAGCGGGGGAGGGGGAGAGGAGCGGAGCGGGGGAGAGGAGCGGGGGAGGGGGAGAGGAGCGGGGGAGAGGAGCGGGGGAGGGGAGAGGAGCGGGGAGGAGCGGGGGAGAGGAGCGGGGGAGAGGAGCGGGGGAGGGGGAGAGGAGCGGAGCGGGGGAGAGGAGCGGGGGAGGGGGAGAGGAGCGGGGGAGAGGAGCGGGGGAGAGGAGCGGGGGAGAGGAGCGGGGGAGAGGAGCGGGGGAGAGGAGCGGGGGAGAGGAGCGGGGGAGAGGAGCGAGGGAGAGGAGCGGGGGAGGGGCTGTTTACAGACGGGGCCCGCGTGTGCGCGCGAGGGAGAGGGGGGCTGAGCGCATCAACTCGCTGTGCGCAGTTCTGCAATGAAATACGAGCAACATTTTACTGTAGGCTACACTACATGTGACGAATAAAGAATCTGATTAGATTTTACCCATTATAAATAGTAAAAAGAGCCGACTAAACAAAAAGTCTCGAGGACACAAGACACATTTGACCTATACGAACGTTGGGAAATTCTAATACCGTAAATTTTAATAGCCTACCTAATGTAAATAGCTGCGGAGCTGAATGCACGATGCGCTTGGTCGGACACTGCTATGCGAGATAGGCTACTAACGCAATAAAAAGCAATGTTGTACACGTGTGCGGGATGGTCGCGCACCAAAATTTCAGATTTAAAATTATGCGTGATACCCGCAATCCCGTGCCGAATTTTATGGTCTGTAAGGTTCAGTCAGGTAGGGGATTAGACTTGTGTGGCCTGAGGACTTGAAGGAGAATGTGAATGGAACTGAATGACCTGTCTAGTAGATGATCACACTGCTCAAATATTTTCAGAACTTTATCTCAGGTATCTCAGATTTCGGCATATTAAGTAAGAATCTCATAATATAGTTCTAATATCTGCTCAACTTTTTTGGAGAGTAACACACATCCATCTTATTGGATTCTTTAGTCTGTTTGGTGGCCATGCATGTTGTCCAGGGTGCAGTTCAGGTAAGCACACACAGAGGGCGCTCTTTTTCATGCTTGAGGAAGTGTTGCCTAGCAACATGACACAAACTTTCTGGTCCATCTGATAGCTACTCCAGCAGTAACCAGTGACCCCGGACAAAGGTGAGTTTACCTATCCATGATGTTTCAGCATCACTATCATTAACCTTTCCTAACATTTATTAATATCTGTTTTTGGAGCGAATTCACTGAATATGGAATTGAGAAGCAAGCTGTGAGCTAGGAGCTAAAACGGTTATAGTGCTCATCAAACGTCTCGAGTACTGAACGTTGTAGCCTTAAATCTAGATTAACGTAGTTTGAAACTTTTCAAGAACACCTTAACTAAAGCTAAATTAACACAGTATGAATAGAGGAACAATGTTCTCTCGTGTTATGTTGGACAATAACATTACTGGGTAGCTTACCTGGAAATGGGAAACTTGGCCCCAGACAACCTAACGGCTGTACACGTCTTCATCTTCAGGATTCAGGATGAATGACGTCACTAGACGAGCTCTGGAGGGCGCGGGCTGCGTCACCTGGTGGGGGTTCAGCCCTGCACGCGACCTTCTGGCAACAGGTGAGGCTCGCGGGCATCGCAACGGTTTGTGTGTGTGTGTGTGTGTGTGTGTGTGTGTGTGTGTGTGTGTGTGTGTGTGTGTGTGTGTGTGTGCGTGCGAACATCCAGAATCTGAAGCTTAGCCTCTTTAGCAGTGTGATGTTGTATTAATCTATCGCTATGACCAGACCATCACACTAATCCCTCTATTTAACCAGATGTAAGGTTAAGGTATGTGCCAGGTATGTTTTTCTTACAGTACAACTCAATCCATGGTAACATCTCCATCTCTCTCTCTCTCTCTCTCTCTCTCTCTCTCTCTCTCAGGTCCAGTGAGACAGGAGGGAGAGGTGAGAGTTCTGCTGGTAGGCAGCGCGGACCCACGACATATCCTGAGGACCATCACTCGCCTGAGAGACACGGATACTCTTAGAGTGAGTTAAAAGCCCTTGTGACTTGTGTCAGTCTCTAACAGCGATGCTATGACAGCTGTCTGTTGTTGTTGATGCCACGTGTCCTTGCTTTGAGTGACATTGGGTTATTGTCGTTTACATATCTTTAGTCTAATTACTCTGTTACAGGTACTGTAGTCCAGATTTTGGTAGAAAGGTAAATTCTTGCAAAGTTGCTGAATTGTGCCTGAACGGCTGCCCATGTCTGTGCCTGTGTAGATATGGGTGATAGAGAACAGCATGGAGGTGGTGGCGCGCCAGTTACTACTGCTCTTCCTGGCCCTGACACCGCAGGGCAGCATGGGCCTCCACGGTGGGACTACATCACTATTCACTGACAGAGACACAGTTGAACATGCAAAAATAGGCATTTGAATTTCAATTAGTAAATTCGAACATAAAGTGTCTGATTTCCCTCTACGTGAAGTTTAGTTGTTGGTTGAAGATGTTGGTGGAGATAACCAGAGTGACCCCATAGTGCCGAGGGTGAGCTGCGTTTCTGTAGCGCCACCAGGGTCTGCTGGGAGCTCGGCACTGATCGTGCTTTTGTTGTTGTTGTTGTTGCTGTTGTTGTTGTGTCCCCAGAGAAGACTGAGGTGTTCCTGGAGGTGTTTGGGAACAGTGAGATCCGCAGCCAGACGGAAGAGACGCTGAGACACGCAGCTTCGCAGCTCGGACTGTCTGTCGGCAACATGCTGGAAACAACCCCCAACCCTTGCCTGGACACCACACAGCTCAGAGTAAGACTCCCCCCCCCCCAACCCCTGCCTGGACACCACACAGCTCAGAGTGAGACTCCCCCCCTCCCCCAACCCCTGCCTGGACACCACACAGCTCAGAGTAAGACTCCCCCAACCCCTGCCTGGACACCACACAGCTCAGAGTAAGACTCCCCCAACCCCCAACCCCTGCCTGGACACCACACAGCTCAGAGTAAGACTCCCACCCTCCCCCAACCCCTGCCTGGACACCACACAGCTCAGAGTAAGACTCCCCCCCTCCCCCAACCCCTGCCTGGACACCACACAGCTCAGAGTAAGACTCCCCCCCTCCCCCAACCCCTGCCTGGACACCACACAGCTCAGAGTAAGACTCCCCCCCTCCCCCAACCCCTGCCTGGACACCACACAGCTCAGAGTGAGACTCCCCCCCTCCCCCAACCCCTGCCTGGACACCACACAGCTCAGAGTAAGACTCCCCCCCTCCCCCAACCCCTGCCTGTCTCTCTGTCTGTGTCCATGATAGAACAAATCATTCATGCTTTATTGATACTGTGGGTGGAATTGGGAGATGTACTCTGAGATCCTCTTAATCAATAACTAGAGAGAGGTGGACTGTTAATACTCATAAATAACTGTATCGATCCACCATTATTATTCTCTACCACCACACTCCGTGCGACTAGATATAACACTACTGTAGATAATACATTTTAAATGGCCTCAGTCTCACAGAGCATTCCCCTAGTTTAAGGAGATCGATGAGCTGGTCAGTGTATTTGGGCGGTGGACCCAGCCTGCGTCGTCCTCCCCGGGGCCCATAGCCCGGGTCTGGGACGGCCGGGTCCGGCACCACCTGGGGACCCGCTACGACTCGCGGAGGGGCTGCTTCGACTGGGACCTGGCCATGAAGCTGCACGGGAAAGGGGTAGGTGGCAGACAGAGCGCCAGATGAGTCAAAGGCTGTTCGGAGCCAAGAGGTGGGAATTAACTAAGTGTTAGTAAATAAAGTTAGTAAATAAATAAAGTGTTTTCTACATTCTAGTATAAGGAGGATCTTTTTGGCTAGTAGTACTCTGTTTTTGGCTAGTAGTACTCTGTTTTTGGCTAGTAGTACTCTGTTTGAGGAAACGGTACTGTTCCTCGCCGGTCACATCTCCAACATGGATCTCTCCTGATGTCAGTGTGGCGTCATCAACAAGCAGCACTACATCCGATGGAGGGAGAGGGGCGTGGCTTTCGAGTTGAGGGAAGGCGTCTACCAAACGACCAATCAGAGCCTTCTCTCCACGCGAGTCTTCTCTAAAGTATGTTTTATTACCCTTCGTTCTACGATTTGATTCAATACTGATAGCATAGCAGCAGCTCTCACTTCTCCTGCGTGTATGTGTGTGTGTGTGTGTGTGTGTGTGTGTGTGTGTGTGTGTGTGTGTGTGTGTGTGTGTTGCAGAGGGGTGAAAAGCTGCCCGTCAGGGGGTACTGGGGAGACATCGTCTCCAGTCCGTACCTGTCCTTCGGCGTGGAGACAGACGACCATGAGCTTCTGTTGAAGCAGAACGGACAGCATGTCAAGGTTCTGCCTCAGAGCCACGTCTTCACCACCACGCTGAACCTGAACTCACAACGTCTCTGCTCAGGCTGAGCAGTCGATAGCCACACAGCGTCGTCCTCGGCTTCCTCTCTCACATCCTCTTCTTTCTCTCTCCACCTCGCTGTCTCCCACACAGACGGCACAGGACCTCTCCTACGCCAACGTGCAGGCGCTGTTCCAGTCTTTGTCCTCAAGGGGGGGTGCTCCCGCTCCACAGCCAGGGACTGAGACAGCCCCGGAGGCCCCGCTGCCAACAAAGACGCATCACAAACCAAACATCAACGGTATGACATCTGCTCATCGACTGCTTACCAATACCTAGTATGGATAATGCAAAGCTTATAGCGCCTAAAGGATGGAAAGTGGTTTTACAATATAAGTAATGTCTTACACAACATTCTTCAAGGTTCACTGTGGTTTATGTGTCATAGGTACAATAAAACGCCTAACTTTGCACCACAGTATTATTAGTAGATTATTATGTCACATTTGCTGGTGACATTGTAAAATTGCACTAGTGTGAAGCACTATCAACATCATTATCTTACATCTTAATCATTTTATGTGACCTATTGTAATAAACCGTGGGTCACCCTCAAAAATCGGGTAGTGGTCAAATGTCAGGCAGAAGACGACAGCACACACTCATAGAAAAATATCACCTTTATTTATAATCAATTTCATAAAACCACAAACATGGTCTAGAGCGCCCCCTGGAGCGGGGTGTGACCCTACAAGGTAAACTACAACAACATATGGGCTAAGCCACAGCGGTCTGTTTGACGCATGCTCACACTGGACAACCACCCACAGCACGGCACTGCATTAATGGTTCAAATACCCACTGCAACACACAGATTTAACAGTTCAAGTACCCACTGCAACACACAGATTTAACAGTTCAAGTACCCACTGCAAAACACAACAATCTAAGTGGGAAGGACTCCCCAGAATAAAGGCCCACTGGCATAGATGTGTGTGCACCCTCTGAGACCCCTGTAGGCTCCCGCCCACCCTCTGAGATCCCTGTAGGCTCCTCCCACCCTCTGAGACTCCTGTAGGCTCCTCCCACCCTCTGAGACCCCTGTAGGCTCCTCCCACCCTCTGAGACCCCTGTAGGCTCCCGCCCACCCTCTGAGACCCCTGTAGGCTCCTCCCACCCTCTGAGACCCCTGTAGGCTCCTCCCACCCTCTGAGACCCCTGTAGGCTCCCGCCCACCCTCTGAGACCCCTGTAGGCTCCTCCCACCCTCTGAGAACCCTGTAGGCTCCCGCCCACCCTCTGAGACCCCTGTAGGCTCCTCCCACCCACCCTCTGAGACCCCTGTAGGCTCCTCCCACCCTCTGAGACTCCTGTAGGCTCCCGCCCAGCCTCTGAGACCCCTGTAGGCTCCTCCCACCCTCTGAGACCCCTGTAGACTCCCCCCCAGCCTCTGAGACCCCTGTAGGCTCCCGCCCACCCTCTGAGACCCCTGTAGACTCCTCCCACCCACCCTCTGAGACCCCTGTAGGCTCCCGCCCACCCTCGGTGCCCCTCCCGCACCCGGATAGGCTACTCCCTCTCCGGGACACTGAAGACCAGATTGCTACAAGTTGAAGATACACGTGCGATACAAAATATACAATACAAAAACAAAGAAATAGCGTGGACACCCTCCCCTCGGGGGGGGGGGGGGGGGTTGAGCGCCTTTGCTGGGGTGTGTTAGGCTCGACGCCCAGGTTCAGCAGCGGTGATCGGGGTCGGCTACTCCAAAACTACGCCTCGAACTAGAGGGAGAGCAAGGCACTCCTATAATATATCCCCCGCTAACAACACTAAATGCCCCAGCCCCCTGGCTACCTATCTTCATTGCCCAGAGCCCTAACCAGCCGTGGGCTCCCCCCCACCAAAAGAGTTCTTCTAGTAAATCCAGCCGGATTCAAACGGACCTGGGGTTCAGCCCAGTAGCCTCCCACCCCACTCTACTGCTGATCTAGAGTCCATAGCTGTGTTCGGAATCGCTCCCTATTCACTATATAGTGCACTATATAGGGCGTCAGCCATTTTGTTTGTAGTGTCTGAATTGTCCACGGAATCTTCGTTCCCTATATAGTCCACTATTTATTACCCACAATTCACCTTGATTTGCAGGGAACAGTGCATGTACCCTACATTTTCTCTGTTCCCTAGGTAGTTCACTACATGGTGAACCCTATATAGGGAATAGGGAGTGAGGGAACGAGGGAGCGATTCCAAACACAGCTCATGTCAGAGCGTGAGCCACTACCTGGCAGCGTTCACACCTGTTCCCCATCAGCCTGATCACCTGATTGAGGCACAAGTGTCGTCAGTCTAATCATGTGATGGACTATACGGAGTTCCATAACACTATAATATCATATCTTTATTAATTCTTCTTGATCCTCTGTTTCACTACTCATTCATGTGATGGGTGTGTTTCAGCTCATTCATGTGATGGGTGTGTTCACTCATTCATGTGATGGGTGTGTTCACTCATTCATGTGATGGGTGTGTTTACTCATTCATGTGATGGGTGTGTTCACTCATTCATGTGATGGGTGTGTTCACTCATTCATGTGATGGGTGTGTTCAACTACTCATTCATGTGATGGGTGTGTTTAACTACTCATTCATGTGATGGGTGTGTTTAACTACTCATTCATGTGATGGGTGTGTTTAACTACTCATTCATGTGATGGGTGTGTTCACTCATTAATGTGATGGGTGTGTTTCAGAGCTCATTCATCTGGACCGGGTGTCCGTGAGCTTCCTGCCTCTGGACTCTCTCTCCAAGCTGCCAGAGAAACAGAGCTTCTCCCAGTTCTTCAACACCATCTACTGTGCCGCTAGGTAGCCTGACAGCATCCTCAGTCCTGTCCTTCATTCATTTGTTTATTTGTTTATTTATTGACCTAGTCTCTCAGGGGGTGGATGGGGAGTGATGGAGGTCAGGGGGTGGATGGGGAGTGATGGAGGTCAGGGGGTGGATGGGGAGTGATGGAGGTCAGGGGGTGGATGGGGTTACTCTGGTTCAGTCAAGGTTACTTTGGTTCAGTCAAGGTAACTCTGGTTCAGTCAAGGTTACTCTGGTTCAGTCAAGGTTACTCTGGTTCAGTCAAGGTTACTCTGGTTCAGTCAAGGTTACTCTGGTTCAGTCAAGGTTACTCTGGTTCAGTCAAGGTTACTCTGGTTCAGTCAAGGTTACTCTGGTTCAGTCAAGGTTACTCTGGTTCAGTCAAGGTTACTCTGGTTCAGTCAAGGTTACTCTGGTTCAGTCGCTGTTCGGTTTCAGTTCTGCAGTTCTCTTTCTCTCTGTCTCTCTTTGTGTGTCTCTCTATATCTCTCACCCTGTCTCTCTCCCGTTTCTCTCTTTCTCTGTCTCTCTCCCTCTCTCTCTGTCTCTCCCTCTCTCCCTGTCTCTCTCTCTGTCTGTCTCCCTCTCTCTCCCTCTCTCCCTGTCTCTCTCTGTCTGTCTCTCCCTCCCTCCCTCCCCCCCTCCCTCCCTCTCTCTCTCTCTCTCTCTCTCAGTATGGTGCACCATTTGGCTCCCACGCTGTCAAAGATTGCGGCGCCAGAAGCTGTGCTGGTGGTGGAGTTGGCCAAGTAAGTTCCTCAGATAATTATGTGTTTATAAGTTTAGAATGAAACACGACTGGGATCAGTTTATTTGCTCGTCAGCTACACCTTACCTGCACAGTGAACTCACCATCGTTTGGACAGGCACCAAATTCTGTTTTACTTAATGATCTACCGATAGATAAATAGCTTTTATTGTGTCTCGATGTCAGTTGAATTATTTCAGTTCTCTCCACACATTTCAGGTATTTACTAGATCTTACCAAGGAGCAGGAGGCGGGGTTTGCTGAGAGGGTTGGCGTGATGGCCGAGGAGGCGGGGTTTGAGCCCGTCCAGAGGGACGTCTACGCCACGTTCACACTGCGCCAGAGGGACTAATCTGCCCCTCCCACCCTGACTAGGGCACTGGTCCCAGGGCTCTGATCCCTCCCCCCCCCCCCACCCTGACTAGGGCACTGGTCCCAGGGCTCTGATCTGCCCCCCCTCACCCTGACTAGGGCACTGGTCCCAGGGCTCTGATCTGCCCCCCCTCACCCCCCACCCTGACTAGGGCACTGGTCCCAGGGCTCTGATCTGCCCCCCCTCACCCTGACTAGGGCACTGGTCCCAGGGCTCTGATCTACCCCCCCCCCCCCACCCTGACTAGGGCACTGGTCCCAGGGCTCTGATCTGCCCCCCCTCACCCTGACTAGGGCACTGGTCCCAGGGCTCTGATCTGCCCCCCCCCCCCCCCCCCCCCCCCCCCCCTGACTAGGGCACTGGTCCCAGGGCTCTCATCTACCCCCCCCCCCCCACCCTGACTAGGGCACTGGTCCCAGGGCTCTGTCACTCACAGACTACCCGGTCTCTTACACGACTGACATGGCAGGTGGCTGATATTTAGTGAGAGTTTGTAAATGTATGAATGCTGTGAACGGTGTGGACCTGCTCCTCAGCTGGTTCACCTGGTTTACCTCAGTCTGAGAGATGATGAAGTAACAGCATGTCTGTTCTTTGTAATCCTATTGGCTGAATTGTTTCCTGCAGTCAGCAATAGGCTAATATCTGGGACAGATGTTCATCACAATTATCTGTTTATATTGTGTTCCGACTTTTTGTGTGTAATTCCGCGGCATTTGGGACTATCCTGTGGGACTATCCTGTGGGACTATTCTGTGGGACTATCCTGTGGGACTATCCTGTGGGACTATCCTGTGGGACTATCCTGTGGGACTATTCTGTGGGACTATCCTGTGGGACTATCCTGTGGGACTATCCTGTGGGACTATCCTGTGGGACTATTCTGTGGGACTATCCTGGGTCATAGTCTTTCACCTCTGTACATGTCCTTGACTTTCTTCATAGCCTTGAGTGGAGGCCTAGGTTTGCAGTAACAACAATACGACTCAGTCTCTCTCTCACACTCTGTAAATGTTTTAATGAATACAGGTCATTGGATCTCTTTCAATTCTGGTTACGCAATAAAACAACTTCATCTCAACTGTACGATGTGTCCAGGAGAGACTGTTTTAGTAGGGTCTCCGCAGAGCACAGGAGAAGGTTATTCTGGGTCTCTGGACTGCGCTGCGGTCACTTCCAGCGCCCCCCGACCTTGCCCTTGCCCTGGCCCTTCCTGCTGCACAGGGACAGGGGGTGGAAGGAGCTGGGGGAGAGGACTGACCCGTTAGAGATCTGGAACAGGACGCGCTCAGAATACAGCCTTTTCCCAGCAGCCATTTTGACGTCACAGCAGGGTAAACACAGGTGTTATTACAATGAACAAAGTTCCTGATCTATTTAGTGTGTCACAGCCATTCCAGTGCACGATATCAGGGCCCAGCTAAAGCCTATGGAACAGGGCCATAATTAATGTTACTAATTACATTACATTACAGTCATTTAACTGACGCTTTTATCTAAAGTGACTTACAATAATTGCATTTAACGTACAGTAGGAAAAGCCAATGTACTACTACTTGTCAGAACTCACGACTGCATCTCCTTTCTAAAACAAGTGACTAAGAGCATAATCTAGTGCTGAAGGCAAAGTGCAAGAATAGCAAACTAAAAAAACAATAGGTGCTTAAGAGGGAGGATCGGGGTAGTACTTCTAGAAGAGATTTGAGACTTGCGCAAGTGTTTTCTCTGCAACAACATGACAAAATGGCTGCTGGTTAAAGGGATCTATCCACAATGTGCCAAACCTTCACCACAGCATTCTACCTACAGGAATGTTAGTGACATCGGTGCATACTGTGGCATGTTGTGAATAGTTATACAAATCATTTAGGAAACTCAAATCACTTTACGACTGGCTATTAACGCTTTGCAATCAATATCCCTTAAAGCCAATTATAAGCTATTAAATAATTCATTATTAACAAATGGTTTGTAAACAATACAATACAACATGATCAGTGAGTGATAACTACATGAACAGAACTGCTGTATGAGGCTGATGTAGGAATCAAACCCAGATGTCCCAGTGAGGCACCGAGGGAGGAACTATCCCTCTAGGAGTCTACTGATATATGAGGCCCAGCTGTCAGCCTCCATCTGGGTTGTGGGTTCGATTCCCACATCAACCTCATGAAGTACATTGGTTCTGTTTATTATGAATAATTACCAATAATTTATAACTGTTACATAGCCATTTGTTAATGAATAATATCTGACCTATAAATAGCAAATCCTTTCATTTATTTGCCCACTGTGTCTGTTGACCTCCTGAGTCTGTTCTGGGTCAGAGCTGTCCTTGACTGTCGGCTAGGTAGCTTGCTGGCTATAAAAGATGACATGGTGCAAATCTCGTTTCTCTCGGCATTTGCCTTTTTAGTGGGTGACCGACATCAACTCACAATTTTTGAGCGTGTTGAATTCTATTCAGGAGCACGTTTATCTGCAAAGAGATGGACAAAAAGAACTTAGATACAAAAAAGGAGGATGACACTATCATCTCTGTTCAAAACTGGGTCCACTAACCACACTCATCACATCATCCCACCTCATACTTCTGCCTCCTCATCTTCTCAGTCAGGTCAAACTTGTCAGACTCCAGCTGGTAAATCCACTGCCACATCTCCTGAGCACGCTCCCTGGGAGACACAGATCAGACAGTATCAATACTCTGAGACACAGATCAGACGGTATCAATACTCTGAGAGACACAGATCAGACAGTATCAATACTCTGAGAGACACAGATCAGACAGTATCAATACTCTGAGACACAGATCAGACAGTATCAATACTCTGAGAGACACAGATCAGATGGTATCAATACTCTGAGACACAGATCAGACAGTATCAATACTCTGAGAGACACCGATCAGACAGTATCAATACTCTGAGAGACACCAATCAGACAGTATCAATACTCTGAGAGACACCGATCAGACAGTATCAATACTCTGAGAGAAACAGATCGGACAGTATCAATACTCTGAGAGACACAGATCAGACAGTATCAATACTCTGAGACACAGATCAGAAAGTATCAATACTCTGAGAGACACCGATCAGACAGTATCAATACTCTGAGACACAGATCAGAAAGTATTAATACTCTGAGAGACACCGATCAGACAGTATCAATACTCTGAGAGACACCGATCAGACAGTATCAATACTCTGAGACAGATCAGACAGTATCAATACTCTGAGAGACACCGATCAGACAGTATCAATACTTTGAGACACAGATCAGACAGTATCAATACTCTGAGAGACACAGATCAGATAGTATCAATACTCTGAGAGACAGATCAGACAGTATCAATACTCTGAAAGACACTGATCAGACATTATCAATACTTTGAGACACAGATCAGACATTATCAATACTCTGAAACCCAGATCAGACAGTATCAATACTCTGAAAGACACCGATCAGACAGTATCAATACTTTGAGACACAGATCAGACAGTATCAATACTCTGAGAGACACAGATCAGACAGTATCAATACTCTGAGAGAC
Source organism: Borostomias antarcticus (assembly GCF_949987555.1). Taxonomy (NCBI): domain Eukaryota; kingdom Metazoa; phylum Chordata; class Actinopteri; order Stomiiformes; family Stomiidae; genus Borostomias; species Borostomias antarcticus. The sequence goes on along the minus strand of NC_140255.1, from coordinate 6,864,435 downwards.
AGATCAGACAGTATCAATACTCTGAAAGACACAGATCAGACAGTATCAATACTATGAGACACAGATCAGACAGTATCAATACTCTGAGAGACACAGATCAGACAGTATCAATACTTTGAGACACAGATCAGACATTATCAATACTCTGAAACCCAGATCAGACAGTATCAATACTCTGAAAGACACCGATCAGACAGTATCAATACTCTGAGACACAGATCAGACAGTATCAATACTCTCTGAGGAGAGAGACTGTCCTCCCTTTGAGGAAAGCTCTCTGAGGAGAGAGACTGTCTCACCTCAGACCCTCCTCCCTCAGGTTGTCGATGGCCAGGGGTCTGCGTCGCTCCACCAGGGTCTTCTTCTTGATCTCTCTTCCTGTCTGCCTCTTCCCTCTCCTCTGCTCAGCCTGGAGGAGCACACACACACACACACACACACACACACACAGGCAGACACCCAGTCAGTGGATCAACCGTTGTGTAGATGTTTTTGTTCCATGAACATGTGAGTACACACACATGCAGAAGTGTCCTGTGTGTCAGCAGGACCACGGCCCTGAGCTGGTGGCATGGTGGTGGACCTGTAGGCACCTTGGCCAGGAATCCCCCAAAGTGAGCTCCCATGTTGGAGAGGACTTTCTTCTTTTTGGCATCATCCTCCGCCCTCTTCTTCGCCTCCTCGTCCTCCTTTCTCTGGCGCTCTTCCTAACGAGCGGGGGGACAATCAAAACGTGCGTCCAACACGGCGAGACACGACAGTAAATGACATGAAGCCTGTTGTGACATCGCGGCCTCATGGTAAACGCTCAGTAGTCACGCCCAGTTACCGCGATCCTGGTCTGTCTGTCTCTCTCCTTCTCGGCCCTGACGCGCTGCTGCTCCGCCCGCTCGGATCGCCGGTTCTCCTGGAATAGCCCGCATGGAAACGCGCTCAGAAAAACACCAACGTCGCGCCGCCGCGTATCTATAGTGCGTTAATCGCACACTAATCTCCACTTATCCCCTCAGTCAGCCATTGTTCCAGTCATACCCGCCGACAGACACAGTGGGTGTGTGTGTGTGTGTGTGTGTGTGTGTGTGTGTGTGTGTGTGTGTGTGTGTGTGTGTGTGTGTGTGGAAAGTGAATCAGAGAGAGAGAGAGAGAGGTGAAGGGAAGAGACGTTACGATTCTGTCCTTCAGCCCGATGAGCTCCTCCTCCTCCTTCTTCCTCTGGTCGAAGTGGACGTCGATCAGCGTCTGCAGCTCCAGCAGGTCCTTCTCCATCCTCTTCCGGTGGATGTCCTGTCGAGAAGTAGCCTAGTCAACACACGGGTCAGCGCCGTTATCTTCTGGAAGTACTGGTTTTTGACATTGTTATCTTAGAGGGAATATGCCAACTTTGGGGGAAATTAGCTTATTTGCCATCTTCCACAGAGTCAGATAAGAAGATATATACCCTTCTCTTCTCTGTGTGTACACTAGGAAGCATTATATATATATATATATATATATATATATATATATATATATATATATATATATATATATATATATATATGTATGTATATATATCAGCAATATATCAGACCCGTTAGAGCCGTTAGCCTATCTTAGCTCAATTGCTGGAAGTGGATTAGAAACATTAGCCTAGGCTAACGGCTCTAACAGGTCTCAATGCTTCCTACTGTACACAGAGAAGAGAAGGGTGTGGATCTTATCTGGATCTGGGGAAGATGGCAAATAAGATAATTTCCCCAAAGTTGGTGTATTCCTTTAATATGTGAAGTTATATCTCGGTGATGCACCAAGGTATAAACAAATACATCCACTCACATTAACACACAAATACATCCACTCACATTAACACACAAATACATACACTCACATTAACACACAAATACATACACTCACATTAACACACAAATACATACACTCACACAAATACATACATTAACATTAACATACAAATACATACATTCACACAAACACAAATACATATAATTCGCACAAACACAAATACATAAACTCACATCAAACACACAAATACATACACTCACACATACACAAATACATACACTCACACAAACACACAAATACATAAACTCACATCAAACAAACAAATACATACACTCACACACACAAATACATACACTCACACACACAAATACATACACACACACAAACACACAAATGCATACACTCACACAAACACAAATACATAAACTCACACATACACAAATACATACACTCACACATACACAAATACATACACTCACACAAATACATACACTCACACATGCACAAATACATACACTCACACAAATACATACACTCACACAAACACACAAATACATAAACTCACATCAAACACACAAATACATACACACACATTAACACACAAATACATACACTCAAACAAGCACACAAATACATACACTCACACAAATACACATATACATACTCACACAAACACACAAATACATACACTCACACATACATAAATACATACACTCACACAAACACACAAAGACATACACTCACACAAACACACAAATACATACACTCACACATACACAAATACATACACTCACATTAACACATAAATACATACACTCACATTAACACACAAATACATACTCACACAAACACACAAATACATACACTCACACAAATACACATATACATACTCACACAAACACAAATACATACACTCACACATACACAAATACATACACTCACATTAACACACAAATACATACACTCACACAAGCACACAAATACATACACTCACACAAATACACATATACATACACTCACACAAACACACAAATACATACTCACACATACACAAATACATACACTCACACAAGCACACAAATACATACACTCACATTAACACACACATACAGAAACTCACACAAACACACACATGCATAAACTCACATCAAAGTCCACGCGCTCCCCTTCAGGGATTTTGGGGGCGGCAAGCACGGGTCTGTGAGGACAGCATGAGGACACTTTAACAGTCTGATGGGCTACATGTCTGTGTGTGTGTGTGTGTGTGTGTGTGTGTGTGTGTGTGTGTGTGTGTGTGAGAGAGAGAGAGAGGAAGGCGTGTATGTGTATGTGTGTGTGTGTGTGACTGTGTGTGTATGTGTTTGTGTGTGGAAGGCATGTATGCATGCGTGTGTTTGTGTGTGGAAGGCGTGTATGCATGTATGTATGTGTGTGTGTGGAAGGCATGTATGCATGCGTGTGTTTGTGTGTGGAAGGCGTGTATGCATGTATGTATGTGTGTGTGTGGAAGGCGTGTATGTATGTGTCTGGGTGTGTGTGTGTGTGTGTGTGTGTGTATGTAGTCAACAAATCATGAAAATCATCAAACATCATGACAATGCCTCTGTTGATGTGTGTGTATTTCCAGGGCAGGGGGGTAGTGGAGGGCAAACCCAGGTGAACTCAGCTCACCCTCCTCTTTAAAATGAGCCAGAGAGTTCACTCTCCTATTCCCATCAACAGTGTTACTGAGGGGGAACATGATGGGTGAACTCTGGACTGATTACACACCTCTGGATCCACCACCACACCCCTGACTTCCTGTACACTCATTTCAGAGAAAGTCTCTAAAATAGGCCACTCACATGCTATTTACATACAATTTACATAAGGCACAATTATTACATAGAGGTTGAGCGGTTTATTAAGACGTACTTGTATTTAGGACGCTCCTCTTCCTCTTCTTCTGCGTATCAGCCAAAGGGTCAAAGTTCACAATTCAAAAACAAAAACAGGAGAGACAAGTTAACCTCAGAAAAGTCTGTACGTACGGTTGTGAGAAAGATTAGGACGTCTGTCAAACCTTCACCTGAGCATGATGGGACTATTCCTGTGTTACACATCACGATCTCACACACACACACATTTTTAGAGATAGGTAGAGGTGAGCAACGTGTGGGGAACTCAACATCACCAGATTCCTGAAGTCAGACAGGTCATATTTTCATGCCGTACCTTGAGACGTGGTGAGCTCCGGCTCTGTTGCCAAAGATCAACACAGGAGGCCCACAGACAATCCAGACACATTCATAATACTACTGTAGCTTCCATACCCAATTTGAATGTATTCCTTTGCCATTCAGTCAGCAATGTATGTACTGTAAAAGTCATGAATGTCTACGGTGGTAGAGATTGTGAAGAGTTTCCTCAGTTTAGCGTTTAGCTGTGGGCGAGCCTGTCATTGATAACCGTGGCGACAGCTCATCCCACGGTTAGCGGACAGTCACATGGGTAACATCTGACCCCTCCTCAGGGACTGCTGGGTAGGGGTTAGTATGGATGAAGGTTTGGCTCAACATTTGACCACAGACATGCAGCTAAGGTTCTATTGGTGACATGTTTATGATATTTGTAGGGTGGCACATTTCTCAATGGTGTGATACGGCTTCAGTTTGGTTCTTAAAATAATGTGGGTGGGTATTGCAGATCAGTGATGTTTGACAGGGGGGCGTGGTGGATTATGACAGATTAGGAAGGAGAGATGTGATGTTTGACGGGTGTGTGTGTGGGGTGGGGGGGGGGTTGGTTGTGTGTGTGTGTGTGTGTGTGTGGGGGGGGGGGGGGTTGGTGGATGGTGACAGATTAGGAAGGAGAGATGTGATGTTTGACGGGTGTGTGTGTGTGTGTGTGGGAGAGGGGGGGTTGGTTGTGTGTGTGTGTGTGTGTGGGAGGGGGGGGGTTGGTTGTGTGTGTGTGTGTGTGTGGGAGGGGGGGGGTTGGTGGATGGTGACAGATTAGGAAGGAGAGATGTGATGTTTGACGTGTGTGTGTGTGTGTGTGTGTGTGGAGTGGGGGGGGGGGGTTGGTAGATTATGACAGATTAGGAAGGAGAGATGCGAACACAAACAGACTGATAATCCCACCTCCCTCCTCGTCCTGCTCCTCTTCCTCTGTAGAGAGAGGGGGAGAGAGAAGGAAGGATGAGAGAGGTGAGGGTTTGGGAGAATAACACTGACGATGTGTGGATGGAAACAGCCTTACCCTCCTGCTGTTCCCTTTGGAAAGAGAGATCGGGACAAGTGTTATCATATCGCTGACATCACAAATCCATCCATAAATAACAGAGGATAAATCAAGTAATACTGCATCATGTACCAGATGTATGTTCTGTAGGCTACAGCTTTTACACAGGTACTTTAAAATAAATTGTGTGCAATAAAGAACATGAAACGTTATGGTTGTTGGTGGTTCAGACGGTTCTTTGAGATGGTTACTATGGTTACTTACTCATGCTCTTCTTCTATATCAGACATGGTGACACTGGAGAGAGAGAGAAGAGAGAGGGGGAGAGAGAAGAGAGGGGGAGAGAGAGAAGAGAGAGGGGGAGAGAGAGACAGGGGGGGAGAGAGGGAGGGAGACGGGGGAGAGAGAGTACATAATGATGAGCATGATGAAGTACTTAATTTCAGCATTATTCTGGCTGCATCCATCTTTTCTCTCTGTTTATCAGTATGGTACATCATTGTGTTTGCAGCACTCTGTATGGTGTCAACAAACTTGCTTCTGAAACTCAAGTAGCCTACTGTGCGTGCCAGCCAGCGCCGGGGGAAACTCCTGCCACTAATGTTGTGTAAATGTTGACCGATGAGATTCCGGTCAACACAGGGACACAACTCGGGAGGGAAATACTTGGCAGCATGTAAAACAACTCTCCAAGGCTAAAGGGCCGACGTCAGTGGAGATACGTGTGGATGAGATGGGACTAGACTACTAATACTGGGGGCCTCCACTCCACAGGCAGGGCGGCGAGGTGAACCGGGGGAGCGTTTTGTAGATAATGGTCTAGGAATAGAAGGGGTGCCCGGGGCCAGGCGGTGTCCATTTACCCGGGATAAGACGCCGGCATCCGCCGTGGCATTCTGTCATTCTACTCACCTAATTAAATTTGCGAGAGAGAAAGTTGGGACGGGGGCGGCGTTTAACACCAGCTGAATCAATTACTAGGCTCCCCCACAGCCGACCTTTGGGGACACGGTGAGTAAACAGAGCTCGCTGGACGCTGGACCCTGGCTGTCGCATGTCCTGGTCGCCGGCGCCCTTCTGCTGCCCTTTGCTGTCATATAACAAATAATTTCACCGCCAAATTATGCCCATCACTTCATCGCAGCGCTCCAGCGGTGAGCCTGGCGATCCTATGAGAGTTGCCATAGAGTCGTATTAAAAATAACACAGGCCTAGTCGTACTGTCACACAGATTACTGACAGGGACACGTGCCAACAAAGTAGCCCGGCTCCAACCAAAGAAGAACCGCTCCCTCAAAACTATGAACACAGATATTCCATTAGGATCAACAACTGTCAGACCAACTGTCTTTTGAGTGTATTACCGCGGGAGATCAAGGAATCAAGGCCGCTGAGTCTGGTGAAGCCCCCCGGCTATCCTCCAGCCCTGACCTCAGAGCGCTGGCATGTTTATCTGAACAGAAACGGCTCCGGCGCTGGAGGCAGATGGGAGATTTGGGGCAGGAATTCATCAGGATGCCACGTTCAGCCCACGGTGGACAGAATGACAGATAGAGTTAGAGATAGACTGAGAGACAGACTGAAGTCTTACTGAGAGAGAAAGACTGACAGACAGTGAAACCGACCGGTGTAAGGGTTGAACAGTCTCATGGACTGGCCTACCTTGAGGAGACCAAGCTGGATGGCACAAAATTACCTGCAGCTAAATGAAAGCGAGAATAAGGTTGTCCTATTCGGCCCACCTGACTCCACCAAATTGATCTCCAACAACCTAGGCAGTCTGTCCACTCTTGTCACACCCCATGTCAAAAACCTTGGTGTGATATTCGACTCTGCCTTCAAGTTTGACAGGAAGGTCAATGCGATAGTAAAAATGAGTTTTCTTCCAGCTTCGTACTTCTGTCAAAATCAAGTCTCGTATCTTATTTAAATATCTTGAGAAAGTCATTCATGCTTTCATAATATCCTCTCGATTAGACTATTGCAATTCCCTATACTGGGATCAGTCCCTGCCCCGCCCACAACTGGTCCAGAATGCTGCTGCCAGGCTCCTAACAGGTCCCCAGAAGAGAGACCCTATCAGCCCTGTTCTGGTCTCTCTCCATTGGCTTCCAGTGCGGGTCAGAACTGATTTCAAGGTTCTCATGTTTGTTTTTAAAGCCCAGAATGGACAGGCTCCTGTCCCACCTCCAGGTCAGCTAACGCGGGGCTCCTAGCCATCCCCCAGTCTAAACATGAGCTCAGGGGTGACCGGGTCTTTGCTGTTGCCCCTCTTGTGGAATAGCCCCCCCCCCCCCTCTCCATCAGATCTGCCACCTTACATTGAATCCTCTAAGTCCAGGCTCAAAACTGACTTTTATTCTCTAGCGTTTGGATCCTCCTGATCTGGTTTGATATATGTCTGTTTTGTCATTTTGTTTTTGTTGTGAGTTTTTTATTGTGATTTTACTGCCTGCTCTGGCTTGTACAGTGTTTTGGTCTGGTCAGTGTGAGTTGTTTTTAAATGTGTGACTGACTGACTGACTGACTGATAGTGATAGACAGACAGATGTAGTGATAGACTGAC
>NC_140255.1:6853176-6856668 GCF_949987555.1 Borostomias antarcticus | reverse complement strand
AGAGAGGAGAGAGGGAGGAGAGAGAGGAGAGCAGAGAGGAGAGAGAGGGAGGAGAGAGAGGGAGGAGAGCAGAGAGGAGAGAGGGAGGAGAGAGAGGAGAGAGGGAGGAGAGCAGAGAGGAGAGAGGGAGGAGAGCAGAGAGAGGAGAGGGAGGAGAGCAGAGAGAGGAGGAGGAGAGAGAGAGAGAAGAGGCAGAGAGAGGAGAGAGGGAGGAGAGGAGAGAGGGCAGAGAGGAGGAGAGAGAGGAGAGCAGAGAGGACAAGAGAGAGAGGAGGAGAGGAGAGAGAGGACAAGAGAGGAGGAGTTTTTAGGAAACAGGAGGAGAGGAGGAGTTGTTAGGAGAGAGGAGGAGAGGAGAGTTGTTAGGAGAGAGGAGGAGTTGTTAGGAGACAGGAGGAGAGGAGGAGTTGTTAGGAGACAGGAGGAGAGGAGGAGTTGTTAGGAGAGAGGAGGAGAGGAGGAGTTGTTAGGAGAGAGGAGGAGTTGTTAGGAGACAGGAGGAGAGGAGGAGTTGTTAGGAGACAGGAGGAGAGGAGGAGTTGTTAGGAGAGAGGAGGAGTTGTTAGGAGACAGGAGGAGAGGAAGAGTTGTTAGGAGACAGGAGGAGACAGGAGGAGAGGAGGAGTTGTTAGGAGACAGGAGGAGAGGAGGAGTTGTTAGGAGACAGGAGGAGAGGAGGAGTTGTTAGGAGAGAGGAGGAGAGGAGGAGTTGTTAGGGGACAGGAGGAGAGGAGGAGTTGTTAGGAGACAGGAGGAGAGGTTGGAGGAGAGGAGGAGTTGTTAGGAGAGAGGAGGAGTTGTTAGGAGACAGGAGGAGAGGAGGAGTTGTTAGGAGACAGGAGGAGAGGAGGAGTTGTTAGGAGACAGGAGGAGAGGAGGAGTTGTTAGGAGACAGGAGGAGAGGTTGGAGGAGAGGAGGAGTTGTTAGGAGAGAGGAGGAGAGGAGGAGTTGTTAGGAGACAGGAGGAGAGGAGGAGTTGTTAGGAGACAGGAGGAGAGGAGGAGTTGTTAGGAGACAGGAGGAGAGGAGGAGTTGTTAGGAGAGAGGAGGAGAGGAGGAGTTGTTAGGAGAGAGGAGGAGGAGGAGTTGTTAGGAGACAGGAGGAGAGGAGGAGTTGTTAGGAGACAGGTGGAGAGGTTGGAGGAGAGGAGGAGTTGTTAGGAGAGAGGAGGAGTTGTTAGGAGACAGGAGGAGAGGAGGAGTTGTTAGGAGAGAGGAGGAGAGGTTGGAGGAGGTACTGTACCATGCCGTAGTAGTTGCTGTTGACCATGATGGGGCTCCGCCCTCGCAGGTAGATGTACTCCTCCCACCAGTCACTCACCTGGGGGGGGGGGGGGGGCAACACGTCACAGAACATCCTCTTAAAGGGACAGTCCAGACAGAATTTAACGTCGAGCAAGAGAGGCCGGTTGGCACGCGCAGAGCTGCACTACGAGCGCAGAAATCAAGTGCATACGAGCAGAACTGAACTGAGCGCAAGAAGAAAGTGCTCGACTAGCAGATACTCTCTCGCGTGGTGGCTCCATACGCAGCCTGTATCGCTCTCCGTTGTCCAATTTGTGCGCGAGGACTTACATCGTGCGCAGTTAATATCATAATCTGCCCGTGAGTGTGTTTTACTCACTCTTGACTTTTGACATAAATGTGATGCCATACTTGAACACATTCCCCACCCCCACACTACCTGAACACATCCCCCACCCCCACACTACCTGAACACATCCCCCACCCCCACACTACCTGAACACATCCCCCACCCCCACACTACCTGAACACATCCCCCACCCCCACACTACCTGAACACATCCCCCACCCCCACACTACCTGAACACATCCCCCACACTACCTGAACACATCCCCCACCCCCACACCACCTGAACACATCCCCCACCCCCACACTACCTGAACACACCCCCAAACCCCACACTACCTGAACACATCCCCCACCCCCACACTACCTGAACACATCCCCCACCCCCACACTACCTGTGAGATGAGAGGGTGAGATGGTCCTGTATTAGTCCAGGTCAGGGTGAGATGGTCCTGTATTAGTCCAGGTCAGGGTGAGATGGTCCTGTATTAGTCCAGGTCAGGGTGAGATGGTCCTGTATTAGTCCAGGTCAGGGTGAGATGGTCCTGTATTAGTCCAGGTCAGGGTGAGATGGTCCTGTATTAGTCCAGGTCAGGGTGAGATGGTCCTGTATTAGTCCAGGTCAGGGTGAGATGGTCCTGTATTAGTCCAGGTCAGGGTGAGATGGTCCTGTATTAGTCCAGGTCAGGGTGAGATGGTCCTGTATTAGTCCAGGCCAGGGTGCTGGTGGGACGTACGTAGTTGGCGGCCCACAGGGCCTTGAGCTTCAGGTACCACTGGAGACGCAGACCCAGGCTGCTCTCAAACTGACCCGCCAGGGAGGACATGCGCTCAAACTCCTCACTGCTCATCAGAGGACGCACTGACTCCAGGTACTAGAGAGAGAGAGAGAGAGAGGGGGGGGGGGGGGGAGAGAGAGAGAGAGAGGGGGGGGGGGGGAGGAGGAGAGAGAGAGAGAGAGAGAGGGGGGGGAGGGGGAGACAGAGAGAGAGAGAGAGGGGGGGGGAGACAGAGAGAGGGAGAGAGAGAGAGAGAGGGGGGGGGGGGGGAGACAGAGAGAGAGAGAGAGACAGAGAGGGAGGGAGAGAGAGGGAGAGAGAGAGAGAGAGAGATAATGAGAAAGGGAGAGATGGAAGCAGGAGAAGGATAGAGACAGAGAGAGATGGAGAAAGAGATGGAGGCCAGGAGAGGGAGAGGGAGTGATAATAAGTATATGTGAGCAAATAGCTGCATTATGTATTTAAACATCTTGATTCTACAATGAACAGAGAGGATATGTTCTAATGCTGTTGAAATACTATTAAATAAACAAAACAAACTGTCTAGATATGACTTGGAAATGTGCTAAATGTGCTAAATGTGATCTCTTGTGGAGGTCTAGGTGACTGTAGCCTCAGGTGAAATGGTGAGAGGTCAGTAGAGGAGAGATTCACACCAGAGTAACAGACTCTTCTGTTGGGTTTTTCTTTCCACTGCTGAAACGCTATCTGTCTGTCTGTCTGTACAGTATGTATGTATGTGTGTGTGTGTGTGTGTGTGTGTGTGTGTGTAGTAGTGGTGTTGTGTGTGTGGTAGTGGTGTGTGTGTGTACTAGTGTGTAGTAGTGGTGTTGTGTGTGTGTGTGTGTGTGTGTGTGTGTGTGTGTGTGTGTGTGTGTGTGTGTGTGTGTGTGTGGTAGTGGTGTTGTGTGTGTGTGTGTGTGTGTTAGTGGTGTTGTGTGTGTGTGTGTGTGTGTGTGTGTGTTGTGTGTGTGTGTGTAGTAGTGGTGTTGTGTGTGTGTGTGTGGTAGTGGTGTGTGTGTGTGTGTTGTGTGTGTAGTAGTGGTGTTGTGTGTGTGGTAATGGTGTGTGTGTAGTAGTGGTGTTGTGTGTGTGGTAATGGTGTGTGTGTGTGTGTGTGT
>NC_140255.1:6833176-6848176 GCF_949987555.1 Borostomias antarcticus | reverse complement strand
TGTAGCGGTCGGGAGGGGGTGTAGGGTTTGACCATGGCCTGGAGGTAGGAGGGGGCTGTTCCTTTCATTGCCCTGTAGGCTAGTGCCAGAGTTTTAAACTGGATGTGAGCCGCTACAGGGAGCCAGTGTAGGGAACGGAGAAGGGAAGTTGTGTGGGAGAACTTGGGATGGTTGAACACCAGGCAAGCAGCAGCTTTCTGGACAAGTTCCAGAGGTTTAATGGCTGACGCCGGTGCCCCCGCAAGGAGGGAGTTGCAGTAGTCCAGGCGGGAGATGACCAGGGCCTGGATGAGCACCTGCACCGTTTCATCAGTGAGGAAAGGTCGAATCCTCCTGATGTTGTAGAGCATGAATCTGCAGGATCGTGTGACGGATGTGACATGTGTGGAAAACGACAGTTGGTCATCCAGGGTCACACCCAGATTCCTCGCAGTCCGAGTCGGGGTCACCACTGTGTCTTCAATGGTGATGGCCAGGTCCCGGTGCGGGCAGCCCTTCCCCGGGAGGAACAGCAGCTCAGTCTTGTCCAGATTGAGCTTGAGGTGATGTGTCGTCATCCACTCCAAGATGTCAGCCAAGCACCCAGCTATGCGTGTCTCCACTTGCCCTACACACATCCCTACGCCAACGGGGCTTCGCTTGAGGGGTTCAGGGACACAGCTATAGTGGAGCTGAACGTATGATCTAGACTGGGACCTGACTGACTGACTGGCTGACTGACTGGCTGACTGGTTGACTGGCTGACTGACTGACTGGCTGACTGACTGGCTGACTGGTTGACTGGCTGACTGACTGGCTGGCTGACTGGCTGGCTGACTGACTGACTGGCTGGCTGGCTGACTGGCTGACTGCCCAGGGCTGTACATTGCGACATACATGTCGCACGTGCTATGAAAAAAAATGTCTGTGCGATTAATTTATTAGCCCTGTAGCACGCGTGTGAAAGACAGTGAGCCACTTGTATGTAACGTTAGCGTTTTTTTCCTGAGCAATTATCAACTTTCTCAAAAGTGCTAGTTTTGTCAACGTTTTGATCTGAACCATTGTATATGATCATAAGTAACCTTAAAACAGGGCTAAACATGCATTTTCCCTTTACTACTCCTTTAATGTACAGCCCTGCTGCCATTGTGGATTGAGTGTTCTGCCTGAGCCAATCACAGTCTCCCAGCTCCAGATTGATTTTTCCCCTCACAACTAGGTTACCAATAACGCCTGAGGATCTCCTCTAGAACAGACCAGTCTATAGAAACAGACCTGTCTATAGAAACGCCCCGTCTACAGAAACAGACCCGTCTATAGAAACAGACCCGTCTATAGAAACAGACCTGTCTATAGAAACGCCCCGTCTACAGAAACAGACCCGTCTATAGAAACAGACCCGTCTATAGAAACAGACCTGTCTATAGAAACAGACCTGTCTATAGAAACGCCCTGTCTACAGAAACAGACCAGTCTACAGAAACAGACCTGTCTATAGAAACAGACCAGTCTATAGAAACAGACCAGTCTATAGAAACAGACCCGTCTATAGAAACAGACCCGTCTATAGAAACAGACCCGTCTATAGAAACAGACCAGTCTATAGAAACAGACCAGTCTATAGAAACAGACCAGTCTATAGAAACAGACCAGTCTATAGAAACAGACCTGTCCATAGAAACAGACCTGTCTATAGAAACAGACCTGTCTATAGAAACGCCCCGTCTACAGAAACAGACCTGTCTATAGAAACAGACCTGTCTATAGAAACAGACCAGTCTATAGAAACAGACCTGTCTATAGAAACGCCCCGTCTACAGAAACAGACCTGTCAATAGAAACAGACCTGTCTATAGAAACAGACCAGTCTATAGAAACAGACCTGTCTATAGAAACGCCCCGTCTACAGAAACAGACCCGTCTATAGAAACAGACCAGTCTATAGAAACAGACCTGTCTATAGAAACAGACTACAGAAACAGACCTGTCTATAGAAACAGACCTGTCTATAGAAACAGACCAGTCTATAGAAACAGACCAGTCTATAGAAACAGACCAGTCTATAGAAACAGACCTGTCTATAGAAACAGACCAGTCTATAGAAACAGACCAGTCTATAGAAACAGACCAGTCTATAGAAACGCCCCGTCCACAGAAACACCTGTCTATAAAAAACGCCCCGTCTATAGAAACAGACCAGTCTATAGAAACGTCCCGTCTATAGACATCCTGTCTACACAAACACCCCGTCTCAGGGTCTACACCCTGTCTACACAAACACCCCGTCTCAGGGTCTATAGACACCCTGTCTACACAAACACCCCGTCTCAGGGTCTATAGACACCCTGTCTACACAAACACCCCGTCTCAGGGTCTATAGACACCCTGTCTACACAAACACCCTGTCTAAGGGTTTATAGACACCCTGTCTACACAAACACCCCGTCTCAGGGTCTATAGACACCCTGTCTACACGCTTGATACAGAAACCCTGTCTAACACACACATCCTTCCCTTTGTTCATTGTAGGCTAATAGACTCAACCACACACACACCAAGGTTATTATAGTTAACGAAAACTAACTAAAAAACTAAAACTAGGTGTGAAAAAACATTTTAGTTAACTGAAATAAAAATACAAACTAGGCTTTACAAAAATACGATAACTAACTAAAACTGTATTGTGTGTTTAACTAAAATAAACAAATTATTGAGAAAATGTCCTTAGTTTTAGTCTTTTTCATTTCATACATAAGCCTAGTATTTTGGGTGGATATGAAATCTATCCTCCATTTTTCTTCAGCTGTGCCCCTGTAACCTGACGTTCGCCAGATGGTTTTTTTCACATGGAGTGAAACAACGTGAGCTCACAAGATCAGGATGGTCTCACGAGGCTAGCGCAGAAGAAAAAAACTAAAACTAATTCTGAAACTAATAAAAACTAAACTAAGACTAAGCATTTAAAAAAAAAACAAAAAAAAAACTAGCAAACCTGCTTTAAAATTAATCAAAACTAAACTGAAATTGAAAACAAAGTTAAAACGATATAAAAATAAAAAATAATGAAAAAAGCAAAACTATTAGAACCTTGACACACACACACGCGCACGCACGCACGCACGCACACACACCCTCTGTACTCTGTAGGCCTCAGCCGGCTCTGTGGGAGAGACTGAGGAGAGAGAGGGAGGAGAGAGAGAGAGAGAGAACAGAGAGAGGGAGGAGAAAGAGAGAGAAAGAAAGAGAAAGAGAGAGAGAAAGAGAGAGGGAGAGAGAGAGAGAAAGAACAAAAGAGAGAAAGAGAGAGAATGAAAAAGAGGGAGAGGGAGAGAGTCACACTGCGGTCCATCTCCAGGTTGGTGCCAGCACAGATAAGCCCATCTGTTCAGTGGTGCGCTCTCTCTCTCTCAGAGCTGCGCAGGGTTGATCACTTCACACTTTCATGTATAGACCTCATTAATGCAGGACAGGAGGGTTTTATCTCCTATATCTCAGGTTACCTCCATACCATGATAGCATTATCCTATATCTCTGGTTACTTCTATCCTATATCTCTGGTTACTTCAATCCACTCTATCTAAAGTGAATGGTTTTCAAGATTCAAGATCTGTTTATGATCCATACATTATATCCTAGGAATACACTAGGAATCTGACTAGCGTTAAGACATACGCTGCTGTAGACGACACAGGACAGGGTGCAGGATAGGACAGGACAGGGTGCAGGACAGGACAGGACAGGGTGCAGGATAGGACAGGACAAGGTGCAGGATAGGACAGGACAGGACAGGGTGCAGGATAGGACAGGACAGGACAGGGTGCAGGACAGGGTGCAGGACAGGACAGGACAGGGTGCAGGACAGGACAGGGTGCAGGACAGGACAGGACAGGGTGCAGGACAGGGTGCAGGACAGGACAGGGTGCAGGACAGGACAGGACAGGACGCATGATGCGACAGGACAGGGTGCAGGACAGGACAGGGTGCAGGATAGGAGAGGACAGGACAGGACAGGGTGCAGGGCAGGGCAGGACAGGGTGCAGTAGGGCTACACAATTAATCGTGAATTAATCAAAATCGTGATTATGACCTCCACGATTAATTAATCGCAAAAGCCCGAAATTAATGTGATTAATCATTTTAATTATTTATTAAATTAGTGTGTGTGTGTAGAGTGGTGGATGAGCGATGTCATAGTGTGTCCAATGTGTGTGAGGTGTGTGGAACAATCAGAGGTCGTGTGCAAGTGGTCCAGGGGGGTATAGTGTCAGTGGGGGGGGGGGGCGTCGTGGGGGGACACGAGCCTCGTTAATGAGTCTGATGGCCGTGACAAAGAAGCTGTTTTTGTGGCGTGTGGAGTGGACCCCGTCCTGAGGAGAGCGGGTCAGAGAGACCGCGACCCACCCACAGACACCGCTAATGGCGGTGCTATTTACAGCTATTCATAAGGACTGGAGTGTTGTCTTTGGGGATAAGGGTGGCCAATTGACACGTGAGATGAGACTAGCCTGAACAGCTGATACAAAAATAACAAATGATGAACAATGGCTGGATATTTGACGGCCACGTCCGTAACTCTCAGTCCATCCAGGCTGAGACCCACAGGAACGCCAACCAGACCTTCATTCACTCATCCTCTACCAACCAGGCCTTCATTCACTCATCCTCTACCAACCAGACCCTTCATTCACTCATCCTCTACCAACCAGGCCTTCATTCACTCATCCTCTACCAACCAGACCCTTCATTCACTCATCCTCTACCAACCAGGCCTTCATTCACTCATCCTCTACCAATCAGGCCCTTCATTCACTCATCCTCTACCAACCAGGCCCTTCATTCACTCATCCTCTTACCAACCAGGCCTTCATTCACTCATCCTCTACCAACCAGACCCTTCATTCACTCATCCTCTACCAACCAGGCCTTCATTCACTCATCCTCTACCAACCAGGCCTTCATTCACTCATCCTCTACATTCTATTATTTGTAACAGAAGCTCCCTCTCTTCTATCCTTCTCTTCTCTTCTCCCTCTCTTCTATCCTTCCCCTTCTCTTCTATCCTTTCATCCTCTGGCACGGAGCGATGGAAAACTACCAGGCAGGACAGATGGAGGAGAGAGGGAGAGACAGAGAGAGAGGGGGGAGGGAGGGCAGGAGAGAGGAGAATGAGAGAAGGAGCAAGAGGGAGAGAGAAAGGGAGGGAGGGAGAGAGAGGGAGGGTGGGAGAGAGAGAGAGGGAGGGAGGGTGGGAGAGAGAGAGGAGAGAGGGTGGGAGGGAGAGAGAGAGAAGAGAGAGAGAGGGAGGTGTAAACTGGGTGAAAGGTGAATGTTCCCACAGTGGAAGAGACATGATAGATTACAGACGGACCTAACAGGTCATGTTTGAACAACAGCCACAGAGCTGTACTAGCTAGTCAACCCTTCCACAGAGCTGTACTAGCTAGTCAAACCTTCCACAGAGCTGTACTAGCTAGTCACATCTTCCACAGAGCTGTACTAGCTAGTCACACTTTCCACAGAGCTGTAGTAAAACCTTTAGAGCTGTACTACATAGGGATGCACAATTAATCGTGAATTAATCAAAATCGTGATTAGGACCTCTGCGATTAACTAATCGCAATAGGCCGCAATTAATGTGATTAATAATTTTGCCTTGAATTGAGTGTGCTAGGACTACATGGACGAATCACAGGCGCTTATGCTGTCTGACCAATCACATGCGTTCCCGCTGAGTGCGCTGTGCGCAGAAATTTCACTGAGAAGACAGATAGCAGTAGGTCAAGACACAAGAGTACCTGCAGCCGTGAGTAGTGAGAAAATTAGCGAAAACGAGGTCAGTGAGTTGGTAGCAAGAAAGGGATCAACGTCTGTGATTTGGGAGCATTTTGGTTATGAAAAAGATGATGTCGCTCAAGCCCAGCAGGTCATATGCAAACTGTTCAGAGCTAAAGCTATTACTTTGCGGTTAATAATTGCGATTAATATTTCAATTACCATTTTGAAGCAAATAATCGCAATTATTATCTTTTGTCATAATCGTGCAGCCCTAGTACTACAGTAGCCAGTTGGGGAAGAGATCCTTGGCAGGGATTCACTCAGCAGGTATTGGTTTGACTCAGCAAAACCAGTCAAACATGTGTGATGAGACAGTCGGCTAAACTCAGGCTAATTTCACTCATTAGCATATGTCCCCGGGCCTGCTGAAAAAACCAACTGAATAGACATGCAAAATAAACATGCTGTTGTTTGACGACCGATATCAGAAAAGTATCCAGCAAAGTCTCTGACTGACGCCCAATCACAGCACGGTAATGTTCACACCTTCAGCAGCCTCCCTTCTCGCTCCTTATCTCAACTATAGTGACCGCTATCCCTGGAACCAGATAACAGAAAGAACACACAGTAGGAAGTAGCCGAACGGCCACCGCCCCCGGTGTCCAGGGCGAAGTCCTAGCCTGATGCTCTGGGAGCCGTGTGTCTGTGAGTCAGTCTGATAGTCAGCAGGATTATGCTAAAACTACCACACCCATTTCCATGAAACCTGGTGGAGGGGTGTGGCACGGGGGCAAAGGAAGAACACATGACATTTCGGAGCGGATCCGAATCCCGGGGCGGATATTTATCATTTCCATAACATTGTCAGATAGACCAGACCGGCACATACTTCACAATGTTTAACACATCCATGCTAGTTAGCTTCTAGCAATAACGTAACCAATAGCACACTGAGATTGATTCAGCTAGTATTAGGACCCAAATAATTTACTCATGGCCTGATGGCAAAGATCAACTGCTTTAAATGAGCTAGTTATGCTCGTAGCTAGCTAGATTAGCGCTATCGGTCCTATCATATCTAGCTAGCTAGTTAGTTAGCTGAGATACATAAGAGAGCAGAGCTGAAGAGCAGCCGTTCGGCCGACCCCAGCTGTGTCAGACCCAGCTGCTCATCAAGTGCTGCCGTTTGCCGTCGTGTATCGGTACAGTTGGTAATACTGCACATGCTCACGACATGCATCATGGCAGAGGTCTGCACTCTGACTGCCCTTCTAGATGCCATTGCTACTGTAGAGGTTTAAAGATTGAAAGTGCATGCTTGCTGAATCATCAGTTATAATATTTGTGTTCTTTTAATTAGTTGTTACATCTGTGATTCAATGTAGCGTCCACATCAGGTCCTGAGAACCACGTGATCTTGATGAACCCACCGCTATCAGCTCCTGATAGCTGCTGCACAGCAGTGACTCTTATCTGTGCTACTGTATGAATGCTGCTCAGAGAGATGTCATGCCGTCTCCCTCCATGCTGTCTCCCTCCATGCTGTCTCCCCCCCATGCCGTCTCCCTCCATGCCGTCTCCCTCCATGCTGTCTCCCTCCATGCTGTCTCCCCCCATGCTGTCTCCCTCCATGCTGTCTCCCCCCCATGCCGTCTCCCCCCCATGCCGTCTCCCCCCCATGCCGTCTCCCCCCCATGCCGTCTCCCTCCACGCCGTCTCCCCCCCATGCCGTCTCCCCCCCATGCCGTCTCCCTCCATGCTGTCTCCCCCCCATGCTGTCTCCCTCCATGCTGTCTCCCCCCCATGCTGTCTCCCTCCATGCTGTCTCCCCCATGCTGTCTCCCTCCATGCCGTCTCCCCCACATGCCGTCTCCCCCCACGCCGTCTCCCTCCATGCTGTCTCCCTCCATGCTGTCTCCCCCCCATGCCGTCTCCCTCCACGCCGTCTCCCCCCCATGCCGTCTCCCCCCCATGCCGTCTCCCTCCATGCCGTCTCCCCTCCATGCCGTCTCCCTCCATGCTGTCTCCCTCCATGCCGTCTCCCTCCATGCTGTCTCCCTCCATGCTGTCTCCCTCCATGCTGTCTCCCCCCATGCTGTCTCCCCTCCATGCTGTCTCTCTCCATGCTGTCTCCCTCCATGCTGTCTCCCTCCATGCTGTCTCCCTCCATGCTGTCTCCCCCCATGCTGTCTCCCTCCATGCTGTCTCCCCTTCATGCTGTCTCCCTTCATGCTATAATCTAATCTACAATCATATCATCTGTAAACACAGGAAGTCAACCACTAAGTAGGCTAAGTGACTAAGTGACCTAGTACAGCAGTGAAATGAACCGTAATGTTGCCCTACATAACCATTCAAGTCATACTGCTGTACACGTGGTAGGTCTAGCGTTAATCATCTACTAACGTTAGTAATACAACTATTATTTTCAAATTATTTTATTTAGTATAAGAATATTTCTAGATGTTCAATACTTTTATTTACGTACATTCCTAGTTAAGTACTTTGTGGACAGTGCACCAACATGTTCAAGTCGGGGTCAAGCCCAAGTTCGTGACCCCAATTCTGAAAACCAACACAGTTTAGTTTAATTAAGAGTTAGTTATATATATATATATATAACAGATCATACAAAAACGAATGCGGGGTAAGTAGCTAACGTTAGTTACAGGTTGTTTGAAAAGCAAACCTAGCCGGTCGGTTTGAAGAAATGCACTTAGCTAACGTTACATAACATTAGCAGCTAGCTATCCACGCCTGGACACGCTTCAATGAGGGTAACGAGCAGCACGGTCTACATCTAGTGAGCTGGTTCGCGTTATCTTTGTTAATAGCCTAGCTCTCCGCTGCTCTACGTTGTTAGCAGCAAGCTAGCACTAGTTAGGAAGCTACTTAACCTAAAGTGAGCAAAGACAACATAACGGATAACGGTAATTGAGCAATTCAGTACCTTTTGTTTTGCAAACAAGCACCCAGCTGGCGAAGCCTAGTTAACGTAGCGTAGCCAACTAGGCTAGTGTGTCTATAGACTATAGTAGCTACAGATGGGCATTTCGAATAAGTAGCTACCATAGGCTAGTTAGCTAGCTAGCCTAGCATCAACCACCGGCTAGTTGACTGGCGCCCTGACAACCAACTGCTCGTAGGAATGCATCAAGCTCATTCAAGCAGACAACTTCCAAATACATCATGCTTCATGAGTTAACGTTAGCAATCTAATATGCACAAACATGTTTAAAGGGTTTGTCAACATACCTGTTTTGTATGAGAACCGAATATGCGAGTATTCGTCAGCAGAGCAGACAACTGTAACGTTAGCCAAGTTCTGACGTGGAGACTGGTTCCGTCTGTAAACTCTCTTTTCTCTTCAGTCACTGTGGCCTCCTCTCCTGTTCACATGGGCTGTACTGTAACTGTACACACACACTGGTGATGGCTCAAATATAACGGCA
This sequence comes from Borostomias antarcticus, assembly GCF_949987555.1. NCBI lineage: Eukaryota > Metazoa > Chordata > Actinopteri > Stomiiformes > Stomiidae > Borostomias > Borostomias antarcticus. The sequence continues at coordinate 6,838,967 of NC_140255.1, read as the reverse complement.
CAGACCGCGATGCTGTCCACGAGAAACACGCAGCAATACCATTGGCTCACACGCCCAGACCTAGTAGTCCCGGGTAGTCTGGGGCATAGACATTATAAAGAACTAGACTGGCCATTGTGCTGTAGAATTCCAATGGACTCACGTCCGACGTGGCAGCCATCTTGTGCAGGGCATCCCACTATGTGACGTCAATGATCCCACAGATTCACTGTGTATATTTTAAATGGTAGATGTTAGATCATCTGGGAGAAAGTCCCTGTAATTGTGCACAAGTGGGATTTCCTATCACTGGGATTAGCTGGAATGCTTGTACAGTAGGACCCCACTTATTCGAAACCAATGGGACCAAATGTCGTTCGTATCTCTGAAATGTCCGGATGACTGAAACATATGTTAAAATGCACCAAATTCAATAAGTGGTACTTGTTTCATATAGACTCATAATAGACCGATAAATACCCTTAATTACTTGTGAAAATGCATCAAAATTGCAATCAAATAGCCAACTAAACTCATACAGCCTAGCCTATAATAGGCATACAGTAGCCTAGAATAAAATAAACGAATTTCCACTTGAGTGCATGCTTTGATCAAATACAGTACTTTATTCTCAAATGAGGCCTACGCTGCATCGATAGGCTACTGTATTCACAGAACAAAATGGTATAGCCTAAAAACAACCCAACATTAGAAAAATTAGAGCAAATGATAATAAATAAATAAATAAATGAAATGACAGACAAGTTGTCGTGTCTTAGGCTATTGCAGCCTAAACAACTGATGTAGGCTAACGTGGCCTAGGCTGTAGGCTATTATTTAAAAAATACAGTAGGCCTAGTAGGCTAATCTACATGCTTACAACACGTCTGTGTTCCTGAAGTCCATTAACTGGGAACGAAAAATGACTCGATACTCCTTTGCTTCAGGTTGCTGACGTGAGTAGAGTAAGAAAGAAATGAAACGTGACAGTAGGCTACAGCCTACAGGCAACATGTAGGTCTACATACAATTCTGTTTTTATTCACAGTAGGATACAGTACATGTTTATTATGACAGATTTAAATGCAAGTAGGCCTACAGTACTGTAATGAAAATCCTACCAGTAACCAGATAGCAGGCTAAAAAAAAAAGAAACGTTTTTTAAGCCTGTCCGGTAGACCGGGAGGTTCGGATCTCTGAAGTTCGGATGAGTGGGGTTCTACTGTATTATATTGTGACAATTTTTTTTTTTTATTGTGACTTGCCAAGAGATTATAGATGCAGCCTCCCCCCTCCCCCGCCAGTATACTGTTAAGGTGTATATGGTGTATTCTCCAGGGTTCCCACTCATTTTTACCAATAAAAATTACAACTTTTCCATAATTTTTCCATAACGTCTTGATGACCATGGGAACCCTGATTCTCACTAGCAACAGTATCAACTAGAAAAACCACGTAGCGGCTAAATGCCTCCGCCCAACAATGCAAGTTGCAGTTAACATTTGGTTGGTCTTGAGAGAGGGCCCCTGTGTTGATGTGGATGGTGCTTGTGTACACTAGCTTGCTGGTATTCTAGCTGTAATGCTAGCTAACACTAATGCTAGCTAGCATTACAGCTAGAATAGCTAATGCTAATGCTAGCAAACGCTAATGCTAATGCTAACGCTAATGTGTTAGAATTAGCATTAGATAGCTAGCATTAGCATTAGCTAGCTAGCACTACCTTTATTGTTGCGTTAGCATTAGCTAGCTAGTGTTAGCGTTCAAAAGTGCCTTTTGTTTGACCTTGACCTTTGACATTTGAATACCAAAATCTAATCCAAATAATCTAATTAAATCCAACTGGACATTTTGGCCAAATATGTACAAATTCTGTCAAGCCGTTCTTGAGATATCGTGTTCAGCAGGCCAAAAACACCTTTTGTGATGTCAGTGACCCTTGACCTTTGTCCCCCACAATGTAATCAGTTAATCCTTGAGTCCAACAGGACATTTTACCTTAATATGAATAAATTCTGTTAAGCCGCAAAATACAAGTTTGACAATTAGCTATATGAGGGACTATCTCTATATACCCTCATAAAACAAGTCAAGATATTACATTACATAAAACAGTGTTAATAGTCGATGTGAGTGGAATAAATTATGTTATCCGTGTAATGTTAGCTTAGGGCAGCTAGACTAGTCTGTTATTCTAACCAGTTAGCTATGCAATTTAATTGTGAGACAAGTAAATAATTACCATTACAATACCCATATTAGGCTACCATTCTCTTCCTGCAAACGCCTACGAGTATTCATAAAACTTTAAAAGGCTAGTCTAACTGTATTTAGGCTGATACTAAAATATAATAAGAGTCACTAGTCACTTACCGAACAAAACGATTCGGCAAGCTCTGAAGCCCAACAGTAACATGTTCCAAATGATGCCCTGCATAACATGGCGGTCTCGTCGGACGAGTCTAAAGGGGGCGTGGCCAGTCTGGTCTGGCTCTTTCTCGTTCGGTGTTGTTTCGCCGGTCTAGAGCGGAAGCGCGATGACGCATCACATAATCATCCAGTCTGGACCGGAAGACGAACAGTTGTTGTAATGTTTTTACTGTAGACTGCACATGGTGAAGTTTCGAGTAGATAACATTCGCGATGGCATCACCAGGCACAACACCGACGAAAATTGTAAAAGAAGATGCGAGGAGAACTACCGGTTAAGGAAAAATAAAGCAAGCGGATGTTGGAGGCGGGCTCTACAGTCTCGAGCCGGATGATGGGGCGGGCTTAAGGCAGTGAAGTAAATAGATACCAGGCTCTTCTCCCCCGAGGAGAGACTGGTGACGCCAGGCTAGTCCCGGGACCGCCCCTGCAAACAGACCGGAAGAATGAGCCTATCTGCTTTCTCAGAAACCATCTATAACCTCCATCTGTTATTCAAACACCTCATCTATAACCTCCTAGACTGAAAAAGACTCACAGGATTCGTCTGTCTCCCTGCACTGTGCACTAGACTAGTCTATAGCCCTTTTATATACATAATAATCAATGTTGCCAACTCTTCAGTAAGGGAAGTAGCTATTGGCTGTCCCAGAAGTCGCTAGAAGTAGCTAGATGGGGGGGGGGGCATTAGCTTTTTTTTTCTTTTTTTTACAGTGCAACCCTAGTAGCCTTCATCAGCCATGTGATGATGATGATGGGCATGGAAAAACAATCTAACTATTTACTTATTTTTTTGTTGCTATATAACGTTAGCTTTTTTCTTTTAAACAACGTAGGTCTGTAAACCTAAAGAATAACGGAAAAATAATATAGCCTACAGGGTTTAATTAAAATTTAACCTAACGTCGCAGTATCTAGGTAAAAAACTAGCCGTTTCTGACAATAGGATTGGTTGTCGCGGGAGGGATCCCAGCGCGTGTGGTGTGTGTGGGGGCGAGCGAGGGAGAAAGGACGTGAAGGCAGCTTAAGTTTTTTTTTTTTTAAGCTTCTGAGTTAAAAGTCAGAAATTCTGACTTTTTTCTCAGAAGTTATTTCTGACTTTTTTCTAAGAAATTCTGACTTTAATCTCAGAAATTCTGACTTTAATCTCAGAAGTTATTTCTGACTTTTTTCTAAGAAATTCTGACTTTAATCTCAGAAATTCTGACTTTAATCTCAGAAATTCTGACTTTAATCTCAGATGTTATTTCTGACTTTTTTTCTCAGAAATTCTGACTTTAGAGTCAGAATTTCTGACTTTTTTTCTCAGAAATTCTGACTTTAAAGTAAGAAATTCTGACTTTAAACTCATAAACTTAAAAAAATAATAAACTCAGTTGTTGGCCCTAATGCTCTTCCGTACGCTTCCTTGTCAACACAATAATGCCCCAAATGACCAGAAAAAGTAGCTAAATTTGTCGCTAGTCGCTTTTCATAAGTCGCCAGGGGGGTAAATAAGTCGCCAGGGGGGTAAATCCAGTGACAAAGTCTCTAAATTGGCATCACTGATAATAATCCCACTATGGCACAGCCCACATTGGATATGGTGTAGCGTTAGAGAGAAAAGCTCTTGTCCATCAACTGAACCTCTTGTCAGGTTATGTTCTGTTTGTAGACACTTGCACAGTGATGTTTTTGCAATGGCAGAAATTCAATCACAGGTAAACCATTTTAGAGTTTATTATTATAATCATAACAATAAAGTCGATGTCTGTCTTGACCATCAATTCAACCATAATTGTTCTTTTTTTATATTTTTTTTATCACAGGCAATAGTTATAATAGTGCACTTTTTAAATTATGATACAGACATTTCTTTTTTAACACCTTATTCTACTGACCCTTAGGAATGGAGAGTAGTTTACAATCTTAGCTAGAGTGAAGCTGATGAAGGTGGTGGTGGTGATGAAGATGATGATGACAACAATGATGATGATGGTGGTGGTGGTGATCAATTATAAAGTGAATAGAGGCGGTGAAGCCGTCGAATATGGAGTCTCTCACCCGGATGGTGAGAGAGTTGAGGTTAAGGTCAAAGGTTGAAGAGTGGTGAGGGCAGACCTAGAGGTCGAGAGAGGTGAGGGCAGACCTAAAGGTCAAAGGTTGAAGAGAGTTCAGAGGGACAAAGCATGAAGCCAGAGACGGGTAGAATCAGCTAGCGCTGGACAATAGTGAGACAAAGTGTGTGCAGGTAGAAGATGGTGAGTGTGTTCTGCCAATATATTGACTGTTTTATTTTTATCTTTATTGTGTTAAAGATTCTGGCTCAGTCACATGATCATACCAAACAGCTGTCATTTCCCTAGCTGTTTTTGCCTGAAGTGTGTGTGTGTGTGTGTGTGTGTGTGTGTGTGTGTGTGTGTGTGTGTGTGTGTAACGTCCATGTACACACATTCATAAACTCGTAACCCAGTCACTTCCACAGAGGAACAGAACATGAGAGATGTGAAATCCTAGAGATGATCATCTAAGCAGCACAGCGGGTCGAGGGGGAAACCGTGACGTTATTAGCACGTTAGTAGCACGTTATTAGCACGTTATTACATGGTGTCTGTCTGAGACATGATGGGATGGAGGAAGAATATCGATGGAAAAAAAAAAGGTTAAAGTATCTTAGAATAGTTCCTGATATATTTCTGTTGGTGAAAGATTCATGCCTGTGAAATATAAATAAATAAATAAATAAATAAATAAATAAATAAATAAATAAATAAATACATACATACATAAATACATAAATACATAAATACATAAATACATAAATGCACATGTTAAGAAACACTTCAAATAAAACAATGACAAATCCCTCTGGAAACATTCTGCTGCATCCGTTGCATATTGTTCAGTATGGAAGACAGGAAAATGAGTAACAGTATCATATAATACCACAGTAGTACATGACCATCGGAACAAGCTACGCCGGCTCGGAGTGGTTCTGGATCGGTGACGCGTGGGGGTGGAGGGACCGGTTACTGGGCTCACGGGTGAAGATGGGAATGACTCTCGCTGCCGAGTCTGGGTTTAACAAGGAACAATACATGTCAGCATTCTGAGTCCAGCATCGTGGGGATGTCCATGGATGGGTGTGGAAGTCCTCTCGTCTTTTAGAGTCTGTGTGTGAATACTATGGAGCTCAAAGAGAGAGAGTCTGACTCAGTCCTGTAGATGTGGAACGCTCTTCCCAGTCTGGGATCAAACGCCGCTGGACTCCTCATGTGTTCGCCCACGTTTTTTGTTTTGTTTTTTAATATATTTTCATATTGATTTTTCAAATCAAAAAATACTTTTCTTCAGAGCAAGCTTGTCCAACGCACAAACCTTGTATTGTCTCTGAGCTCAAAAT
>NC_140255.1:6820676-6828176 GCF_949987555.1 Borostomias antarcticus | reverse complement strand
TTGCTATTTAAGGGGTTGACAGCCCACTCGCACTCCAAGCGCACTCCGCGCTAATTGGTTTGGGACGGCCCTTAACATGGCGAAGCTCGGCGTGAACGCGCAAACGGAGGGGGAGTGGATAGGGCGAGGGCTTAGGGGGTGGTTTGAGATTGGGCCGAAGTGTGTGTGAGGGGTGGGATCTGAGAGAGACAGACAGGAAGTGTGTGTGAGGGGTGGGATCTGAGAGAGACAGACAGGAAGTGTGTGTGAGGGGTGGGATCTGAGAGAGACAGACAGGAAGTGTGTGTGAGGGGTGGGATCTGAGAGAGACAGACAGGAAGTGTGTGTGAGGGGTGGGATCTGAGAGAGACAGACAGGAAGTGTGTGTGAGGGGTGGGATCTGAGAGAGACAGACAGGAAGTGTGTGTGAGGGGTGGGATCTGAGAGAGACAGACAGACAAAGGTTGTTTTTTCTAGCGGTTTTTAGATGTGAGTTAACAGTTAAAATATTCTCAACTCTCAGCTCAAGACTCAGAGTCACACTACTCACTGGCCCAGGCAGCCAATGAAATCACTGCCTGTATGACTGTTAATATGTCACTTTATTCGGCTTTCAGGGGAGGAAGTAACCATGCAGGTTCCCAGTATGAGATCAGTTTAACCAAATAGCACCCATTTGTCTTGTGTTCTGGAGTTTGGGGAGCCTGGATAACTATTCTAGAGACACAGACCTCTGTTTTACCCAGACTGCTTTGCTTCAGGCTGTTTTACCCAGGCTGCTTTGCTTCAGGCTGTTTACCCAGGCTACTTTGCTTCAGGCTGGTTTACCCAGACTGCTTTGCTTCAGGCTGGTTTACCCAGACTGTTTTTTTTAGGCTGTTTTACCCAGACTGCTTTGCTTCAGGCAGTTTTACCCAGACTGCTTTGCTTCAGGCTGTTTTACCCAGACTGCTTTGCTTCAGGCTGTTTTACCCAGCTTGCTTTGCTTCAGGCTGTTTACCCAGACTGCTTTGCTTCAGGCTGTTTACCCAGGCTGCTTTGCTTCAGGCTGTTTACCCAGACTGCTTTGCTTCAGACTGTTTTACCCAGACTGCTTTGCTGCAGGCTGTTTTACCCAGACTGCTTTGCTGCAGGCGGTTCTGAAGTGGCTGCATCTCGGTGTGATCGGCCCCAATGAGAGGAAGGAGACTCAATGAGAGAGACAGGAAGTGTGGGTGACGGCCAGACAAGAGAGTCTCTCTCTCCGCTTCTCTCTGTCTCTCCGCTTCTCTCTCTCTCTCAGCTTCTCTCTCTCTCTCTCCAAAGCTCAAATTCATTTTTTTGTCAGCAATATACAAGTCATTCCACACAGAGTCAAAAAAGTCATGCAGAATTTACAGGATGAAATTATGGAGCTGGATCAGAGTCTTTTGTCTCCTAACAGCACAGATCGTGACCGGCTTCAGCAGAAGAGACAGGAATTAGATTATTTTTTACAGGAACGAGCTAAGGGGGCTTTGGTCAGGTCAAGGTTCACCACTGTTAGGGATATGGATGCTCTCACATCCTTCTTCTTTAACCTGGAGACGTCCACCTCACAGGCAAAGCAGATGGTCTGTCTCCGTCTCCCTGACGGCACGGTGAGGACTGACCAGGCTCAGGTGAGGAAGCATGCATGGAGTCCTACAGCGCCCTCTTCAGGACGGAGGAGTGTAGCAGAGAGTGTGTGGACGAGCTGCCTCAGCTGACCTCGGTGACAGAGGGGTCCTGGAGGTGAACATCTCTCTGGAGGAGCTCACTGCTGCTGTGGGTCAGATGGCTGCTGGGAAATCACCTGGGCTGGACGTCTGGGAGCTGACCTCTGGGAGGTGCTTCAGGAGTGTTCTCAGACGGGACTGTTGCCGGCATCCTGTCGGTGTGCGGTGCCGTCACTTCTCCCAAAGAAAGGAGATTTGGCTCTCCTGCAGAACTGGAGACCAGTGGCGTTGTTGTGTGAGGACTACAAGCTCCTCTCGAAAGTTCTTGCCAACAGACTTAAGAACTTTTTGGAGTTACTGGTCCATAGAGACCAGTCGTACTGTGTTCCGGACAGATCAATCATGGACAGTATTTTTCTGATGTGAGATATGGTTGATGTGTGTAAATTATGCTGCATTGATGTTGGCATTATATATTTGGATCAAAAAAAGCATTTGATAGGGTGGACGGACCATGGTTACCTTTTTTCCACTTTGAGGGCGTTTGGTTTTGGTGAAGGTTTTTTGTCACTGTTGGGTTTATTGTATAAGGATTGTGTGTGTTTGGTTAAAGTGGGGGGGGGGCTGAGTGGTCCAGTGCAGGTGTGGAGGGGCATCAGGCAGGGGGGTCCTATTTCTGGACAGCTGTATACGTTAGCCATTGAGCCACTTGTGAGCAGGTTAAGAGCGAGGGTGTCGGGGCTGATGTTACCGGGGTCGCCTCAGCGTCCCTCGCTGGTGGTGATACGCTGACGATGTTAGCGTGGTCGTTAAAGACCAGGGGGATGAGGAGTCCCTGGGCAGCAGTCTCCTTATCTATGAACGGGCATCATCAGCCAGGATCACCTGGGGGAAGAGGGCAGCATTGCTGGTTGGCCGGGGGGCAGGTAGGGGAACTCCAACGTTGCCTGGGAACCTCAGCTGGGGCAGGCAGGGCTTGAAGGTCTTGGGGGGTTTTCTGGGAACTGAGGAGTTTCAGAGGAAGAACTGGGATGGGCTATGGAGAGAGTGTGTGCCAGACTGTCTAAGTGGAAATGGTTGCTACCACAGCTGTCCTATCGGGGGAGGGTCTTGATTGTTAATAACTTGGTCGCCTCGACCCTTTGGCACAGACTGACAGTCCTGCCTCCACCACGGGGCCTGTTTAGGGGATCCAGAGGGCAGTGGTGGACTTCTTCTGGTCGGGGCAGCACTGGCTGAGGGCAGCGACTCTGTCCCTGCCGGTAGAGGAGAGAGGACAGGGCCTGGTGGACATCGCCTCTCATATTAAATATCAGCTTTCAGGCTGCAGACGGCTCGAACCTCGAACCACTGACCCTTTGATCATTGAACGACCCGCTCTACCAACTGAGCTACAGCCGCCCCCTTTTATAAACTGACAGGGAACATAGAGGGGTTTGGGCGCATCTGGGGGGTGCAGGGGGTCCTCTGTTCTGTGAGGGAGAACTCTTTGGTTCTCGGGTTCTGATGTGGTTTTTATTTAACTTGTGACAAAAGGACAATGGGGTGAACATGCCTGGTTTTGGAAATAAAAGTTGTTGTTTTTGAATTCAAATTCTCTCTCTCAGCTTCTCTCTCTTCTCTCTCTCTCTCTCTATCCCATGAACACAGAGAGGTCTCTCCTCTGTGGAGGAGTCCTGAGCAGAACTCACAGAGAGGAAGGCGTGGACGATGTCTGCTTTGACGGAGCTCAGCGGCTTGTCTCTGATCACCACGAAGATCTGCTCCTCCTTCTCCATACTGATGAAGTTCCCGAACCACGACTTCTTAGCCAGCCTGGGGGGGGGGGGGGGGGCGTCGACACACACACACACACACACACACACGCACACACACACACACACACACACACACACACACACAAGGTACTGTTAAAATGAGCTGCTCCTGAGCAGAGAAGTGGCTGTAGGTTGTGTGTGGTCAGAGACTTACTCAGGGCTGGATTCCGGGGTCAGGCTGGACATGTCCTCTGAGGTCGGCACTGGAAACAGGCGCAGGGGTCGGGATGAGAGCAGGGATGAGAGCAGGGATGAGAGCAGGGGACAGACTACATGGAGGCCGGTCCTATACTATAGTAGACTTGTATGTATGTATGAATGTATATGTTCTAATTACTGTAGTAATATCATAGTAGGGCATCTGTGTTTTCATAGTAACCAGGCCTACCTGTCACATATTCGTTTAATGGGTCAATGAAAGTGAAATAAAACGATAACTTCTACTATCGGTACTGTAAGAGATGATATGCGTTCCTAGCCTCTTTTTCTTTTTTTTAAAACCTGCTTTACCATTCAGAATCAGCATCATCAACTTCTAGTTTAAAGGTATCTACGTAAATAACCCAGTTCTGCTATTACAGGAAGTCCCTGCACACCACCCGGTCGTGACCTTCGACCTCGCGACCCTCTCACCCTGCAGCTTGCGTCGGTGGAAGCGCGGCGACCCCAGCAGGTTGTTCTTGAAGGAGTTGAGGCGCGTCCTCCAGTGGGCGGAGCTACTGGCCGCCATGCCGCCGCTACCCCCGGGGCTGGAGGGCGGGGTGAGGGAGAGGGAGCCCACGCCCCCGCCGCCGCCGCCACCTCCCTCCGCCCGCGAGGAAGAGGAGGAGGAGGAGGAGGAGGGTGGGGTGGAGGAGGAGGGGTGGTGGGCGTGGTGGACGGGTGTGCCCAGCGGCGTGGGGAGCGGCGAGCCCTGAGGGGTGACCTGCGGGGGGGCAGAGTTGGGATAGAAGCTCTTAGTCACCGACTTGAGGACGGAGGAGGAGGAGGGGAAGAAGAGGAAGCGTGGGATGGGGGAGAGGAGCGGGGAGGGGGAGGGCGAGCGGGAGGGAGGGCCGTGGAGGGGGAGGGACTTGATGGGCTGCAGGTGGGGCCGGTCGGCAGGGGGGCCCTTGGGGGGCAGCGTCTGGGTCTTTGGGCTCTGAGGGGGTTTGAGCTTGTCCTGGGCGCGGGCCGGGCGCGGCGTGGTGGAGCTCTTGGGGCCGTCCTTGGCGTGGGGCGCGGCGGCGGCCGTGACGTCTGATTGGCTGAACGTGAAGACGGGGCTCTGATAGGACTGGGGGAGGGGGGGGGTGGGGGGTGGGATGTAACAGAAGAAGGAGAGAGAGAGAGGGATGGAGAAATGGAGAGAGAAGGATGGAGATGAGTCATGGTGGTGGCAGCAGAGTGTTATGGTGTGAAGACTCTACTGGAATGTACCGGAAATATCTGTCTCACTTCCTACCTTCTCGCATAGCAAATCCACTCAATATTAACAACTATAACCAGACCAGCAGCTGATGTCCAGGACCGGGGGACCAGAGCAGGTCTTTAGAGAGTCTGAGAATCTTCTGACTGTTTCCAACTTCCAGTTGTGGCCGTGTCTCTGTGACTGTGGGAGTAATAGCGCTACTCTGACTGCTGCTTTTGTTTCTGGCTGCTCCACAATGTTGAAATATCCAGTTTGGTAAAAGCTCATGACAGCTTCCATGTAAGAGAACCCTATGAGCAGAGAGAGGACTGTGGAACGTGTCCCAGGGCCCCGCATAATCAACATTAACCCTCGTCATAAATGCTAGTAACAAACAAGGTCGTCACAGCGTCGTTCCCGTGTCTGTGTCAGTCTGGGGATTAATGCTTGTGAGCGTGAACGTGATGTAGAGAGAGAGAGAGGGAGAGAGAGAGGGAGAGAGGGAGAGAGAGAGGGAGAGAGAGAGGGAGAGAGGGAGAGAGAGAGAGAGAGAGAGAAAGAGGGAGAGGAAAGCAGAAGTATGGAAATGCCAAAGGAACTCCGGGCGTGAAATACTTTGAGATAGCTGAGTCATGGTGCATATAATGTTGTGTGAAATGACTCAAGTGATGGAACAACTCGAGAGAGAGAGAGAGAGAGAGAGAGAGAGAGAGAGAGAGAGAGAGAGAGAGAGAGAGAGGGGGGGGGGGGGTTCATTTGCTTGGCTGAGCTACAGTTTTATAAAAACACCCATATGCATAGTAATCAATTGGAGCGTAATGGATTGAGATCAGAGATTAATTGAAAAGGGGGTGGCCAACAGAGCCTTACCCTGGGGATCAGAGGTTAATTGAAAAGGGGGTGGCCAACAGAGCCTTACCCTGGGGATCAGAGGTTAATTGAAAAGGGGGTGGCCAACAGAGCCTTACCCTGGGGATCAGAGGTTAATTGAAAAGGGGGTGGCCAACAGAGCCTTACCCTGGGGCTGCTCAGCGGACTGGACGACAGACCCGTGGACGCTCCGCTGACAGAACGAGACCTGCAACCACCAGATACACCACAAACACGAGTCAGCAGAAAATCTGTGTGTGTGTGTGTGTGTGTGTGTGTGTGTGTGTGTGTGTGTGTGTGTGTGAGTGTGTGTGTGTGTGTGTGAACGTGTGTGTGTGTGTGTTTGTGTGTACCTCTGGCTGTGTGCGCGTGTGTGTTTGTGTGTGTGTACCTCTGGCATTGTGTGTGTGTGTGTGTGTGTATGTGTGTGTACCTCTGGCAGTGTGTGTGTGTGTGTGTGTGTGTGTATGTGTGTGTACCTCTGGCTGTGTGTGTGGATGCGAGGGCAGGTCGCAGGTGAAACACACCTAATCCCACAGTACTGGGTCGTAAACAAAAACAAAAAAAGTAAAAAAAAAGTGCAGTAGCCCGCAAGTGCTAAAAGAGCTACAGTAGTTCAAGCTAAAGTGATGAGATACATTTTTAGGTTTCTTTTTAAGCTATTCAGCGAGCTGGCTTCCCTGATATCTATAGGTATTGTGTTCCATAGCTTTGGGCCATAATTGTCAAAGGCTGCACTCCCAGTCTTCTTCTGACTATTGCTGGGAACTTCTAGTGAACCAGCAGTGGATGATCACAGTGTTCTTAAAGGCACATAGTTGACAATGTAACTCGGTCCTCGTCCATTAAGGGCTTTGTATATTAGGAGGAGGACCTTCAAATCAACTCTACATGTTAGTGGAAGCCGATGCAGAGCAGCTCAGACTGGACTAGTGTGCTCTCTCCTCTTGGTTCTGGTTAACTGTCGGGCTGCAGAGTTTTGAATGAGCTGAAGTCTCTCTGTGGTTTTGGGGCGGAGGCCAGTAATTACAGTAATCGAGTCGTCTTGAAATAAAAGGATGAATCGATTTTTCTGCATCCATTTGATTTATAAATGTCCGTACTTTAGGTATGTTTCTAAGGTGGAAAAATGAGGTTTTCGTCACCTTGTTAGTATGGGACTTGAAGCTTAGATCTGAATCTAGGATAACACCAAGACTTGTAACCTCAGGTTTAATCCAGGATGTCAGTTTCCACAGATTTTTAAACAGCATTTCTCTTTTAGTTTTAGGGCCGATCAGTAGGATTTCAGTTTTGTCCTTATTTAGCTTTAAGAAGTTATTGCTCATCCATGTATTTATTGCTAGAAGACAGGTAGTAATGGAGTGAATAGCTGCAGAATCGTTTGGTTCAGCAGAGATGTACAGGTGTGTGTCATCCGCTATGCAAACATACATTGTGACTAACGACATCCCCAAATGGCAGCATTTATAGTGAGAATAGTAATGGGCCAAGGCAGCTCCCTTGTGCAACCCCCAAAGCAGGTGTCATGTTTCTCAGACGCATGATCTCCAAGCCTGACATAGAACTTTCTCCCTTTGGTGTATGTTCTGAACCACTTAAACACACAGTCAGACAGACCAACCAGCCTTTCAAGACGATTGATTAGGATGTCATGATCGATCGTATCAAATGCTGCACTTTGGTCTAATAGGACAAGAATGGAGACATTATTTGCATCAGTTTGAGGTCACAGATTATTTTAGTAAGAGCAGTTTCAGTGCTGTGG
>NC_140255.1:6808176-6815676 GCF_949987555.1 Borostomias antarcticus | reverse complement strand
ATGATGTCGGAGCCCGGCCCTAATCTGACCATGGTGTCGGAGCCCGGCCCTAATCTGACCATGGTGTCGGAGCCCGGCCCTAATCTGACCATGGTGTCGGAGCCCGGCCCTAATCTGACCATGGTGTCGGAGCCCGGCCCTAATCTGACCATGGTGTCGGAGCCCGTCGGGTTTATAGACCTCTAAGACAGATGGACAAAAACACACAGACACACACACATACACACACACACACATACACACACACACACACACACACACACACACACACACACACATACACACACACATACACACACAGACACACACACACACACACACACACACACATACACACACAGACACACACACACACACATACACACACACACACACACACACACACACCCACACGCGGGGCTGACACCTACTCCTCCCTCTGCAGGTCCCTGGTGAGCTTGGCGCGGTCCCTGAAGCAGCCCAGCGAGTGCATGCTGTCCAGAACGTCCGGGTCCAGCTCGGACAGCGCCAGGATCCGACCCACACACACACGCCTGGGGGCCGGCTGCTCCGGGCTCGGCTCGTTACGACCCCCCCTACACACACACACACACACACACACGCACGCATCAGCACATACAGTACGTGAACCATAAACACACAGACACACACGGACACACGTCAACACATATATGAACCTAACACACACACACACACAGATGTCAACACATACATGAACCATACACACACACACACACGTCAACACATACAGTACATAAACTGTACACACACACACATGCACGTCAGCACATACATAAACCATACACACACACACACACACACACACCACAGTAATCCATACATGAAGCTCACCACACACACTATTAACCTCTGAGTTCATATTCAGTGTGGTTTCTGTCTGTACTCACTGATACCACGTGTGTTTCTGAATGGCCTCCAGCTGTGAGGGCAAGAGGGCAGATGGACTGTTAGAGCAGTCTGTCCCCCCCACTAGTCCATACATCCCATAATAATAAACACTGTTCCCCCTGGGGTCTCCCCACTAGTTCATACATCCCATAATAACAACTACATACTGCCCCCAGCATATTCATTTGTGCGATGAGTGAAAGTATTATTTTGTGAGAACTACTGTATAAATACATGGCATTGTGGATTCACAATATTACAAAAGTTACAAAATGAGATAATAAGTACATAAATACTTTCACAATACAGTATAAACAGCAAATGGTAAATGGTCTACACTTATATAGCACTTTTATCCAAGGCGCTTTACAATGGCCTCTCATTCACCCATTCACACACACTAATGGTGGCAGCTGCCATGCAAGGGTCTAGCCTGTTCATTGGGAGCAGTTTGGGGTTCAGTGTCTCGCCCAAGGACACTTCGACATGGAGAGAGGAGGAGCCGGGATTCAAACCGCCGACCCTACGATCATTGGACGACCCGCTCTACCTCCTGAGCCACAGCCGCCCAGCTGTGGTGAGGGGGTGTGGTCTGGTGAGGGGGTGTGGTCTGGGGAGGGGGTGTGGTCTCCGTACCGTGAGCCTCTTGTCGGGGTTAACCTCGATCATGCCCCGGAGCAGAGCCTGGCAGTCGGGGGGGATGAAGTGGGGCATGTGGAACACACCGCTCTTCACCTTCTCCAGCAGCTGACGCAGGTTGTCATGGTCAAAGGGCAACGCACCCTGATGGAGGGGGAGAGAGAGGGGGAAGGATGGAGAGAGGGGGAGAGAGAGAGAGAGGGAGGGATGGAGAGAGGGAGGAATGGAGAGAGGGGGAGAGAGAGAGAGGGGGGGGAGGGATGGAGAGAGCGGGAGAGAGAGAGAGATGGAGGGATGGAGAGGGGGAGAGAGAGAGAGAGGGAGGGATGGAGAGGGGGGGAGAGAGAGAGAGAGAGGGGGAGGGATGGAGAGAGCGGGAGAGAGAGAGAGGGAGGGGGATGGGCAGGGGGAAGAGAGAGAGGGGGGGAGGGATGGAGAGAGGGAGAGAGAGAGAGAGGGGGGGATGGAGAGAGGGGGAGAGAGAGAGAGAGGGAGGGATGAAGAGGGGAGTAAAGAGAGAGAGAGCGGGAGAGAGAGAGAGGGAGGGATGGAGAGGGGGGAGAGAGAGAGAGAGGGAGGGATGGAGAGGGGGAGGAGAGAGAGAGAGGGGGAGGGATGGAGAGAGGGAGAGAGAGAGAGAGAGAGAGAGAGAGAGAGAGAGAGAGAGAGCGAGATAGAGGGGGAAGGGTGGAGAGAGGGGGAGAGAGAGGGGGAGAGAGAGAGAGAGAGAGAGAGAGAGAGCGAGATAGAGGGGGAGGGGTGGAGAGAGGGGGAGGGATGGAGAGAGGGGGAGAGAGAGGGAGAGAGAGGGGGAGAGAGCGAGATAGAGGGGGAGGGGGAGAGAGAGGGGGAGAGAGAGGGAGAAGGGAAGGAGAAAGAGAGAGGGCTCAACTGGTCAAGCTAGGGTTACAGTAGAGGTTCGATCACACCGGCCGTTTACGCCATTACTGTCCGTAGCTCCGCCCCTCTGGGGGAGATTAGGAGCACGTTATTGTATCAACACAGTGCTACATCAGGGGCCTCATTTATCATTGAGGTACGCCTTCTTTTACACGGTCTTTTTCGCGATTTCAGGCGTACGCCATTTCCCCCCCCCACATTGCGATTTATCAAGCCGAAAGGGCGGAAATTTAGTCGCCTTTCTCCGCGCTTTTGTACGACACCTCTCAAGTTGTCGTACCGATTTACACGGTGTTCTACGCCCTTTTTGAACACAGGGGGAACTGGCGACGCAGGTGGTGCGTCGGTGAATTACTATGTTTGACGGAGAGAATAAGAGCGACAGTTCATGAACGCACAAACATGTAGGCTAATAGCCCAATTCAGCACTAACATATATCGCAATGCAAGATTAGACGTGTCCTCTAACCGGCTCATTAATGGTCCGATATGGATTTGTTCCCCAAACTGAACCTATGCGCTGTCCCAAACCTTTCCGCGCTATATGTCACACACCTAATGCAGGCACTCCATCAAACGGCAATAATTGACCAATTAGATTGTCATTAATATGTGATCATGTGGACCTGTTTGCTCTTTGGTAAGCATATAAATGACAGTCCTCCTGTGCGTAATGCGAGCCTAAATGAATCCAGCGCTACTCGGCCTACTGGCCGAGATAGAACTCCAAAGAGGTGACGGCGATGGCGACTGCACCCACATAAGGGCACCATCAGTGAATTAATACGTCTATGTGAATCGCTAAAATGTGCACACTATAAATACCCAAATCATATGTGACGCCGACATGCTCATCACAAGTGTAGTGGCACGGTGGCCTGGCTCCACGCATGACTCATCCATCCTGGCGCACAGCAGGGTAGGGGCTAGACTGGAGGCAGGCGCTGCGCGTGACGGCTGGCTTGTTGGTGTGTCCATAGCCAAGATACATATTCTTTGTCTTATTTACTTTAATCTTTATTAGCATTTTCCATCCATACAACGACAATACAATAAAACATAAAAACTTACAATAACAGCTTATGGGTACTTCCATCCATGCAGCTTTTTTTTCTTACTCAAATATGACAATTTTAATATTAGTGGTATCATCACACTTCCTTCTATAATCCATCCATTTTTCCCATCTCCCTTCAAACTTTCCTTCCTGCATCCTCAATGCATAAATAAATCTCATAAATCTCCTCCACAACACCCACCACTGCTCCTTGGTTGGGGGTTCCACCTTATACCAAGCGCTCGTTATTGTCTTTTTACTAGCAACCAATAGTACTTTCACTAGGTATCTGTCCCCTCCTTGTACATCATTCTGTTATGTTTGCCAAGATGTATATTCAAAGCTGATAAGAATGAGAACCAGTCAAGACCCCACCACAAAATGAGGACCCAAGCCCTCAGCCCCCTCCCCGTCATGAGGTTTACCAGCGGGGCCAAAGGGCCCACACTGAGGTCATGCGCCAGCTATGAAGACACAAACAAGTAAGGTTCACATTTCTACCATTTTATTGTCTGTTGGTGGGTGACTGTGTGAGGTGTGTGAGTGCGTTTGTGAGTGAATGTGTGAGGTCCGTGAGTGTGGTAGTGAGTGACTGTGTGAGGTCCTTGAGTGTGGTAGTGAGTGACTGTGTGAGGTCCTTGAGTGTGGTAGTGAGTGACTGTGTGAGGTCCGTGACAGCATGTGTGAGGGAATGAAGTGCAGTGAGGATGTCCTGTTGGCTCTGGTGGTGTAGTGTGGTGACCTCCACCAACTGCTGAACAACTGCCCCACAACTGCCCCAATCCCTTCTGCCATTTCCCTCTGGGCCTCTAGGGTCATGAGCCTCCAGCACAGCGTCTGATAGGAAGCCCAGCCCTCAGGGACCCTTGAGGCAGGGACGCTGGCAGCCGGAGGTGGAGGCGTGGGCGGTGGAGACGGAGGCGCTGGAGATGGCACTGGAGGTGGAGGCCGGTGCGCTGGAGGTGGAGGCACTGGAGGTCGTGGCACTGGATGTAGAGGCTGCAACCGGCGGGGGCACGACCGTCAGGTCAAGGACCACTGCAGAGTCCCACCCCACGTCAGAGTCTGGAGAAACAATTTCAGTCATTTTCTTTGAGTTTGTCTGTTAACTTGATTATGCATTAAACATTTTATTGTGTAGCCATATTCAATTGATATGTTTTTCTGTTGGCAGCCAAATAAATGCTTAAGTGTGATTTACCGGGTGATTTAGATGAGAGTCTTAATAATGTGGTCTAACATTATGAAGTGGTCATCTGTGTTATCGTTCCCTGTTTTTGGTCCTGAATCAATCATAGCCTACCACAGAATGTGTGGAATGTTTGCTTTCCTCACAGCCACATGATACAGCATGTCCGTGTAGACTACGCCACATACAGGATGCACAAAACGTACAGTAGGCTACCTAAACTGTAGGAGCGATCAGACAAATGTAGGCTCGTACAAATAGCTTACCTTCCGAAGATGATTTTCTTTCCTCGCGTGGACCTCACCAACAAGCACATGCACCTCCGTCTCCGAAAAGTTTCTCTTCTTTCCGCGTTTTTCCATAAACGTCTTTGTCTGTCCTAATGCTCCACGCTATATTATGTCGGTTCCTTCCGGGGTATCCACGTTGTGCCCTGTCATAGTTTTGACCATATATGGTTGAATTTGAGCGTGGAGAGGGCGGAACACGGGGCGCGTGCGCGTACGCTCTCTTCTCCGCCAGTCTCGGATTTCGGAGCGTACGACATTTTTGATAGATCCGAAAAGCGTGTAAATATTCTCGTCGTACGCTACATTTCGCATTTTCCGCGTTTTCGTCGTACGCCCTCTTTTACACCAGAATTTACACGCTCTTTGATAAATGAGGCCCCAGGCCTGGATCCAAACGCATAAACACTGTAGAGTCGATGCGCGTCATAAAACTTCCCCTTCCTCCCTGAGCCAAACACCGCTGGTTCCAGGAGGAGACTGGAGGTCTGAGATGAGTCATGAGTCATTAATGTGAATCTGACTCACCACCAGCAGAGCGAACAGGATGACCCCACAGCTCCAGACGTCCGCCCTCCGACCATCATACTTCTCCCCCTGACAGAGAGAGAGAGAGAATGAGAGAGATAGGGGGAGAGAGAGGGAGAGAATGAGAGAGAGGGAGAGATCGAGGGAGGGAGAGAGAGAGAATGAGAGAGAGATAGGGGGAGAGAGAATGAGAGAGAGAGAGGGGGAGAGAGAATGAGAGGGGGGGCAGAGAGGGAGAGAGGGGGAGAGAGAGAGAGGGAGAGAGAGAGAGAGAGAGGGGGGAGAGAGAGAGAGGGGGGGGGAAGAAAGCGAGAGGGAGAGAGATAATGAGAGGGGGAGAGAGAGAGGGAGAGAGAGGAAATGGAGAATGAGAGAGAGAAAGATAGAAAGAAAGCAAGAGAGAGGGAGAGAGAGAGAGAGAGAGAGAGAGAGAGAGAGAAAGGCGATGTGACAGTAGCATCTTTAATCATTTCGTAATGTAATTTTCCCAACACTATGATGTGCTGTACTGACATTATTTGGGTGGGATAGCATCTAAGCTGATAGCAGCCTTACCCGAATCACTTCTGGACAGGCGTAGTGTGGCGATCTGACATAAAACAACATTCAATTAGACTCTGAAGTGATGCGACAACATGAAGACATGAAACATACTGTACATCTCCAGAGTGGTACGGTCCCCATAGATTACCTGACCAACACACACACACACAGACACACACAGACGCGTCCCAGTACTCACCCACAGCTGGTTTCCAGCAGGCTGTCTCCCACCTGCAGCGACGCCATGCCGAAGTCGGCGATGCGGATGTTGTTCTTCTCGTCCAGCAGAAGGTTCTCTGGCTTCAGGTCTCTGTGGCTGAGAAACACGACACAACGTTCACCACAAAACTACAACTCCCAGCGCCATTACTACTCCTTTAACACAGTTCACCACAAAACTACAACTCCCAGCACCATTACTACTCCTTTAACACAGTTCACCACAAAACTACAACTCCCAGCACCATTACTATTCCTTTAGCACAGTTCACCACAAAACTACAACTCCCAGCACCATTACTACTCCTTTAACACAGTTCACCACAAAACTACAACTCCCAGCGCCATTACTACTCCTTTAACACAGTTCACTACAAAACTACAACTCCCAGCGCCATTATTACTACTCCTTTAACACAGTTCACCACAAAACTACAACTCCCAGCCTCATTACTACTCCTTTAACACAGTTCACCACAAAACTACAACTCCCAGCGCCATTACTACTCCTTTAACACAGTTCACTACAAATCTACAACTCCCAGCGCCATTACTACTCCTTTAACACAGTTCACTACAAAACTACAACTCCCAGCGCCATTACTACTAATTTAACAGTTCACCACAACACTACAACTCCCAGCACCATTACTACTCCTTTAACACAGTTCACCACAAAACTACAACTCCCAGCACCATTACTACTCCTTTAACACAGTTCACCACAAAACTACAACTCCCAGCGCCATTACTACTCCTTTAACACAGTTCACCACAAAACTACAACTCCCAGCGCCATTACTACTCCTTTAACACAGTTCACCACAAAACTACAACTCCCAGCACCATTACTACTCCTTTAACACAGTTCACCACAAAACTACAACTCCCAGCGCCATTACTACTCCTTTAACACAGTTCACCACAAAACTACAACTCCCATCGCCATTACTACTCCTTTAACACAGTTCACCACAAAACTACAACTCCCAGCGCCATTACTACACCTTTAACACAGTTCACCACAAAACTACAACTCCCATCGCCATTACTACTCCTTTAACACAGTTCACCACAAAACTACAACTCCCAGCGCCATTACTACTCCTTTAACACAGTTCACCACAAAACTACAACTCCCAGCGCCATTACTACTCCTTTAACACAGTTCACCACAAAACTACAACTCCCAGCGCCATTACTACTCCTTTAACACAGTTCACCACAAC
>NC_140255.1:6775676-6803176 GCF_949987555.1 Borostomias antarcticus | reverse complement strand
AGAGTATCGCATTATTCACTGTAGGCTACATGAACATAGTAGATAAGATTCGAGGAACCATGCACAGCTTATAGTTCATTATGAGGATTTCCCAAGGAACTGAATATGGTCCAACATGATTTTTCTATGAAGCTTCGTTTTATTTGAATGACATCTGAATATGGAGTAGTCCTCACAGTTTTGACAAACACACTCAGCAGTGTATAGTAGACTATATGGGGCGTAAATAGCAGTGTATAGTCGGCTATATGGGGCATAAATAGCAATGGCCATAATCATGGCCACTCTAGTCGTCCCCAAGGCTGGGGCGGATATGAGGAAGCTGATGTTGGACCACGAGAGAGAGAGAGAGAGAGAGAGAGGGAGAGAGAGAGAGGGAGAGAGAGGGAGGGAGAGAGAGAGAGAGAGAGAGAGATGGAGAGAGAGGGAAAGAGAGCGGGAGAGATAGAGCGAGAGATAGAAAGAGAGAGGGAAAGAGAGAGGGAGAGAGAAGGAGAGAGAGAGAGAGGGAGATAGAGAGGGAGAGAGATCGGGAGAGAGGGAGAGATAGGGAGAGAGAAGGAAAGAGAGAGGGAGAGAGAGATAGGGAGAGAGAGGGAGAGAGAGAGAGAGAGAGAGGGAGAGAAGGGGAGAGACCTCATCCCAGAGAGAGCTCCTGGACCTCATCCCAGAGACCCGTCAGCCCCCGGACCCCTTCATCCCCACTGAGGCCCTGGAGTTAACGTGACCACAGGCTCTGCTCTCCATCCGGACAGCCGTTAGACAATCAGGACCATGGAGAGCTCTGAGCCAATCAGGACCATGGAGAGCTCTGAGCCAATCAGGACCATGGACAGCAGAACCCAGCCTATATTTAACATACAGAAGCTACTGATAGGACCGATTTTCAGCAGGCGCCACGATGGCCGCCCCGATGTCTGAGTCCTGTTTTATTTGTTCTGTTTTGCACTGTCCTGTCTTTGCACTGTCCTGTCCTGTCCTGTCCTGTCCTGTCCTGTCCTGTCCTGTCCTGTCCTGTCCTGTCCTGTCCTGTCCTGTCCTGTCCTGTCCTGTCCTGTCCTGCATCCTGTCCTGTCCTGTCCTATCCTATCCTATCCTATCCTGTCCTATTCTGTCCTGTCCTGTCCTGTCCTGTCCTGTCCTGTCCTGTCCTGTCCTGTCCTGTCCTGTCCTGTCCTGTCCTGTCCTGTCCTGTCCTGTCCTGTCCTGTCTTTGCACTGTCCTGTCCTGTCCTATCCTGCATCCTGTCCTGTCCTGTCCTGTCCTGTCCTGTCCTGTCCTGTCCTGTCCTATCCTGTCCTGTCCTGTCCTGTCCTGTCCTGTCCTATCCTGTCCTGTCCTGTCCTATCCTGTCCTGTCCTGTCCTGTCCTGTCCTGTCCTGTCCTATCCTATCCTATCCTGTCCTGTCCTGTCCTGTCCTGTCCTGTCCTGTCCTGTCCTGTCCTGTCCTGTCCTATCCTATCCTGTCCTGTCCTGTCCTGTCCTGTCCTGTCCTATCCTGTCCTGTCCTATCCTGTCCTGTCCTGTCCTGTCCTATCCTGTCCTGTCCTGCACCCTGTCCTGTGTCGTCTACAGCAGTGTATGTCTTAACCCCAGTCAAATTCCAAGTATCTGTGAACCACTTACTATTCTGCGCGTGAGACACAATTAATATCTCTGAACATTCAAAGGTGAACAATGTGTGCAGCTGGTGGAAAGACCACAGTAAAAATACAAACTTTATTTACAAGTGGTCTTTATATTGTCAAATATGCACCATTTTCTTTGCATAGACAATAAAGAGTAGACTCAATGTCAAACCTATGGGCTCCATGATGGAGCATGAATATATGTTCAACATTCAGGGGGAAGCATCAGATTTCAGGGAGAACGTATCTTCGGCTGTCATTACCCCACTCCAGCAGTCCAGATGGTTTAGTCCAGTGCAATGTATAAGGAAGGGATTTCTGGGAAGGTGAAGGACCTCGAAAGATGAACCTACAAGTAGGAAAATCAGGTTATAAGCCACATAATGAGAAACCTACGTAAACATATTCGATTTAAGCACAAACCGATTCATCTAAACCATCTACAAGAGTATATGTACGTAGTAGGTGAGCAGGAAGTGAATATCTCTGAGCTTAACTCCAGGTCTAAAGCCAGACCTGCCTGCTTGTGGGGAGGCGGTGTGTCCTGCCCCTCCTACACCCCCTCAGACAGGGTCTTCACACAGACCTGGAACGCCTCCATCAGGTCCCTGCATGCCTCCTCCCCTTGCTCCCTCACACTGAAACAGGACCGCACAGATGTTCAGAAACAACAACAACAACAACGACAACAACATCAATAACAACAACACTGCGCTCCTCACCCTTCTCCCTTACACTGAAGCAGGACAGGACAGGTGTTCAGTAACAGCAGCAACAACAACAACAACAACAACAACCGCAATAACAACAACACAGTCTGCGCTCCTCACCCTTCTCCTTCACACTGAAACAGGTGTTTAGTAGCAGCAGCAACAACAACAACAGCAACAACAACAACAACAACAACACTGCACTCCTCACCCTTCTCCTTCACACTGAAATGGGACAGGTTTACAACAACAACAACAACAACAACAACAATAACAATAACAACAACAACACTGTCTGCGCTCCTCACCCTTCTCCTTCACACTGAAACGGGACAGGTTTACTACAACAACAACAACAATAACAACAACAACAACAACACTGTCTGCGCTCCTCAACCTTCTCCTTCACACTGAAACGGGACAGGTTTACTACAACAACAACAACAACAATAACAACAACAACAACAACAACAACAACAACAACTGCTGTCTGCTCAGCAGAGATTGGAACAATGTGTACCGTATGATGAGCAGCCCTATCTCCTGAAAAAGCCCAGATACTGTACTGCCCTCTGGTCTGGTACTGCCCTCTGGTCTGGTACTGGTCTCTGGTCTGGTACGGCCCTCTGGTCTGGTACTGCCCTCTGGTCTGGTACTGGTCTCTGGTCTGGTACGGCCCTCTGGTCTGGTACTGCCCTCTGGTCTGGTACTGCCCTCTGGTCTGGTACTGGTCTCTGGTCTGGTACTGCCCTCTGGTCTGGTACTGCCCTCTGGTCTGGTACTGTCCTCTGGTCTGGTACTGCCCTCTGGTCTGGTACTGCCCTCTGGTCTGGTACTGGTCTCTGGTCTGGTACTGCCCTCTGGTCTGGTACTGCCCTCTGGTCTGGTACTGGTCTCTGGTCTGGTACGGCCCTCTGGTCTGGTACTGCCCTCTGGTCTGGTACTGGTCTCTGGTCTGGTACTGCCCTCTGGTCTGGTACTGCCCTCTGGTCTGGTACTGCCCTCTGGTCTGGTACTGTCCTCTGGTCTGGTACTGCCCTCTGGTCTGGTAGTACCCTCTGGTCTGGTACTGCCCTCTGGTCTGGTACTGCCCTCTGGTCTGGTACTACCCTCTGGTCCCTCTGGTCTGGTACTGTCCTCTGGTCTGGTACTGCCCTCTGGTCCCTCTGGTCTGGTACTGCCCTCTGGTCTGGTACTATCCTCTGGTCCCTCTGGTCTGGTACTGTCCTCTGGTCTGGTACTGTCCTCTGGTCTGGTACTGCCCTCTGGTCCCTCTGGTCTGGTACTGCCCTCTGGTCTGATACTACCCTCTGGTCTGGTACTACCCTCTGGTCCCTCTGGTCTGATACTACCCTCTGGTCCCTCTGGTCTGATACTACCCTCTGGTCTGGTACTACCCTCTGGTCTGGTACTACCCTCTGGTCTGATACTACCCTCTGGTCCCTCTGGTCTGATACTACCCTCTGGTCCCTCTGGTCTGATACTACCCTCTGGTCTGGTACTACCCTCTGGTCTGGTACTGCCCTCTGGTCCCTCTGGTCTGGTACTACCCTCTGGTCCCTCTGGTCTGGTACTGCCCTCTGGTCTGGTAGTAGATGTTTGGTTTCCCCACGCAGAAGGTTGATGGTTCGTTCGGTTGACACTTAACCCATCCGTTACACCCCTGAACTAGTAGACTACTCAAACCCCTGACCCCTGACCCCTACTCACACCCCTGAACTAGTAGACTACTCAAACCCCTGACCCCTGACCCCTGACTCATACCCAAGAACTAGTATACTACTCAGACCCCTGACCCCTGACCCCTACTAACACCCCAGAACTAGTAGACTACTCAAACCCCTGACCAGACCTGGTGGACCTTTTCTACTGGGTACCCAGACTGACGCCCGGAGTGGATGTCTTCATGTCTTCATTTACAATCCACTAATAATTATTAAAAACCGTGAAGAAAATAATTTGAATAAATTAGGGATTTTAGAGTTGACAAAAAATGAAACATGACCAGAATTGAGACTAAATCCAGCCGTCTGCTGCATAATAAGCATCTCTGTGTGTGTGAGGGCTCTGGTAATGTTCCTAGACATAGATTTAAACGTTTTCCAGGAGCTCGCTTGATCATCTCGTTGACAGAGGTCAGGTAACAATGTTTACAGTTCACCTATATTGACCTTCTGGGTGAAACTGTTTTTTTGCTTCCCTCTGGAATATGTATGAAGGGCATGTCCATCCCCCCTTTGCTCTCTGTAAAGCACATTGTGTTGCCTCTGTGTATGAAATGCGCTATACAAATAAAGTTTGATTTGATTTGTATTCCTCTCATAACACCCCCAGCTGTAAGGAAACACGCAGGGCTGGCCGTGTGTGCACTGGCACCAGGGGTGAACCCCCCTATGATAGACATGGGCCGTGCCAAGTATAAACCCCCCCATGATAGACATGGGCCGTGCCAAGTATGAACCCCCCCCATGATAGACATGGGCCGTGCCAAGTATGAACCCCCCCCATGACTAGACATGGGCCATGCCAAGTATGAACCCCCCCCATGACTAGACATGGGCTGTGCCAAGTATGAACCCCCCCCATGACTAGACATGGGCCGTGCCAAGTATGAACCCCCCCATGACTAGACATGGGCCGTGCCAAGTATGAACCCCCCCCATGACTAGACATGGGCCGTGCCAAGTATGAATCCCCTCTTGACTAGACATGGGCCGTGCCAAGTATGAATCCCCTCTTGACTAGACATGGGCCGTGCCAAGTATGAACCCCCCCTTGACTTGAAATGGGCTGTGCCAAGTATGAACCCCTCCCCTTGACTTGAAATGGGCCGTGCCAAGTATGAACCCCCCCCCTTGACTTGAAATGGGCCGTGCCAAGTCTCATAGGTCAACTGTGTCCCATCTATTCTAGTCGGCGCCACATCCAGGCTACAGCACACAGATACATTACCCCTAAATATGGCTCCTCACACAGCTGAGCTGCTCTGGGCTGTCAAGAGTCCACCAAAGTCCTTTAGAAACGCACCGTTGTCTCTGCTACACCTCTCTCTCTCTCTCCCTCTCTCCCTCTCTCTAATTCTAAGTCATTGTCTCCCGTATAATCTCTCCCAGGGTGAGCTCAGATGACGTGTGGATGTGAAGTCTGGAATAGGTGCCCCTGCTTGCCTGTGTGTGTGTGTGTGTGTGTGTGTGTGTTCAGATGGGTAGTAATCCTCTCTGGAGAGTGCTAAGCCCCTGGCCCAGGCTTGGTGGTCTCTGACTCATACTGTACGTAAACAGCACACATGTTGCACGTGATGCGACTATGATAACCAGAAAATGATATTACAAATGGCATACATTTTCCAACTGTAATATAAAATCGGTATATACTTTATTTATCATGATGCATAGTGTAGGTTCAGATTGCAATTCTGTATGAATACAAATAGATACAGTAATGTTTTCAAATGTGAATAAAAATGTCCCAGTTTTCCTCATGGAAGCACGGTGCAACTCACCACTTGTCTACGTCAGCGTGGATGACCTGACAGGCTGCTGGAACAGCCTCTGAGTCTGGCATGGTGAGGCTGATGACCTGACAGGCTGCTGGAACAGCCTCTGAGTCTGGCATGGTGAGGCTGATGACCTGACAGGCCGCTGGAACAGCCTCTGAGTCTGGCATGGTGAGGCTGATGACCTGACAGGCCGCTGGAACAGCCTCTGAGTCTGGCATGGTCAGGCTGATGACCTGACAGGCCGCTGGAACAGCCTCTGAGTCTGGCATGGTCAGGCTGATGACCTGACAGGCCGCTGGAACAGCCTCTGAGTCTGGCATGGTGAGGCTGATGCCTTCACTTGACTTCTACTGAGACAGCCTGCAGGGAAATCTACAACAGCAAGAGCTTCAGAGAGACCGAGAGAGAGGGGGGAGGGAGAGAGAGAAGGAGAGAGAGACAGAGAGGGAGGGAGAGAGAGGGAGGGAAAGAGAGAGAGACAGGGAGAGAGAGGGAGGGAGAGAGAGAGAGGGAGAGAGAGACAGAGAGAGAGAGAGAGAAGGAGAGAGAGACAGAGAGAGAGAGAGAGAGGGAGGGAGAGAGAGACAGAGTGAGAGAGGAGAGAGAGAGAGAGAGAGAGAGAGAGTGGGAGAGAGAGACAGAGAGAGAGAGAAGGAGAGAGAGCGAGAGGGAGGGAGAGAGACAGAGAGAGAAGGAGAGAGAGACAGAGAGAGAGAGAGAGAGAGAGTGGGAGAGAGAGAAGGGTTGACAGAAAGATAAACATGTCTTGACGCTTTGTTAATATTGTTATAATATTGTTCACTTGACATTCTTGTCAATAAAGCTTATTGAATTGAATGTGAGAGTAAGAGGTTGGTGTCAGAGAAGCTGAGTGACATTTAAAGCATGATTTCTAAAACTATAGGGAGTTAGGATTTCAGAGTTTATACAGTATAACTGGATGACTCACCAATACAGCGATGGCACTCACATACCCTCTCTCTCTCTCTCTCTCTCTCTCTCTCTCTCTCTCTCACACACACACACATTCCAGTTCCCCTTCTACACAATCAGAAGTCGTGTTTTTAGCAGGGTTGTGAAGTTCGGGGTTTCTAAAGTTACATCACCCTTCTTCTTCCTTGACCTCATCCTCCCCCTTCACCTCTGACCTCCCTCACCCCTCGTCATGTTCCTCACCTCTGACCTCCCTCACCCCTCGTCATGTTCCTCACCTCTGACCTCCCTCACCCCTCGTCATGTTCCTCACCTCTGACCTCCATCACCCCTCGTCATGTTCCTCACCTCTGACCTCCCTCACCCCTCGTCATGTTCCTCACCTCTGACCTCCCTCACCCCTCCCTGACCTCTGACCTCCCTCATCCCCAGTGTTGCCCTCTGTCCTGTTTCACGCTGGTATCTCTCTAAGCCCCGCCCTCTGTCCTGTTTCACGCTGGTATCTCTCTAAGCCCCGCCCTCTGTCCCGTTTCACGCTGGTATCCCTCTAAGCCCCGCCCTCTGTCCCGTTTCACGCTGGTATCCCTCTAAGCCCCGCCCTCTGTCCCGTTTCACGCTGGTATCCCTCTAAGCCCCGCCCTCTGTCCCGTTTCACGCTGGTATCCCTCTAAGCCCCGCCCTCTGTCCCGTTTCACGCTGGTATCCCTCTAAGCCCCGCCCTCTGTCCCGTTTCACGCTGGTATCCCTCTAAGCCCCGCCCTCTGTCCCGTTTCACGCTGGTATCCCTCTAAGCCCCGCCCTCTGCCAGCCAGCCTTTCAAATGAAAATGCAAATCCAGAGCTTTGCTGTGACCAGATAACAAAACAGATAATCAACGCCCTTAAATCACTCTCTGCAGGGTGCTGCCAGCGCAGCTTTATTAAACTAACAGACTGAGGTTGTTGAATGACTGAGGAGAGTGAGTCACAGCTGCCCCCGCGTTCCGTCCTCCTCTGCCCCGCCTTACTGAGGGCAAAGCTCCTCCTCGGCCCCGCCTTACTGAGGGCAAAGCTCCTCCTCCGCCCCGCCTTAATGAGGGCAAAGCTCCTCCTCCGCCCCGCTTACTGAGGGCAAAGCTCCTCCTCCGCCCCGCCTTACTGAGGGCAATGCTGCTGGTGTCACCAAACACCACAGAGCGACTCGACAACTCTGCTGTGGACTGACAGACAGTCAGGCGGCCATGTTGGAGCTTCGCCTGGGGACAGACACACACACACACACACACATACACACACACACACATACACACACACACACACACACACACACACACACACACACACACACAGAGGCAGGCAGACAGGATCTGTCCATCACTACTATGGCCCATGTCATATCTATACATCCAGTCAGTAATGGCTTGACAAAGCACATGGACTACTATTGATTAAACAAGCATGTGCTTCACCTTCATTGTAGCCTATCTGCTCAAACCACTAACATCTGTGAAAGTTGATCATCACAAAGATTTGTTTATTTTTTTAGATAATAGGGAAGCGAATGTACAAAAACAGTTTAACACAAAACAAAACAGACGCAAAAGGAAAACAACAAACAACAATAGTAAATATTGTTCTTCATCGTCTATCAATATTCATAGGCTGTGCTCAATTACTTAACAATTATGTGAAGGTGATTCCAAAGGTCATGAAAGACTCTTCTATAAGCTCCCGCTGTCAGCCTCGTGCTTGGGCAGGCGTGTTGTTGTGTTGTTGTTGTGTTGAGGGGGGTCGGGGGCTGGTGGTTGGGCAGGCGTGTGTTGTGTTGTTGTTGTGTTGTTGTTGTGTTGGGGGGGTCGGGGGCTGGTGGTTGGGCAGGCGTGTTGTTGTGTTGTTGTTGTGTTGTTGTTGTTGTGTTGGGGGGGTCGGGGGCTGGTGGTTGGGCAGGCGTGTTGTTGTGTTGTTGTTGTGTTGTTGTTGTTGTGTTGGGGGGGTCGGGGGCTGGTGGTTGGGCAGGCGTGTGTTGTGTTGTTGTTGTGTTGTTGTTGTGTTGGGGGGTCGGGGGCTGGTGGTTGGGCAGGCGTGTGTTTTGTTGTTGTTGTGTTGTTGTTGTGTTGGGGGGTCGGGGGCTGGTGGTTGGGCAGGCGTGTGTTGTGTTGTTGTTGTGTTGTTGTTGTGTTGGGGGGTCGGGGGCTGGTGGTTGGGCAGGCGTGTGTTGTGTTGTTGTTGTGTTGGGGGGTCGGGGGCTGGTGGTTGGGCAGGCGTGTGTTGTGTTGTTATTGTGTTGTTGTTGTGTTGGGGGGTCGGGGGCTGGTGGTTGGGCAGGCGTGTGTTGTGTTGTTGTTGTGTTGGGGGGTCGGGGGCTGGTGGTTGGGCAGGCGTGTGTTGTGTTGTTGTTGTGTTGTTGTTGTGTTGGGGGGTCGGGGGCTGGTGGTTGGGCAGGCGTGTGTTGTGTTGTTGTTGTGTTGGGGGGTAGGGGGGTCGCTGCAGTCCCTCCCTGCCAGATTCCATCCAAACTGTCCAACTAGAAGTACCTGTCTTTCATTAAGCAAGGCCTTAGATGTGTGGTTCTCTTCGTCCTCATTCTGACCTGTGTGTTGTCATACCAGCTACTGAGTGGACAAAACCAGGGGGCAGAAACTTGTAGCCTACTTGAGTTAATCAATGAGTTTATGACCACACAACCCAAATGTATCTGTTGTATCTGTTTCATTGTTTTTATTACTATTAACTGTAAGGCTAATGAGCCAAAACATTAACATTTTACTCCCTTATGTTTGTAACAAATAAAATAATCTTTACTGGTTGATGCACCAAAACTGACAGTTAAGTTCAAAAGAAATCCAGCCAAGAATCTCACTATCACAGCAATAGCAGGACCCAACGCTGTACGCCCTTGTGATGGTCTCAGGCGTGAAACAGATGGAGGTGTTAATTAAAAGTCATGAAAAAGATAACTGCCTGGTCCAGAACCATAAATTACAATAAAGCTCCAAGGACTGAGTAGACAATAACACACGGACCCCGCCAGGGGGCGACAGTGATCCACACTGACTGACGTGTTCAACCAGGCCAATGTGCGCACGGTTACAGTGTGGAGTTATCAGGTTCATTTTCTGTGTCATTGAGTAGTGTTACATTGGATAAAATAACACTGAAACTCACTGAAAATGAGCCAAGAAATTATTATATTGAAACTTAGGTTGAGACATTGAGACAGGGCATGTTAGCCTATGCTTGGAACCTGAATAGTGAGTCGTAAAAAATAGAAATGTGGTTATAAAAATGGCATGTCCAATCCATAGACAACATACAACCTAGTGTTGATTGATTTAGTCACATCAGGTAGGCCTAGCCTACTGTAGCCTACTCTCGTTAAATAAATGTAAATATACTGTAGTCTCGCGATGTTATCTGCTGATTATTGGGTTATGTATCCAAATGCATGAAATGAATAGGTCAATATAATGTAAATAGAAATATAAACGAATATACGCCGAATACCCCCAGTCCCATGGCTCTATGTAGTCCTGTCTGGTTCACATGATGGAAGATGTATTGCGTTTATTCCGTGAGGTCAATTGTTCCCCGTTGTGATCAAATTCTCAGAGGAGGTGTAAATGTATGGTACTTTTTCAGCAGGGATAATTAATGCGGACCTAATTAGGCGTATCCATTTCCATTACGTTCATGTGGAATTCACCGGTTTCAACGAGCAACATTCATTTTCGGGACATAGGATATTAGGATGTTTTTTTTTTTTTTACCATCTACAATTATCTTGTAGCCTATAGAAAAAATTAATCCCAAAGTGTCCGGGAGCGCTACTGTGGGCAGCGGGGGAGCGCGGGTGAATGGAGGTCAGGAGGACCGAGTGCGCGTGTGTTTGAGGAGGGGAGAGGAGGACAGACAGCGCGAGCCCAGCCAGACGCCTTCAAAAATGGCGTCTTCACAGGAAAATGACTAAAAATATAAAAACGAGGCCTACTCTCTTTTGACAGTCTTTGTTGATTTTCATCACTATTCACCTTTTCATAGATCGCGGTATACCGTCGTTGAATTTGTTTTCTGAAGCTAGAAGAGCAGGAAGGAGAGTAGCAAAGCTTTAAAAATAGCAAACCAGTTTTATTTTGATGCGTCGACAGGGGCTAGCTAGCATCTGCTAGCCCAGAACCATTTCAGGGTGGGAAGAAGGGCTTTTGCATGGCGGAAAAAGCACGATTTTTGGTTGCGGAGAATCGTTCTGTTTTTATGCTAAGAATATTTTGCAACAAACGTTACCTATCCGTAGCAATCTTTCCAATCTCGCTAATTGCTGTGTAGCAAAGTAAAGAGGGGGAGGAGGCGGAGGACGCGATAGCTCGCTAGCTATCAGATGTTTATCATCCATTTATCCATATCCGCGGAAAACGTTATCATGGTCGTGCACGGTGTCGTTACAGATTTGCATTCGTGGAAATGATAATCGGAGAAAGTGTAGGCAAGGAGAAAGAGTGATTTCGGAGGTGTTTCGAGTCCTACACCCCCAACCCCCCCTCCCCTCTCTCTGCTTCATCCAGCCTTCTCCTCCCTCCCTCCATTTCGCTTTCAACATGCTGTTTTCCACTGCTGGGGACTCGCTTATGAAACGGGGGAAATAGTCTTAAAACCGATCACGGGGTAGACGGATTCCCCCCTACGATCTGCTACAGATCCGACTCCTCGTCGCTTTCGTCCCCGTCAGACGCGCCTGATCCATGGATAGAAACTACCCGGGAGCGGGGTTCGGGGATCTGGGTGCGGGAGCAGGATGGAGCTACGAGAGATCGGCCAAAGCAAGGTAAACCACCGATTCAGACAATGTGTTCAGTGTCGTATATCGTATTGTTGGTAGCCTGCTGCTTGTAGCTCGTATCTGAACAAATGGTTCATTTATTTTCACGAAACCCATCATCAGTATGCGTTCACGTCTAGCTACGCATCGCCCAGGTTGTTGTCGGCCAGGGTCTTGCATGGTGCTACTGGATTATAACAAACACAGATCCAGCAGTGTGTCGGGGTGGGCGGGGTGGGGAGAGAGAGGGGCTCTTGGAAATGCATGGAATGCGATTGACAGACCTACTGCGTGGTTTAGGTAGACAGGGAGGTGTGGTGGTGGTGGTGGTGGGGGTTGGGGAAAGAAACACCGATGGGGGGATGGGAGCATATGTCTGGATCATTTAGAGGAATTATTATCATTGTGCCATATAGGCTACATGGCTTTGTCATGTCGACTGGCCTTTCCTAATCTCGGTAGATTCACATTTAATTGAAAACTGCCTTTTATTAAACTGATTTTACGTTCGGCCTCCTGTACGGATGCATTTGTAATAATACCACATCAGCCTTCACGATTGATTTCAAAGTAACCGGGGGTTTTACGGTCACTAGCGAGCTGTGTTGTTACAATGTAATATTTTCTGTGCAGATCCGTGTGAGCTAGACTGTAGCTAAACTACCATTTCCGAATGTCAAACCGCAACACCAGATCATTCATCAACAAACGCACCGGCTACCAACAACCTATTTTGCATGATTATATTTCACTGCATTTGCATTTTTCCTTATGCAAAAATGTTTATCATTGTGCCAAGCAAGCAAAATGGAGAAAAACCCCCAATAATTTAATGCATTGATACCACAAGCGTACTACTCTAGCATAGCATAACTAGCTATAACATGATTGATATTGAATTGAGGATTTTTACAGGCTACGCTGTCGTCTACAAACAATTAAGATGGCATGAGGCTGTTTGTCAGGATGTGTCAAGATTGTGACGGGCTTAAACCCATAAAAGCTTCAGTCAGTCTGGGTGTATAATGTTATGCGAAGCTGCAAGCCGAGGCCTTGGAGCAGCCCGCTGCCCTGCTAGCCTAGCTGCGGCCTCGGAGCTAACGCTAACGTGTTGTATCCGCGCCGCCCTGCTAGCCTAGCTGCTGTCTCGGTGCTAACTCTAACGCGTTGTATCCGCGCTGCCCTGCTAGCCTAGCTGCTGGCTCGGAGCTAACGTTAGCGTGTCGTATCCGCGCTGCTCTGCAGATGAACTGGTTGGATTGAAATACCAATGCGATATTAAAACCTGTAATTCAAACGCTGCATATTGATTAAACACACATTTAACTCGTCTACGACTATATGAGGTAGACGCTGCGTCGTCTGCTGGCTGTGCTAGTTAGCACGGCTAGTTGGCTACCGTAGCTAGCATACCCTCTGTGCCCAACAGAACAGACCCGATCTGCAGCCCTGTGCTACTGTAGCATAATTAGCAAGTCATCTCACTAATTGCCTGCGTAAACAATTTATAAATGTTACCACCATGCCAACAGACAGTTCCGTAGGTTAAGCCAGCTAAATGAATCAGATATTTTTTAATGATTTTTCCAAACCCACCTATTGAAATACATTGTATAATAAACATTTTAAATATATGCACGCCCTGTTTGTCTGTTATAGTTTCATCATCTATATGCTTTTAGTGATATTAATTAGCATAATGCAATCGAATATATTTAGATATTTACTCTGATGTATAATTTATAGATGCCCTTGCACCCTGTTTCTGGTCAGATGCAGTGTTTTAATTCTACCTGACCAGCAGGATTTTCCTTAATTGCTACAAACCAACCATGAGTGGTGATCTGAAAAATTAATGGCCTTTTTCATGTGTTTCTCTGAATGTGCCCAACGATGCATCAAAAGGGCTGTGATTAGAGCGCGCAAACACGCTGGGCTACTTATGGACCAGCACCATTATAACAGAAACAGGCCGCCTCATTCGTTTCTACTCCAGGCCATCTTTTCAGGGGAAATAAATTAATATGCAAATTATCGCTGATGTTAATTTATCAATGACACTACCCCCCCCCCCCCCCCCCCAGCTTGGTGTATGGAAGCTCCAGATCGTCCCACCCGGAGTCGGAGCTGCTCCACCGGCAGGCCTACGGCACCCCCCACCCCCTGCAGGGCTACGCCACCAATCACCACCCGGGCAGCTCTGGCCAGGGCGGGGCGTGGGGAGCGGCGGGACGCAGTTTGGGTGAGAGGAAATGACACGTTACCCCCCTGTCCCCTGTCAGGAGGGATGCTGTGATTGGCTGGAGTTGTGTGTGACAGCGGTGCACCGGGGCCTTGGGTTGTAGTCACTGACAGCAACGTACGTTAGTCTATTGATTTTAAGCGTCTTGGAAGTCTGTTGTATATTATGAAAAACCCTCTTGTCGTCTACAAATGTGCTGGCCTAGTTTTAACGTCTATAATAGGAGCATCGTTGTGGGGACCTGGTGCATCGTCCACGCCTCCTTCATGACGTCATCACCCCAGATCCCCAGACACAGTGATTCAGTGTGATTGTAAATCTGTGAACATCAAGGTGTGTCTCCTAGGTATGCATGGTTGTGAAGGTATGCGACCTGGCATCCCTAACCTGCTGTTGTTCCCTGTGTTGGTTGGTGTGGATCAGGCCTCTCCGGGCTGTTTGACACGGGGCTGCACCACGCCAGCCCCTCGGGGCCCGACGCCTCCGTCATGAACCTGATCTCTGCCCTGGAGTCCCGCGGCCCCCAGCCGCCCCCCTCCGCCTCCTCCCTCCTCTCGCAGTTCCGCACCCCGTCCTGGCAGACAGGTGGGTGGTGATGTGTGTGTGTGTGTGTGTGTGTGTGTGTGACGTTTTCGGGCACGGGCGGGGGACACGCACGCCAGTCTGCGGCGCCTCCCTCCCCCGTGTCGGTCGGGAGAGCACGCTGTCGATATTTCCCGTCGTGTGTTTGACATCACGGCAGTGTGGCGCATTCCGTTAGCGATGGTCCGTCTCCTGTTCTTTTTTATGATCAGAGTTGTTTGTGTGCTGCCATTACGGAGCGGTCCAGTCAGCAGAACCAGCGCCGTAGTGGCTCATTTCCCTGCCGAGTTCTGACAGATGGGCGATGGATCTTGAACGATGATGGTGTTTTTTTTCCCCCCCCCTTCTCTCGACAGCGATGCACACCCCGGCGCCGGCCGAGCTGTTCATCTCCGGCGCCGGCTCCTTCCCCTCCTCCTCCGCCCTGTCGGCCTATCAGCACCCGGCCTCCTTCTCCGGCCGCTCCTTCCCCTCGGTGGCGCCCTCCCTCTCCCTCCAGGACACGCCCACCTTCAGCCCCACCTCCAACGGCCTGCTCTCCCCCCACGACCCCCTGCTCCACATCAAGGCGCCCTCGCAGTCCGGCCTGGGCTTCGACCGCCTCCTCTCCTCGCAGGGCGCCGCCGCCGCCTACCGCGGAGGCCAGGACCCCGGCGCCGCCGCGTCCTCGGCGCAGGCGTCCTCGGCGCGCCACCTCCAGTCCCACCAGTTCAACCTGCTGTCGTCCCAGCTGCAGGACCAGTCGTCCCAGCTGTACAACGCGTCCGTGTTCTCCTCGGCCCAGCAGGCCCAGTCCGCCTCGGCGCAGGAGAGGGCGGTCCCGCGGCAGGACAGCGTCATCAAGCACTACCAGCGGCCGGCGCAGAGCGCCCAGTCGCAGCTGTCCTCGTCGGCGGCGGCGGCCGCGGCGGCGCACTCGCTGCAGCACTACCTCAGCTGCGGCGGCGGTGCCGGCGCCGGCTACCAGCAGATCGCCACCCACCACCGCCACGCCGGGCTGTCCTGCAGCCCCCTGGGGGAGCAGAGCCCGTCGTCGGACCACAAGGCCTCGTCACGGACCGAGCAGTACCGGCCCATCATCCAGCCCGCGTACCCCTCGGCGGCGTCGTCGTCCTCGGCGGCGGCGGGGGGGAAGGGCTCCAAGAGCAGCGGCGGCGGCGGCTCCAGCAGCGGCTACTCCTCGGCCAACTCCGCCTCCTCCTCCTCGCGGACGCCGCACACGCCCCCCTCCGCCTCCTCCGCCTCCTCCACCTCGTCCTCTTCCTCCTCCGCCTCGGGGGCGCACCCCTCCAACGCCATCCCGGCGGCCGCCGGCTCCGGCTCCGCCCCCTCCAGGCAGCAGCCCCCGCCGCAGGCCGCGCCCCCGCCCCCGGCCCCCCCCCAGCAGCAGCAGCAGCAGGCCCCGCCTACCTCGTCCACATCCGGCCCCCAGTCCCTCTCCAAGTCCTGCCTCTCCGGCTACGGGTCCCCCGTGGCCCAGGTGAAGACCCCCACCGCCGCCCTCACGGGCCAGACCCCGCCCCGGCAGCAGACCCAGTCCTACTCCCCCAACCAGCCGCCCGCGCCCCACCTCCCGCAGTCCTACGGCGGCTTCAGCTCCCCTCAAGCCCAGGACCTGAGCTCCGCCGGTGGGGGCGGCGGCGGCGGCGGGGGGAAAGGCTACGGGAGCCTGGGCGGGCGGAGCCAGTCGTTTTCAGCCGACGTTTACGCAGCCGACTCCGCCTACGGCTCCCTCCCGTCCTCCCTGGGCGGGGCCGGGAGTCCGTCGCTAGGCTACGGCGCCCCGGGCCACTCTCCCGCCCTTTTGAGGTCGGGCGGCGGCGGCGGGTCGTCCGGAGACGGATCTTCCGGAGGCGGCAACGCGGGAAGCGGGAACTCCGGTTCGGGAGGAGGCGGCGGAGGAGGAGGAGCTGGGAGCAGTATGGCCAATGAGAGAGGCGGAGGAGGAGGAGGCGGGTCTTACCACATCCCCGACTCCAGCCCCTCCCCGTCTGGGAACTCTGGGATCGTCCGTCCGGGGCTCCACTCCCCCGTGCCCAGCTGCCCCAGCCAGTCCCCCGGGGGCGCGGCCTCCAACAAGTACATCTCCTCCGTGCTCTCCCCCACCTTCATGGGCTCTCCGCAGGGCTACCCCGACGCCAGGGCCCCCCGGGCCCCACAACCCCAACCCTACCACCCCTCCTCCTCCTCCTCCTCCAAGGCCAAGTCCGACGCCTCCATGCTGGGGGTGGGCGGCTCCCAGAGGTCCCAGGAGGAGGTGGACGACGACGACGACTTCCTGATCCAGCACCTGCTCCAGGCGCAGGCCAGCCCCGCCCCCCAGGCGGCTCACCACCACTCCCAGCAGCCCCAGCAGCAGGCGGCCAATCAGCAGCAGCCGCAGCCGCCGACCCAGTCCGTCCCCTCCGACGCCGGCAAGGTAACAGCTGATCGCTTTGAGCACCCTGTCTATACAGTAGACAACTGACTACTGTACACTCGGTCACTTGGATCAACACCTGACAACACTTGAACACCATTAATACCAATTAACACCAACATTAATACGATGGACAACAGGGTTTTTCTGGGTCAGAATGAGGCGGAGGTGGTACCTTGTGGTACCAAGTGGGGAAGTGGGGATCTGGGGGTCCTCCCCCAGGAAATTTGGGGCATCAAAAGCTTCATTTCCTGCATTCTGGTGAATTTTCTATGCACTAATGTGTGCTTTATTAGCTTGTCTGCCTAATTATATTAGCCTACATAATCTGACTCAATTGTGTTTATTTATTTCTAAATAGCAAACAGCCTATAACATTTGTGAGGGAATATCAAGGCACTGTGACTATAATGTAGGTTGTCAGGCCAAACATGAACACAGTAGACCTGAGGTTTTATGTAAATGAATGGAGAAGAGGCTCCACACTCCCATAGAGAAAGCATTGTCTGTTCAATAACCAGAGCTTGAGAACTTGAGCTCAAGGTGCTAGATGCATTCATGAAGTCGAGAGCTTTGTCCCAGTCTAAATCTTGTGTTTCTGCGATCCATCAGGTTACTGGATGGCTTTTTTATCAGTCATGGGAGGAAAAATGTGGTTTTCACCGCTACCACGAACGACACCGCATGAGTGTGTAACTAGCGAATCATCTGAATGGAAAAAAGGTCACATCAGAACACTTCTGGGCAGCGGTTTAGCTCAGGAGGTAGAGCGGGTCGTTCAGTGATCGTAGGGTCGGTGGTTCGAATCCCGGCTTCTCCTGACTACCTGTCGAAGTGTCCTTGGGCAAGACACTGAACCCCAAAATTGCTCCCAATGAGCAGGCAAGCGCCTTGCATGGCAGCTGCCGCCATTGGTGTGTGAATGGCGCTCCGGGCCAGTGTAACAACTGGATGGGGAGCGCGTTACAAACGCAGTACCTATACCTATGTGCTCCCAATTAGATTTCAAGGTCGCACAGATTACATGTTTACAAAATAAATCAATGGAAAACAAAAAATGAGTACCCACTAAAATGTGTGCAGATTGGCAGGTCTTAGTGTTTTTTTGTCGAGAGCTGGAGGCGGCCGCCTCGTAATTCTCTATGCAGGAAAAACTCTGGAAAATAACAACTGACTCTGCCTATTCAGTAGACAACAACTGACTCTGCACAACTGTAACTGTAAAATAAATAACTATGTTATTTAATTGCACTACCTACTGTATATTACATTACATTAGTCTTTTAGCTGATGCTTTTATCCAAAGCACTTTACAATAATTGCATTTAGGGTAAGGAAAGTCACTATACTACTACTTGTCAGAACTCACAAGTGCATCTCCTTCCTAAAACAAGTGACTAAGAGCATAATCTAGTGCTGAAGGCAAAATGCAAGAATAGCAAACTAAAATGCAATAGGTGCTTAAGAGGGAGGATTCTGATAGTATTTCTTGAAGAGGTGAGTTTTGAGCTTGCGAAGAAGGATGGGCTCTGCTGTCCTGACATCAGTGGGCAGTTCGTTCCACCACTGCGGGGCCACAGGACAGAGAAGAGCCGTGACCGCGTCGATCGACCGCAGAGGCCTCAGAGTGACGGGGCAACTAGTCGGCCCGAGGTAGCAGAGCGTAGCGGTCGGGAGGGGGTGTAGGGCTTGACCATGGCCTTGAGGTAGGTATAGCCAGGGAGGCAGTGTAGGGAACGGAGGAGGGACGTTGTGTGGGAGAACTTGGGGTGGTTGAACACCAGGCGAGCAGCAGCTTTCTGGACAAGCTCCAGAGGTTTAATGGCTGACGCCGGCGCCCCAGCGAGGAGGGAGTTGCAGTAGTCCAGGCGGGAGATGACCAGAGACTGGATGAGCACCTGCGGTCATTTAGTCCTGATGTTGTAGAGCAGGAAACTGCAAGAGCTTGTAATGGATGTGATATGCGCGAGAGTTGGTCATCCAGGGTCACACCCAGATCCCTCTCAGTCTGAGAGTGTGACGGAGCCCAGAGATGTAGGGTAGGGACACAAAGGAGAGGACCCAGGACACAGGCTGAGAAGATACTGTAAGGACAAGTAATGACGAGAATTCCAATGTACCTTTACTGGTTTTATACGGCAGGAATAAACGTGTCTATTGTTTCTATTCTATTTGAAGGGGCTGTCCTACGAGATGAGCAAGAGCTCGGAGGAGAGGTACCACCCACACAGCGTCATCCGCACCCACAGCGCCACCTCCAACGCCGGGGCGGGGTCAGCGGGGCCGGGGGCCGGCCTGGACAGCCAACTGGAGATGTCGCTGAAGAAACAACAACAACAACATCAACAACAACAACAACAGCACCATCAACAGCAACAGCAGCAACGGAACGACCGAAACGTCAACGTGGGGAGTAGCAGGAACGCCGGAGGGCGGGGCAGAACCGAGCAAGCTCCCCCCCACCCCCAACTCCATCACCACGACAGCCTGGGTTCGGTGGTCCACTACAGGCGGGGGGATCCGTACTCCCAGCATGCCCTGGGGCCCCAGCAGCACTCGTCCCACCCCCAGCAGCAGCAGCACGTGTCCTCACACGCCCACCTACAGTCCCTCGGCCAGATGGAGCTCCAGAAGAAACCGCAGGAGCGCCAGGAGATGGCCTACCCGCGGAAGACTCCGGAAGTCCAACAGCCGCACGGCCAATCCCAGGCCTCGGCCTCCATGATGGACTCGCCCACGGACCAGTCCCGTCAGCCTCCGCATCTGCTCCAGTCCGTGCTGTCGCACACCACCCGCAACAAGATGGACGCCCACCAACAGCAGCAACACCACAAGATGGAGGCCCACCAACAGCAGCAGCAGCAGCAGGCCATGATGGACGGAGCCGGCGGGAGGATTGGCGGCCAGGCCAAACATCAGGCCCAGCCTCAGAGCCAGGCCTCCCAGCTGCAGCTCCAACTCCAGTCCCAGGCTTTGGAGGCCGCGACGGCGCACTACAGCGGCCATGGGCAGCAGCAGGACCAGGGCCAGTCCAAGCAGCAGCAGCAGCAGAGCTCGGTGGTGTCCTCCCTGGACATGCTGGAGCGCTCGCTCTCCCAGACCTCCAGCACCGACGGGGGGATGGAGGAGAGGAGAGGAGGAGGAGGAGGAGGAGGCGGAGGCGGCGGCAGAGGGGAGCGTCACCGACAGCAGCAGGAGCAGGAGCAGCAGCAGAGGCACGCGTCGCACCACCACCCCCAGCAGCAGCAGCACGCCGCCTCCGAGCTCCACTCCTTCCTCTCGGAGCCCGACATGGGCCTGACGCCCCCCGCACACATGCACCACCTCTCCCAGCACCACTCGCAGCACCAACAACAACAACAACAACACCACCAACAAGCCCACGCCCACCACCCTCAGCAGCACCCCCACCACATGGCCCCTCCGCCCGCCTCCTCCGAGCCCCAGCTCACCCCCCAGCAGCAGGCCCAGATGGAGCAGCAGCAGCAGCGGGCGGAGCAGCAGCACCAGTTCGACCACCAGGTGAGCCCCGGCGGCGTGGAGAAGGGAGGCCCCGCCCAGCAGAGCAGCCGCTTTGTCCCGCTGACCTCCATCTGCTTCCCGGACTCCCTGCTCCAGGACGAGGACCGCTCCTTCTTCCCGGGCATGGAGGACATGTTCTGCTCCGCCGACGACTACAAGTCCAGCTGCTCCGGCGGAGCCGGGCCGGGCCAGGAGGAGATGGGCGAGGGTCCGGGGGGGCCGGAGGGCCTGGAGGGGATGAAGGGAGTGCAGGGAGGAGGAGGAGGGGGAGGAGGAGGTGGTGGAGGCGGGCAGGGAGCCGGCGGGTACGACATGATGGGCCACCACGGCGGGGACCAGGGCTACGGCCAGTACTGCCATAGGCTGTCCGAGCCCAGCGGTAACAACCCCATGCACCTGGACCTGGACGCCCTGAAGAGCCACGAGCTGCCCTCCACGGTCAACACGGAGCAGCTGGGCCTGATCCAGTCACAGGCTCCCGGGATGGGCATGGGCACCGGTGGTGGTGGTGGTGGTGGTCCCGGCCCCAACAACAACGGCGGCGGCGGGGGGAAGCTCTCGTCCGGACTGGGAGGAACCGGCGCCGGGGGGGCGACGGGCGGGGGTCTCACCTCGCCCATCTTCTGCTCCTCCCGGCCCAAGAAGCTCCTGAAGTCCAGCTCCTTCCACCTGCTGAAGGAGCGCCGCGACCCCAACACCCTGCCCAAGAAGAGCTACGCGCAGGAGTACGACTTCGAGGACGACGAGGACAAGGCCGACCAGCCCGCCGACATCCGGCTCAACAGCCGGCGCCTGCCTGACCTCCTGCCCGACCTGGTGTCCAGCTGCAGGA
This sequence comes from Borostomias antarcticus, assembly GCF_949987555.1. Lineage (NCBI taxonomy): Eukaryota > Metazoa > Chordata > Actinopteri > Stomiiformes > Stomiidae > Borostomias > Borostomias antarcticus. The sequence goes on along the minus strand of NC_140255.1, from coordinate 6,782,017 downwards.
AGGCGGGGGGCGGCGGCGGCGCGGGCGGGGCCCTCAGCCCGCTAATGGGCGACCTGGACTTCTACCACGCCTCCTCTGGCGGCGGCGGCGGCGGCTACCCCTCCCTCGGCCCGCCCCCCCTCCTTCCCCAGGACGGCCCCAAGAAGAGAGGCCGGAAGCCCACCAAGCCCAAGAGGGAGGGGCCCCCCAGGCCCCGGGGACGACCTCGCATCCGCCCGATGCCAGAGCCCCACACGCCCCACAGGATGATGGGAGACATGGCCGGGGGAGGAGGAGGAGGAGCAGTAGGAGGAGCAGTAGGAGGAGCAGTAGGAGGAGGAGGAGGAGGAGTAGCAGGAGTAGCAGGAGTAGGAGGAGCGGTAGGGTTCGGCGTGGACGGGAGGCGTGGCCGGGGCCGCGGGGGCCGAGGGCGAGGAGGGAGGAGGGAGGACATGTTTATGGAAATGGGAGGAGGGAAGGAGCAGGAGCCAATCCAGCACCATCACCTCCATCAACAACAGCAACAACAACAACAACAACAGCATCAACAACAACATCATCAGCTCCACCACCAGGCGCAGCAGCACCATGAGCCCATACCGCCACTGAAGGTGAGCACTGGCAGATTATAGATTTGAAGGTGAGCGCTGGCAGATTATAGACTTTGAAAACGAGCGCTGGCAGATTATAGATTTGAAGGTGAGCACTGGCAGATTATAGATTTGAAGGTGAGCGCTGGCAGATTATAGACTTTGAAAGCGAGTGCTGGCAGATTATAGACTTTGAAAGCGAGTGCTGGCAGATTATAGACTTTGAAAGCGAGTGCTGGCAGATTATAGACTTTGAAAGCGAGTGCTGGCAGATTATAGACTTTGAAAGCGAGTGCTGGCAGATTATAGACTTTGAAAGCGAGCGCTGGCAGATTATAGACTTTGAAAGCGAGCGCTGGCAGATTATAGACTTTGAAAGCGAGCGCTGGCAGATTATAGATTTGAAGGTGAGCGCTGGCAGATTATAGATTTGAAGGTGAGCGCTGGCAGATTATAGATTTGAAGGTGAGCGCTGGCAGATTATAGACTTTGAAGGTGAGCGCTGGCAGATTATAGACTTTGAAGGTGAGCGCTGGCAGATTATAGACTTTGAAGGTGAGCGCTGGCAGATTATAGACTTTGAAGGTGAGCGCTGGCAGATTACCCAGATCTTAAAATGAGCTGTAAACTTGATCAGTGCCAGATTAGACCCCTGAGGGTAATCACTGCCATATTCCAGACCTCTGAAGGTGAGCACAGCGTCAGATTATAGACCTGGAGACATACAGTAGACATTGATTCTAATTATGGATTAAAAAATATGCAAAAGTGTATGGAGCAAAATCACTGTATATTTATCTTTTTAAAGGCACAGTTCACCCAAAGTTCCCGGTTTACAGCAACAGCATTGCACGTTTGATGACGGTAGTGATTCTAAATGTGTTGCTGTACATCAGTCGGTCCAACTCTCTCTCTCTCCTTCTCTCCCTCTCTCTCTCTCTCTCTCTCTCTCGCTCCCCCTCCTTCCCTCTCTCTCTCTCTCTCTCTCTCTCTCTCTCTCTCTCTCGCTCTCTCCCACTCTCCCCCTCCTTCCCCCTCCTTCCCTCTCCTTCCCCCTCCTTCCCTCTCCTTCCCTCCCTCTCTCTCTCTCCGTGTCCCAGATCAAGCTGCCCCTCGGCGCCATGTCCTCGTCGGACGCCCTGCTGAGGACCGACTCTCTATCCGGGACGGACCCCGCCCTGTCTGATGGCTCGGTAGGCTCCGCCCCCTCGCTGGGCCTCAGCCCCGGGCCCCCGTGCGGTCCGGACCCCGGCGCCGGGGCCAGGCCCCTGGACAAGAACAAGCACAAGCACCCCATGATGAACGAGGCCGTGGACGGAGAGGGGATGGACGGACGGGTGAGGGCTTGAGTCCTGATGGTTCTCATTGGGGGGGTGATCCGCTTCCTGGGAGGGTCACAGCCAGAGGGACGCGGGGAGTCCCTGCTCATCCTTTCCATGATTGTTGATGTACTTGCAAATGAGGATGTGTGATGTAATTTTGTCTACATCAGTGAGTGATTGTCTCTCTCTCCCTCTCTCTCTCTCTTTCTCTCTCTCTCTCGCCCTCCCTCTCTCTCTCTCTCGCTGTCTCTCTTTCTCTCTCTCTCTCTCTTTCTCTCTCTCTCTCTCTCCCTCCCTCCCTCCCTCTCTCTCTCTCTCTCTCTCAGGGGGATGAGAAGGACTCTGAATCTAAGGGCGCCTTCATGGCATCGTTCCTGGACTTCCTCAAATCGGGCAAGCGACCCCCGGGACTGGACATCCCCCCCGGGATGGAGGCCGGCAACGGCGAATCCTCGCCCTGCAAACCCGGTGGACTCCGCCCCCTGTCCCCGGCCCCGCCCGCCCCCCCGCCGGCTGGGTTCGGAGAGGGCGAGGGGGGCGGCGGCCTGGCCCTGGGGAGCTGCCCCAGCCCCTGCAAGCGCCTGGACGAGGAGCTGAAGAGGAACCTGGAGACCCTGCCCTCCTTCTCCTCCGACGAGGAGGACTCCGTGGGGAAGAACCAGGACCTGCAGAAGAGCATCTCCTCCGCCATCTCCGCCCTGTACGACACGCCCCAGCTGACCTCCTCCCTGCCCCCCCCGCCCGCCCAGCAGGACCACCCCCTCACCCCCACCCTGCAGCCCCCCACCCTCAGCCCCCAGCCTGCCGCACACACCCCCCTCACACGCCCCGCCTTGGCCCAGCCCGCCGTGCTGCAGAGGGAGGACAGGGAGGAGGAGGAGGGGGAGGAGGAGGAGGAGGAGGAGGATGAGGAGGAGGAGAAAGAGGAGGAGGAGGAGAAGGAGATGGAGGAGGAGGAGCAGCCTGAATTGGAGACGATCGGTGCACCTAAATTAGAAGGTAGGTCTCTCCATGGTGAATGGTAAATGGACTGCACTTATATAGCGCTTTCATCCAAGGTGCTTAACAATAGCCTCTCATTCACACACACATTCACACACATTCACACACATTCACACACCAATGGCGGCAGCTGCCATGCAAGGTGCTAGTCTGCTCAATGGGAGCAATTTGGGGTTCAGTGTCTTTGCCCAAGGACACTTCGACATGTCGTCAGGAGGAGCCGGGATTCGAACCAGCGACCCTGCGATCATTGGACGAGCGGCTCTACCTCCTGCAGCCGCCCCCCTAGACTCAGTGTCACGCTGCCTCGCTGCTCTCCCGCTTGTCTGGGCGCGGGTCAAGGGTCAGAGTTGAAAGAGCAGGGTCTCCCCTAGGCCCCGAAACTACTAGTGTTGTGGGTCATGGATACATAGCATCGACAGTGTCGACACAGACGCGTGCGCTAAGGTGTTCCTTAGCTTAGATATCCGTGTTTTTATATCTGCGCATTTCTCCACACTGAACTGAGATGAAACAGGTGCTTGGTAAATACATATGAACGTGATTTATTTACAACATAAAAACATGGCTATTACTTGAAAAAATGACATTACCTGCAGAAAACGCGTGTGAATGCAGCAACATAGTTAGCGTAGCGTGTCAGCGTTAGAACTCTAATGGTGAAGCTGAAGATGCGGAGCGTGGACCCGGCGCCGGCCGCCATGTTGTTTTATTTCCCATCATGCCCCAGTTTAGGGTGGGATCTTAGCTCATGATTATACGTTTTGTCCGCCGCAGGCTGTGCTGGTTCTATTCTCGGACAGCAAAATCATTTCCTAATGCTGTTATAGGTACTAGGGATGAGACGGTATACCGTAAAACCATGAACCGCGGTATAAAATGTCCACGGTATTAGAACCGTGACATTCCCTGTGTTTACGGTATTACGTTTACGGTATTACACAATAATGCACTGCTGAAACTTCACATTTCAAGTTGCTTGCAACAGTTAATTTAATAATTTAATATAAGCTTGCAATTAATAAACTGAGCTTAATTGCAATAGTGTGTATTTTCCATCATGTGTGGCACTGTAGATCCTTCAAAGTAAAATACTTGTTTTTTTTTTGTGTGTTGGGGAGGTGTAATGCCGTATACCGGGAAATACCGTAAACCGTACCGTGTAACTAGATACCGTACCGTAATGCAAAAACCCATACCGTCTCATCCCTAATAGGTACACAGGAACGAGTGGTTAACAAGAAAATGACCTTTCATTTCAGTAAGATGGTCGGCTCTTTGTTTTCTATAACATTCAAGGATATAAACAATTTTTTTTCCCATTCCAGCTTCCCACCCAGAACCCCCCGTGAGCCCCGCCCCTCCCTCTGCCCCCGCCTCCCCCGCCCCCTCCTCCTCCCCCTCCCCCTCTCACTCCCCCCTACCCCCCCTCTCCCTCCCCTCACCCCTCCCATCTCACGACGACCCCCAACAACAACAACAACAGAAGTCTCCACGCCCCAGCCCCCTCCCTCCCTCTGCTCCCTCTCCTCCGCCTCCCGCCCCCCTCCCTCCCTCCTCCTCCCCTCCTCCCCCTTCCTCCTCTCCCCCTCCCCCTCCCTCTCCCTCCTCCTCCTCCCCCCCTCCCCCCGCCCCCTCCTCCGCGCCCCCGGACTCCCCCCAGGCCTCCCCCGAGCCCCCCGCCTCCCCGGAGCGCGGCCGGCCGGCCCGCCAGCTCAGCTCGCTGCACCTGGCCAGGAAGCAGCGCGACGCCGCCGTCGTGGGCGAGAGCGAGGAGGGAGAGAGCGAGAGTGGCGGCGAGGGCATCTTCCGCGAGAGGGACGAGTTTGTGGTGCGCGTGGAGGACATCCGCACGCTGAAGGTGTGTGTGTGTGTGTGTGTGTGTGTGTGTGTGTGTGTGTGTGTGTGTGTGTGTGTGTGTGTGTGTGTGTGTGTGTGTGTGTGTGTGTGTGTGTGTGTGTGTTTGTGCACATGCATGTGGAGGACATCCGGACGCTGAAGGTGCGTGTGTGTGTGCACGTGCACATGCACATGCATGTACGCAGACTGGGCTCCCTTGCAAACTAGATCTTTGTCTCAATGGGACCCACTGCTTATGTGTGTGTGTGTTCATGGTTGAAAATGCCCAAAATAGACATCCCTAGACATAAAATAATCTTTAGTTGGATCACAATCACCCCTTAGTGACGCTAGGCTACTCGCGCACAGAAAATCCTTCCCATTTACCTCAGAGGACGCTCGCTACTACAGTCGAGTACAGTCGCGCTACTACAGTCGACACCTGTAAAAAAGGCAATTTATTATTTTGGCCGGTAAAAAATATACTTGGCCGGTGGATTTTTTCATCTACCAGTCCCCTTGGCAGGTGAGCCAAAAAGTTAATTTTCAGCCCTGCTCTCAAGGATGAACTCCTTAGATCGTGGGGGTCTAAGTTCAAGGTCACTGTGACCTCACAAAATGTGTTTTTGACCTGATGAACACAATATCTCAAAGGCTTAACGGAATTTGTTCATATTTGGGTAAAATGTCCAGTTGGACTCAAGGATTAACTGATTACATTGTGGGGGTCAAAGGTCAAGGGTCACTGACCTCACAAAAGGTGTTTTTGGCCTGCTGAACACGATATCTCAAGAACGGCTTGACAGAATTTGTACATATTTGGCCAAATGTCCAGTTGGACTTAATTAGATTAATTCGATTTTGGTATTCAAATGTCAAAGGTCAAGGTCACCGTGACATCACAAAAGGCACTTTTGAACGCTAATGCTAGCTAGCAAAGTTATTCCTAATGATAATGCTAATGCTAGCTAGCTAACGCTAATTCTAACACTAATGCTAGCTTTAGCTAGCTAGCATTAGCATTAGCATTAGCATTAGAGTTAGCATTAGCATTAGCATTAGGGTTAGGTTAGCAGTTAGTTAGGGTTAGTTAGGATAAATGCAACTGGCATTGTTGGACGGAGGCATTTAGCTGCTACGCGGTTTTTCTAGTCTTTGTTTAGAAAGATTAAAAACTATGATAACCATTCACCATCCACACCATAACTGTGTGTGTGTGTGTGTGTGTGTGTGTGTGTGTGTGTGTGTGTGTGTGTGTGTGTGTGTGTGTGTGTGTGTGTGTGTGTGCGTGTGCGTGCGCAGCTGGCGTTGCAGACGGGCCGTGAGCCTCCTCCCATCTGGAGGGTTCAGAAGGCTCTGCTGCAGAAGTTCAGCCCCGAGATCAAAGATGGACAGAGACAGTTCTGTGCCACTAGCAACGTGAGTCCCTCACCCCAGCCTGCCTGTCTGTCTGCCTGCCTGTCTGCCTGCCTGTGTGTCTTTCTGTCTGTCTGTCTTTCTGTCTTTCTGTCTGTCTGTCTGTCTGTCTATCTGTCTGTCTGTGTGCCTGTCTGCCTGTCTGCCTGTCTGTCTGTCTGTCTGTCTGTCTGTCTGCCTGTCTGCCTGCCTG
>NC_140255.1:6703176-6770676 GCF_949987555.1 Borostomias antarcticus | reverse complement strand
AGACGGTGTGTGTCCCAGATGGAGACAGTGAGACGGTGTGTGTCCCAGAGAGAGACAGTGAGACGGTGTGTGTCCCAGAGAGAGACAGTGAGACGGTGTGTGTCCCAGAGAGAGACAGTGAGACGGTGTGTGTCCCAGATGGAGACAGTGAGACGGTGTGTGTCCCAGAGAGAGACAGTGAGACGGTGTGTGTCCCAGAGAGAGACAGTGAGACGGTGTGTGTCCCAGAGAGAGACAGTGAGACGGTGTGTGTCCCAGAGAGAGACAGTGAGACGGTGTGTGTCCCAGAGAGAGACAGTGAGACGGTGTGTGTCCCAGAGAGAGACAGTGAGACGGAGTGTGTCCCAGATGGAGACAGTGAGACGGAGCGTGTCCCAGAGAGAGACGGTGAGCCGGTGTGTGTCCCAGATGGAGACAGTGAGACGGTGTGTGTCCCCCCAGTGCTGGTGCGGGGCGGAGGGGAGGAGCGCGCCCTGAGGGAGATGTTCCGGAGCTACGTGGAGATGCTGGTCAGCACGGCGCTGGACCCCGACATGATCCAGGCCCTGGAGGACACCGACGGTGAGGACCCCTGACCCTCTGACCCCCGGACCCTGACCCTCTGACCCCCGGACCCCTGACCTGACACCAGGCATCTCCTGACTGGGGTTTATCGGATCTGTGTGTTTGGGGGATTTTTGACCAATGGGGCGGGGGGATTCCGGTCTTTAAATTGTGCTTCATCCCTATTGGTTCAGATGAGTTGTACCTGCCCCCGATGAGGAAGATAGACAGCATCATCAACGAACAGAAGAGGAAGCTGATGAAGAGGGTTAACATGAGTACTCAGCACCAGGTAATCCTCTCTCTCTCTCTGTCTGTCTGTCTCTCTGTGTCTCTCTCTGTCTCTGTCCCTCTCTCTCTCTCTCTCTGTCTGTCTGTCTGTCTGTCTCTCTCTCTCTGTCTGTCTGTCTGTTTCTTTGTCCCTCTCGTCTCTGTGTCTCTCTCTCTCTCTCTCTCTCCCTCCCTCTCTCTCTCTGTCTCTCTCTCTCTCTCTCCCTCCCTCTGTCTGTCTCCCTCCCTCTCTCTCTCCTCCTCTCTCTCTCTCCCTCCCTCTCTCTCTCCCTCCCTCTCTCTCTCTCCCTCCCTCCCTCTCTCTCTCTCTCTCTCCCTCCCTCTGTATGTCTCTCTCTCCCTCCCGTCTGTCTGTCTCTCTCTCTCTCCTCCTCTCTCTCTCTCTCTCTCTCTCTCTCCTCTCTCTCTCCCTCCCTCTCTCTCTCTCTCTCTCTCTCTCTCTCTCTCTCTCTCTCTCCCTCCCTCTGTCTGTCTGTCTGTCTCTCTATCTCCTCCTCTCGTCTCTGTCTCTCCTTCCCTCCCTGTCTCTCTCTATCTCTCTCTCCCTCCCTCTATCTCTCTCTCTCTCTCTCTCTCTCCCTCCGTCTCTCTCTATCTCTCTCTCTCTCCTCCTCTCGTCTCTGTCTCTCCTTCCCTCCCTGTCTCTCTGCTCTGAGCAACGGCTGGTCTCCACTCGCCCCCCACCCAGGAGAGGGGGTCCTGGTTGTGGTTAGTTACTTTATGCCCAGCCCCTGTCCTGCCTGCACCCTGGCTAGAGCCGCTCTGTTGCCCCCCCCCTCCCAGGACGCCCTGCACGCCCACCCCCAGATGGCGGCCGACCCGCTGGACTCCGGCAGCGTGAGGGTCCGCCTCAGTGGGGAGCCTTACAACCGCAAAACCCTCAATAGAGTCAAGAAGACCCTGCCCAAACCACAGGTAGCCGAGCGAGCGAGCGTGTGTGTGTGTGTGTGTGTGTGTGTGTGTGTGTGTGTGATTGTGTTGGGTGTGTGTTTCAGTTAAAGGTTAAAGTCCCACTGATTGTCACACACCTGAGTGTGTGAAATTTGTTCTCCGCATTTGACCCATCCCCTGGGGGAGCAGTGAGCAGCAGCGGTGCCGCGCTCGGAAATCAGTGTGTGTGTGTTTGCATGAGTGATTGTGTGTGTGTGTCAGTTGTGTATATGGTGCGCTGAGCTCATTACCGCAAGAAAATTCTTCACTGCATAATGAATATTCAGAAAATAATCTATACTTTTCCATTCTCTCTCTCTCTCCCTCTCTCCCCCCCTCCCTCCCTCCCTCCCTCCCTCCCTCCCGTCAGGACCTTAAACTGTCTCCAGAGTCCTGTGCGATCTACAGCCTGTACCACTCCCTGCACCACTACAAATACCACACCTTCCTGCTCTGTAAGAAGGAGGTAAGCCCAGGTCCCACGCTCTGCCTGCATCCAGCCCACACCCGCCAGTCTGAGACACTTCACTGCCCCGGCTGCTGTTCTGAGGGTCAAAGTTCAAAGAGCGACAGGTCGTAGCAGCAGATGAGTACCAAGCAGGAGATCTTTCAGTGCGTGGATAGAATGGAAATAGCGGGTAAACTTCTAGCAGTGCACGGTCCAAGATATCCTCTTCCACGTGCGTGATGTAACGTTCCGTTAATGTTAATGCTTCACTGCAGGCCTGTAGTACCGGCGTTATGCAGAGCGCAGCGACTCAACATGTTTATTTACCGGGTCAGCGGGGAGCGCCTGATCATGAACCTCGTTACTGATTGGGTCCGCCAGGATATCGGGGTACCCTAAAACCAGTTTTTAGCATGAAGTGTCCCAGACCCATAGAGAGATCTGCAGCATGCAGTAATGTTATGTCAAGCCATGCCAGCTGTGTGTGTGTGTGTGTGTGTGTGTGTGTGTGTGTGTGTGTGTGTGTGTGTGTGTGTGTGTGTGTGTGTGTGTGTGTGTGTGTGTGTGTGTGTGTGTGTGTGTGTGTGTGTGTGTGTGTGTGTTCCAGACGGTCAGTATAGATGTCAGCTGTGTGTGTGTGTGTTCCAGATGGTCAGTAAAGTTGTGTGTGTGTTCCAGACGGTCAGTATAGTTGTGTGTGTGTTCCAGACGGTCAGTATAGTTGTGTGTGTGTTCCAGACGGTCAGTAAAGTTGTGTGTGTGTTCAAGACGGTCAGTATAGTTGTGTGTGTGTTCCAGACGGTCAGTATAGTTGTGTGTGTGTTCCAGACGGTCAGTAAAGTTGTGTGTGTGTTCCAGACGGTCAGTATAGTTGTGTGTGTGTTCCAGACGGTCAGTATAGTTGTGTGTGTGTTCCAGACAGTCAGTAAAGTTGTGTGTGTGTTCCAGACGGTCAGTATAGTTGTGTGTGTGTTCCAGACGGTCAGTATAGTTGTGTGTGTGTTCCAGACGGTCAGTAAAGTTGTGTGTGTGTTCCAGACGGTCAGTATAGTTGTGTGTGTGTGTTCCAGACGGTCAGCATCGAGCAGGCAGCGGAGGACCCTGGCCAGGAGGAGGTGGTGCAGCAGTGCATGGCCAACCAGGGCTGGCTGGACACCCTCTTCAACTCCTTCATCCAGCTGCTCTCCCTCAGCAGCAAGCCCTGAGCCAGGGAGGAGAGACGGAGGGAGGGAGGGAGGGAGGGAGCAGAAGAACAACGAGAGAGCAGCGGTACGGGCGGAATTAGTGGACAGACAGAACTTGAATAGGCCCCTCCCACCCCGCCGTCTGGGGAGGGGAGAGGGGGGGAGCGTCCCTGGCCTCTCCAGGCCTGCCCGTCTGAGGGTCGTGACCCCAGGACCTCCTCCTCGGCTCGGCTCAACGACCAGGAGAAAACTAAGAGTGCCCGGAGGTCCGCGGTGGCTGGTCAAGAAGGAAAACCGACCAATCACGAGAGACGAGGTGAAAAGGTGAAAGGTCGCGGAAGAGAAGGAGCGATCGCACCAAGTGGAGGAGTCGCCGACGTCGTATACCCGCGTGTCGAGACAACGGTTCAGAAAAGAAAACTATTACTGTTTAGTTTTTACATAAATTATTTTTTTGAAAAGACTTTTAATGTTAGAAAAACCGGCTTTTAAAAGAGTGGAAGAGGGTGAGAATGCTTTTTAAAAAGGAGTGAAGAGTGCAGTGTGTGTATATGGACATGTCTATGGGCCGGGGGGCAGAGATGCATCCTAACTCTCGCTCTCTCAGCACTGCGCTCAGGGCAGCGCCAGGGGACTGTGTGATAATATATAAACACATTTCTATTATTTATATGAGGTTTTTAACATAAACTCTCACCAGAGCTGGGTTTGCTGCCCTAGCATTTTAAATAACATTTTTCACAGGTTATAAATACAATCGCTCATCCGCATATCCCAACCGTCTTCCCCTTTCAGAGAAGCCCGTGGACGACAAGGAAACGACCTATCAAACTAAGGCTGTAAAAAGAGAGAGATTGGGGAAAGTATATTTGAAACTTTTAACATTGTAGTGTTTCATTTCATCCGATTCATGCAGGTGCAGAGAAACCTGAACTAATAACTGAATAACAGTGTCCGGTTCCCTAATATGGGACAGGTTATAAATAAGTAATATTAAAAGAGGAAATAGGCATTTCATTTTTATCAGTTTGATGTTTGTGCATACTATGAGTTATTTTGGAAACAATCTAATTTTCCTTGGAAAGAAAGTCTTTGTGTAAATATTGTACAGTTCTTGAGAAATTCTTTGTTCTTCTGTACATTAACTCCTGTATTTGAGAAACAAATAAAACATGCAAAGAACAAATGCACCGTCGTTTGAAATACTGTCATATTTACAACTGGTTCCTCATTGTATGCAGGTGATCTGTGCAGGGTTAGGCTTGGACTACAACTCCCAGCTCCCCCTAGTGGGGAAGTGTGGCGTTAGGATCCCGAAAACGAAACTGAAGACTGGAATTTCCCGAGAAATTCTGAGAGAAACCTGTCAATATAAGCAACAGAATAACCGAGCTCAGACCTGACAGGTAGTCTGCAAACACGTTATGTTGTATCTTTAGTGAAGTTATTAGCCTACAAGACAACAACATCCAGAAACTTTTACGACAAAATCTCAAGGCGCGCACATTCTGAATCGGGGCAACATTCGCAGTATTTCTGAGGTATGACCTAAAATAATTATTTTGTGTTTTGTTTTTTTAATTGTTAATAATGTGTTGAAATGTCACATTTCATGCCTGTCTCGTCATGGAATCTGCAAGGGGAACTAGAATGGCTCATTCAAAATGTCGATGGATGGGATGTTTGTCAAGACTGATCATTAGATCCGTTAAGGACAATTGAGAGGTGTGAACGACTCCGTCAAGGTCCAGGCAATCGGGAAGATATACAAGCATTTATTAAGTATCCCAAATTGCACACGTCCACACACAATAGACAGGCCAACGAGGCTTATTATACCTGCGCTTTGCCTCAATGGGCCTCGTATGAGTCTAGGGATGGGGACTGTCCTTTAACCCTGGCCGGGGGCTAAACTATACCCTAACTAAGAGTACTAAGCTAAGAATGCTATACAGAACACTATACACTTTATACTAAAAAGCTACACATGCTATACTAACAAAATAGCTGTACACAGCACCCTACAATTGGCTAAGATAACACAATGATAAAGCCTACACTGCTAGATCTGGACCCGAGGAGAGAGGGAACCTGGCAGCCCAAAGCAGGCAACAAGGGACACTTCTCTGTTCAAGAAGTTCCGTCTCTGCGGTTCGTCAAGTCTGCCAGCCCAGCACTAGGACCGGCCCTCTCTAACCAGCCCAGCACTAGGACCGGCCCTCTTTAACCAGCTGAGCCCTAGGACCGGCCCTCTCTAACCAGCTGAGCACTAGGACCGGCCCTCTTTAACCAGCTGAGCACTAGGACCGGCCCTCTTTAACCAGCTGAGCCCTAGGACCGGCCCTCTTTAACCAGCTGAGCCCTAGGACCGGCCCTCTCTAACCAGCTGAGCACTAGGACCGGCCCTCTTTAACCAGCTGAGCCCTAGGACCGGCCCTCTCTAACCAGCTGAGCACTAGGACCGGCCCTCTTTAACCAGCTGAGCCCTAGGACCGGCCCTCTCTAACCAGCTGAGCACTAGGACCGGCCCTCTTTAACCAGCTGAGCCCTAGGACCGGCCCTCTCTAACCAGCTGAGCACTAGGACCGGCCCTCTTTAACCAGCTGAGCCCTAGGACCGGCCCTCTCTAACCAGCTGAGCACTAGGACCGGCCCTCTTTAACCAGCTGAGCACTAGGACCGGCCCTCTTTAACCAGCTGAGCACTAGGACCGGCCCTCTTTAACCAGCTGAGCACTAGGACCGGCCCTCTCTAACCAGCTGAGCACTAGGACCGGCCCTCTTTAACCAGCTGAGCCCTAGGACCGGCCCTCTTTAACCAGCTGCTGTTGTCTGGCATAGCATTCAATCAGTCCAGTCAGGTGTGCTGAATGTGATATATGATAGGGTTATAAAGGTCACCTAGATTCATATGCTAGGGTTATAAATATGGTATATGATAGGGTTATAAAGGTGACAGATTAATATGCTAGGGTTATAAAGATGATATAGGATAGGGTTATAAAGGTCATATAGATCAATATTACAGGGTTATAAATAGGGTAGCCTATATGATAGGGTTATAAAGGTAATAGATTAATACGATAGGGTTATAACGATTATATATGATATGGTTATAATATAGATTAATATGATAGGGTTATAAAGATCATATAGTGTAATATGATAAGGTTATAAAGATCAGATTAATATGAGAAGGTTATTAAAATAGCAGGCAAAGGAATGCGAGCTGCAAGTCGTCCTCTTGGCGTGTGGTGTTTTTGTGCGTTGGCTGTAAGCCAGTTCACATAGAAGAGCGAATATCGGGTTGTAAGTATGTCCTGGCGTTGTTGACCTGCAGTTCTATGTTGCTACCACAAGAGGCAGTGGTCCCAGAACATCAAAACATAAGACTGACATCATTGATTTTCAAGAGCTCCGGTGGCCTAGTGGTTAAAGGAGAATGCTCGTTTTTGACAACCTGGACCTTATTTACGGCATATTATAAGTTGTGCTTACATAGTGAAAAACTATGTCAAAGTCAAAAACGAGCATTCTCCTTTAAGGAGCTAGTCTGCCATGCTGAAACTGCGAGTTCAAGACCCATAAAACTCATGGGTTCAAAACTGGTGTTGTGAACAGTTTTTTGTCACTGGATGTTATAGAAGCGATGTAAAAATGTGGTTACCTGTTGGTTGTTTGTCAATTATTGAATTCATGTGCAGTAATTGAACGTTTGAAATACTCCTGTTTTTAAATTATACCTACAGTATAGTCTCATTAATTACCCATTATAGGCTATACTTTGCATGTATTTACCAGGTAAGAGATGGAAGAGATCCCATGGGAACAAAACTTTTTTTTTTCATCTTTAAAGAAATGTACAGTCTGTTTTGCAGATGAATTAACTGTGTCAAACTGATTGTGCCACCACAAGACGAAGAACATCAAAGTCCCAGAACATCAAACACTATAGCTGTTTTTCCACTGTCGGGCCGAACAGTTACTAGGCAGTTTCGTTTGGCTCCGTTCTGTCCTGGACTCGTGAGAACCGTTACCATCTGTTTTTCCACTGTCGGGCCGCTAACAGTATGGAGGAGGATTTGGTTTATTTTGGACTTTTTTCTTTTTATGCGCCTACATGAGCGCACAAACCGTACCTGGTGTGATGGTGTTGAAAGAAGCAGACAGAGAAGAAAGAGAGAGGAAGATAGTAGGCAGGAGGAGGACACAAATCAAAGTAGGTAACAACTAATGTTACACACTAACTACAAAAAGTAAACCTGTTGCGTTCTTGTGATTGAAACAAGTTTAGGTAGGCTACAGTAACGCTATATTACACAGGCTAGCAGCAGAGGTTCCCCTACGATACAGTTGCAGAATAAGACAGCCTAAGGGAAGGGCTAGCGTAGGCTATATGGTGGTCTTAACGCCCGCACTCGGGAGTGGTGGTCGTAACACCCAAACGCAGTGACAAGACTGATTTCTGGGCTTGTGCTAGCGACATTTTAAACTGCAATGGAAAAGTAACCGACTCTCCTACAATTACATATCATAGAGAATCTACCTTCATATTTTCAGCTTGTTATGTGCATATTTAGTTATAAAAACAACCACAAATCACCACTATGAATTCTGTTAAGTGTCACCCTGAAAATATTGCTTGGCGACGCCTCGTCATTGTATGAGAATTCCATATGACTGAACCAGCGTTATTCTGAGTGGAGTAGGCTAGCTGCGGGCGTTACGCCACACATTCTGTTGAGCCAGGAATTGCAGGGCTATCGTCAAAATGAGCAACCCAGTAAAAAAAAAAAAAAAAACATAACGGCGTTGGATTTGAATACCGGATTTGTTTAGAGGACATTTTCAGTTACAAATTAATCTACAGTGTTATTACCAAAAAGTATCTGGTTTTATACATTTACGTTTCTAATAAAAAATTGGTGACGCTGTCGCCTCAGAGTGGGCGTTAACTTCCACTAACACAGGCAGACAAGGGATTTGAGGCACGTTCAAGTAACTAACTTTGGCCAATACGACTGGCTAATGGTTAGCAAAACCTTACTTTTGGTGTGAAATTATAGTTGTTTACGTTTTGGTAGGAACAATTAAATTGTCCCAAGTGTTGCAAATTATTGGTACCCCTACCAGTGGCGATTGCTCCTATAAGCCAGGGTAAGCCTGGCTTACCCATACAAATACAAATAAAACTAGATTTTTGCCCCTTCTTTCAGTGAAAGAAGGCACGAAAATCGACTTCAGACTGTTTTTGACTTAAATGCGTCTTGTATTCTGCCATATCGCTTCATTTTCATCCGTGTTTAGCATTTTGGTAGTGCTCCGTCGCCCCCTACAGTCCTCATGAAAATACAGTCCACGTTACGGTCCGTTGACGCCGGTCTTACTAGCGCGTTATTCACTTAAAGGAGTAGTAAAGGGAAAAATCATGTTTAGCCCTGTTTTAAGGTTAGTTATGATATTATACAATGGTTCAGATCAAAACGTTGACAAAACTAGCACTTTTGAGAAAGTCTGATAATTGCTCTACCACCGTTTTGGTCATACAATGGATGTGGGTGGGCACCTTGAAAAATCATTCAAAAACAGGTTAAACTCTCAATTTCAAAGACAAGAAACTCACTGAGGTGTTAGTTGGCGTTCTGACATATAATTCGCCATAAAGTAAGATTCTAGTTCATCTGGAAAGGCTTTTTAAAATATTTAGCATATAACTATTAAGTCGCAGCACATACGTGTGTAAAGCTCCGCAAACTAGGTAGCCTAGCAACATAAACAATAACAATAGCTACCGTAAGTAGTTCCGCTTCCTGAATCCCCTCTGCGGATTGATCTACACATCTACAACGGTCGTGTCAATACAAGTCAATGGATTTCATAAAATGATCAATAAAACCCTACAGGATTCATACTTTGCGGCGAATTTGATGTTAGAACACCAACTGACACCAATTACCCCCTCGGTGAGCTTGAAATCGAGAATTTAACATGTTTTTGAATGAGTTTTCAAGGTGCCCACCCACATCCATTGTATGACCTAAAGAGCAATTATCAACTTTCTCAAAAGTGCTAGTTTTGTCAACTTCTTGATCTGAACCATTGCATATGATCATAAGTAATCTTAAAACAGGGCTAAACATGCATTTTCCCTTTACTACTCCTTTAACATTGTAGGTCAGGTAAAATGATTGTAGCTTACGGAAGTCAAGACCAAATCAAATCAAGACCAAATCAAGACCTGGAGCGGTGGGCTAATACGCCTAGTAGCCTATAGGCTAGTAGCCTAAACACTGATTAGTGAAGTAGGGGAGTAGGCTATTGAGTGCTGTGCCCTAAGGGGGTGTATTTTATCGTGTTGTCATTCCTCTTCGTGGTGCTTGGCCATTGTTGTCATAATGGCTCTGTAGTTTATTAAGTGTGTCCCTAAAAGCTTGGTTGTTTTCGGCCTAAATATTGCCCTCTTATTCGCTCGCTCTCAAATTATTGGCCTTTGTTGATGTGTTAAAAAAAAAAAACATCAGTAGCCTAGGCTACTATAGTTTTCCTGTATGTTTTTACATATAAATGCCAATGCTCAGCGCCCTTCTGGTGCTGTGAAACCCATCAGGGCATGCTTTGAAAGCGCACCCCCCAAAAAATCGAGCGCACTGCGTGTGCACGCGTGCTTCGTTGGTCCTGGCTTACCCGGTTCTAGGACCCACCGGACGCCACTGACCCCTACATGCGTAGTTTCTCTCCATATCTGCGTGTGTGTGTACGGGGTATGAGGGGAGGGGGGGGGGTTGGGGGGCATTGGGAGTAATAACAATGTCGGAGAAAACCCTGTGCAAGACCCCACGGTACGCTACTGCATTATTGACAGACAGTCCTCATTCCAATAGGAGTAGGACACTTCAAATCCTATAGTAATTCATTTTTGTATGGGATGTGATGCACCAGTCGCTCTACGCCTACATGTGGTTTATATTCGGTGATTAGACTGACTGTTGACTGGCACAGCTTTAGGTGGAGGAATGAGCTTAATGTATTGATGCTTTTTTGTGCACGGCTGTAAGCCAGCGCACCTAGTATAGCGTTCATCCGGTTATCACTCCCTCCCTCCCTCCGTTACTGCGGACAATGTTGGTGTGTCTGTTGGCACCACAAGAGGCAGTAGTCCCAGCACACCAAAATCAAGAAGGACACCAAAATCAACCCGCCGATCTACACTGCACAAGTAGAGTAGTGGTGAGAGCATTGGACTCCCACCCTGGAGACTGGGGTTGAAGACCCGGTGGGGATGACTTTATGGGACTATACCCCAAACCTCCACATGTTCATCCTTTCACTCCAACCTTTACCCCTTGCCTTATAGATCAGATCCTGTCCCAACCCCAACCCATATTCTAACCCCAACCCACACGAGGGACTGGAAGAAGGACACCAAAACCCACCCGCCGATCTCCACTGCACAAGTAGAGTAGTGGTGAGCGCATTGGACTCCCACCCAGGAGACCGGGGTTCCCGGTGGGGATGACTTTATGTTATCATCAGTGTAACTGCTTTAGCCACTGACCGCTACCATTAATGTTATGGAAACTGCTTCTAGTTGTTGTGAGCTCATAAGCTAACTGGCTATCCCGCTCTCATTGTGCTGGATTAGCATTGGAAGCATTGGAACTGATGTGTCCAAGTGACAAGAACCATCTTTATTTATCAGACATTATTTCATGTAATTTCAATTTACAGCTATTTCAGTGGCATGACTAGCTTCCGTCCTACCAGTCCTGAACAGAAACAAGTCAGCCTCGCACCTAAGCCAGGCTGGACCTGGCCTGGTTCATGAGGCATTACTCTGGTCATAATGTACAAGACATTATCAGCACTGACCAGGGATCAGATTAGCCAGTTCAATCGCCTTTCAGATCTGAAACTGTAGAGGCTCTTGAGAGGGGACAGACACAGACAACCGTCTTCTGAGAGGACCTGTTTTCTGTGAGTCCCTCTCCATGATGCATGGAGATCATTTATCTTCTTCACTGGCATCAAAATCACAGGTGCCAGTTCTTCGTCCCTTGGGTGGGTTGGTTCGTCCTCTCCCCCCAGGCTCGGGGCCGAGGGGCTATCCTTTTACCACCCCGAGCCTGGGTGAGGGGTCACCCGGGCTATATATCCGGGCACACCTCCAGGAGTCATCCATGACCATCAGGCCACGCATTCCGTTGGGTGTCCGGTATGTCGGGCAGTCCTGGATGACGTGGTCTGCGGTTTGTTCCTTGGTGCCACACTCACACGCCGCACCATAGAGATAATACACTAGACGCCGCATTAACGTTGATTTGATTGCTGTCGGACGAAAAACGCGGCCGCCATCTTGGTCCGGTACGGAGCTCCGCGAGTGAACTAGTGATGGGTCGGTCGCGAACGACACGGCTCTATGTGCCGGCTCTTTTAAGTGAACGATGATAAATAGATAGTTGTTAGCTGATAGATACAACTAAAACTGTTGGATGCTGCTGTTTTGCACTTTGTAATTATTTATTTTATGTATTTATTATTTATGTTATTTGACTGTTATCGATAGTTCAATGACAAAAAATTTTTTTCCACTTATCTTCTAGTGTTATCTCTTGATGCAGGGTATTCTCTCATAGCCCTAGTATCTCCACACTTCGTTTACGCTGTGCCAGCGTCAGAGACAGGTCTGGCTGGACATATTACCATTCTGCAATAGGAGGGGGGAAAACGCAGTATTTCTTTAAACCAATCACAGTCCGCAAAATAGTCTGGATCGAATCTGATTGGTGCCGACAGAATCTCTTGGCCGAATCAGATTAATTTGTGTTGCCAGACTCGCCACTGATTTGGCAGTGTGAACGAATGACAAGGTTTATTACCAAAACCTACATCCGTTGAGCCAGACTAGATGCAGGGTTACTTTTACTGACTGAAACTGCTGAGGAGAGCGGTTGTCACGTGACACCGGTACCGGACCAATATGGCGGCCGTATTTTGCGCCGCTCAATCCATTACGAGTCATCTCGTGCTCATATCTATGCGCCGCACAGGATACCAAGCCCCGATGAGCGGAAGTGTCCACGGGAGAGGGACGCAGGCATTCTGTCACGATGCGCAAGGCGCATGAGGCAGGTGTGAGCGCTGCGACACCACACCGGTGCGCAGTATTCCCTGGTGGAGTAGACCAGGGATAGGGCTGCCATGCGCAGTGTTTTTGCGCCGGCGCCCCAGCCTGATCGGACCAGTCGCCTCATCAATGCCACACAAGCTGTTAAATTCTTGCGCAGTGACTCGAGGTGTCGGCGGAACGTGAGCGACCTGTCCAATGTCACGCTGAGATTGGTTCGGCGCAGCCAGTTAAAGAGACTGTTGTGATTTAATTTAGCTCCCCTGTATTTTAATCATTTCATAATATTGTAATCATAATCATCATATGGTATGATTGTTTTAGACAGCCACAACACCAAGATGTAGCAATAATAAACTGCTCAATAGTAATATCAGAGGGGACCACTAGATGTAGCCATAGGAAACTGATCTGTCCAGATTCATAGATGGTGAGGCTGGCTCAGCCTGCTGGAATAGTCTGCTCTCCCTGACCGCTTAGATATCCTGATTTATTCCTGTTAAATTCCCAATTCTCTCCTCTTTTCCTCCCTGATCTGTCAGAAGATTGAATTAATTAATGCTGGCACTGCAGTCTTGTCTACAAAAACAGTCTACGATTGCCCATGTACCGATAGGGTTCCCAACTTTCTCCCTATTTCCCCCCCCTTGCCGGAAATAATGGCGTACTAAAAGGACATATTTGGGCATAGGTTGGTGCTGAGTCGGTATATTAGACACCATTGGATTTGTGCCAAAGTAGGGATGATGTTTGGAAAGTGGGATGTGGTCAAGAAAGAGGGGGGATGGTGGCAGACTATTTAAGGGGTAACACAAAGTCAAGGGTGTGTCTCTTTCCCGGGAAGCACCGGCTTTACTGCTATTTTGTTTATGAAAAAGCATTGCACTTCTGCGTGCCTCAACTTGTTTTCTTTTTGGACTCAGAATTTATTTTGAACTTTGATCTATTCTGAACTTAGATTTATTTTTGAAAATTGACCTAAGACATAGTAAATTATTTTACTCAACAAGACCCCATTCATTTCCTTGCAATTTCAACTTCCTTGATGTTCTAGTTTATTGTAATTAGCTTGGCTTTTGGATCCATTTTATCGTACTTTTTTTGTCCCAGTGTTAAAAGACAGGTCCATCCGTAGCGTTATAAAGCATGTTATCAGGTTATTTACGATCACATACAACGGCCGATATCAAAGTTTCGTCAAACGGTGGACTCTCAAGTCTCGACATTGTTGTGGATTCTTTAAAAGGTTAAGAACTTCAGAAACACACCGGTGAACTTCGGAGTAAGAAGAGAACTTTAATAACAGTGCTCTGGCCAGAGGACAATTCAGAACAGACACCAGGTTGTATCTGAGAAGTCCGATGAACTGTTGTCAGTGATAGCCTTCTATAAAGTATTTCACATGACGTTCGAAAAGCAAAGTGTGCAGGTGTCTTTACTCAGATGGGAAATTACCATCCACAAAAGCAACAACAGGGAAGTGGTACCATATATGGGCATCCCCGCCTTAATACATCAAACTCATCTCATTAAAATCAAACATGGTGAAGTTTGTGCATCTGTGTCTTTCACTCCCTGATACCCAATGCATGTTATCTGCCCTGCACCCAGCTGTGTCCTTGAAGAAGGAACCTGCCTAAAACAATACTACTCTTTCATCAGGCCAGGAGCAGGGGGCAACTGAACATCCCTTAGTATGAAGTATGAAGTTAGAACACTGTTAATTAATAGGAATAAAGAATAAAGTATTATTACATATAAAACATAATGTCATGAACACAATTTCCCTCATAACATAGGGCCCTGTATGGTGTTTTTTTGGGCAGAACATCAGCAGACACCAGTGACCACTCAGTGAGTTTCCTGTCTTTGAAAACGAGAGTTCATGGTGTTTTTGAGGGATTTTGTCTGATGCACCTCTAGACCCACTGAGTGTGTTAGCGGCGACGGGCTATATCTCGAGAGTGCACCGTCTGACGAAACTTTGATATCGGCCGTTGTAAATGATCATAAATAATCTTATAACATGGCTTCTAATGCTGAATTCCAAACCTGTCCTTTAAGTCCCCTCCAGAGAGAGAGAGAGAGAGAGAGAGAGAGAGATGTCTCCGTCCAAACCTCTCATCATCCCCTGGCTGAGGGGTCAGATCGACAGTGGGCGGTACCCGGGCGTTTGCTGGACCAATCAGGAACATACCCAGTTCTGTATCCCATGGAAACACGCTTTGAGGCAGGACTCCTCCGTCGACGACTCACTCATATTCAAGGTAAGCGAGGCCCTCCAAGTCCCTCAAGGTAAGAGTGGCCCTCCAAATCCCTCAAGGTAAGAGTGGCCCTCCAAGTCCCTCAAGGTCAAAGTTACCGTCGAGTTCCTCATCCTCGATTAAACAAAGAGGGAGGTTAGATGTATCAAACCTGTGAAATGGGCACATTCATACGTGTGGTCTGGGTTTGAGACCTAGTTGGTTAACGTCTCTAACTTCGGAAGCTCACATGCTGAGTCAGTCCCTGCCTGAGCTCACAGGCTTGTAGTGCTAGTCCTGTTGTGTACGTGGGCCTCAGCTCAGCGCTGCCCCCTGCTGTCCCCCTGCTGTCCCGTCCGCCAGGCCTGGGCGGAGGTGAGCGGCGGCCAGGCGCATGGCGACGCCTCCATCTGGAAGAGGAACTTCCGCAGTGCCCTCCGAGCCAAGGGCTTCCACATGCTAGCCGACAACAAGAAGGATGCGGCCAACCCTCACAAGGTGTTCCTCTGGCCGGAGGGGGCGGCCGCCACAGGAGGTACGGGGGGCGTGTGTGTGTGTGTGGGGGGGGGGGGCGCGTGACTCGATGGCCTTCATGTATTTCAGGGAACAGAGAAACAGACAGGTATGATATAAGGCTCAGCTTCTCCTCCAAGGGGTCAAAGTTGACTTCTAAAGATAAGGTGACATAGAAACACAAGGAATGTAAACAATCTAGGTTATGTTATTACTGTAAGTGCTCATGTGATGTAGGTTATGTTATTACTGTAAGTGTTATTACTGTAAGTGTTATTACTGCTAGTGCTCATGAGATGTAGGTTATGTTATTACTGTCAGTGTAATGTTATTACTGTTGGTGCTCATGAGATGTAGGTTATGTTATTACTGTCAGTGTAATGTTATCACTGTTGGTGCTCATGAGAGGCCCTCTATGTGTTCTTGTCCACCCTGATCCCCTGAAGGCCCCCGGGAGCCAGAGGAGCCAGAGCCTGATCTCTACCAGGAGCCTTTACCAGTACAGGAGGTGAGTCATGTTGTTGTTGTTGTTGTTGTTGTCGCTTGGCCACCACCCAGTAGTCCCCTCCATGGACGTGTTTCAGAGGCCCTTCTAGAAAACCAGCAGTCTTATCTGGGCTGTCCTGACCCTGAACGATACGTCTGGCTGGCATGTTTAGAGACAGTAACAGCTGTGATACATTCACCTGAAATAAAATGTCAAAAGTAAGTAGCTGTATATTATTGAACTGATTAAACCCACATTTTTGTAACTCATTCCAGAGCCAGGGGGGAGGTTTCAACGCTGATCTTCACTTCCCAGCAGACCAGCTTGTGTTCGCAGGTAACATGAGTCTGTTATCACAACGCTGCTTTAATCACTCAGGAATAAATAACATTAGTTAAAGCAATACATCGCGATATTTGGACCTTTACAAACATGTCTGGTGCTAATTCTCCAATTAGATTTACTAAAAGTAAGCTGAATCGTCCAAACAGTCTACTCAGAAAGATAATACATTGACATTTAAACAACACAGTAGCTAACCATTCCGGCGTCTAAGGATATCATGCATTTTTTTAGCTCAATGATATCATGGCGGAGGTGAGAAAACCGAAGCGGAACATCACAGAGGAAGCCAGAAAAATAAAAAGACAATCTGATAACTTTACGACAGTACGACAGTGCACTGACTCGCAGAGCCTGTGGGGGCGCAGTTCCGAGAAAACCGTAGAAAACGCTATGTATTACTTTAATACTGATTGTCTGACAATGAAAAGGGCTTTATAATTAGGTGGGCTAGCTTGCAAAAGCTAGCCCAACTTGTGATATTCCCACTATTTCTTTCTTTCTTTCTTTCTTTCTTATTCTCCCTGTTTTTTGTCTCCTTTATAACTTCTACATACTTTGTGCTAGAAACTTCATTCAAACTTTAAAATGTTCACGATGTTTAGCTCTTTAACGGATGTATTCAGATTTTTGATATTTTTGATAGTTTTTTAGTAATTTAACTTTTAATAGTAATTTTTGTGCCATTGAAACTGCTGGTGGAATGTTCAGTATCATTATGTTTTTAGAGTGGTGGCAGCTGTTGCTTTTAAAATATTTACACATTTTGTAAACTGCTGGCACTCCTACAGTTTTGAAAGCTCACACACTTATTATACATCAAAACTTTCACACAACTGTGCTGATTCGTACAATGTAAGTATCTTAGCCGTGTGACTTATAATTTTCGCTGTATGACGATTTGTTTGGCAACTGCGCTCTCCATTGAAACATATGGGCCCACACTCTACCTTTTGAGCTGCTAATTTTGCATTTTTACCCTTTTTCTAACTCGTCGCCATGCCTACAGTTTTTAAGCTACACAGACATATCATAGCCTAAAATGTTCAGCATTTTCTCAGGATTCCTACGGTGTCAATATCTAGGCTGTGACCTTTATACTTTTTGAGAGAGAGCTGTCTGAATCCAACATGCCTTTCCATTGAAGTGAATGAGAGGATGCTCACAGTGTCAGTTGGGATTTGAATTTGGGGACACGTGCAGGCTCTCTGTACAGGCACCCTTTAATGACTACTGTGGTAGCATTCATATTCATTCCTTCCTTCCTTCCTTCCTTCCTTCCTTCCTTCCTTCCTTCCTTCCTTCCTTCCTTCCTTCCTTCCTTCTGTCCTTCCTTCCTTCCTTCCTTCCTTCCATCCTTCCTTCCGCCTTCCTTCCTTCCATCCTTCCATCCTTCCTTCCCTCCTTCCATTCCTTCCTTCTTGCTTTCTTTTCTTCCTTCCTTCCATCCTTCCTTCCTTCCACCCTTCCTTCCATCCTTCCTTCCTTCTCTCTTTCCTTCCTTCCTTCCATCCTTCCTTCCATCCTTCCTTCCATCCATCCTTCTTTCCTTCCATCCTTCCTTCCTTCCATTCCTTCCTTCTTGCTTTCTTTCCTTCCTTCCTTCCATCCTTCCTTCCATCCTTCCTTCCATCCTTCCTTCCATCCTTCCTTCTTTACTTCCATCCTTCCTTCCTTCCATTCCTTCCTTCTTGCTTTCTTTCCTTCCTTCCTTCCATCCTTCCTTCCATCCTTCCTTCCTTCCCTTCCTTCCTTCCTTCCATCCTTCCTTCCTTCTCTCTTTCCTTCCTTCCTTCCATCCTTCCTTCCTTCCCTTCCTTCCATCCTTCCTTCTTTCCTTCCATCCTTCCATCCTTCCTTCCTTCCTCCTTTCTTTCCTTCCTTCCATCCTTCCTTCCATCCTTCCTTCCTTCCCTTCCTTCTTTCTTTCTTTCTTTCTTTCTTTCTTTCTTTCCTTCCATCCTTCATTCCTTTCCTTCATTCCATCCTTCCTTCCTTCTTTCCTTCCTTCCATCCTTCCTTTCCTTTCCTTTCCTTTCCTTTCCTTTCCTTTCCTTTCCTTTCCTTTCCTTTCCTTTCCTTTCCTTTCCTTCCTTCCTTCCTTCCTTTCCTTCCTTCCATCCGTCCTTCCATCCTTCCTTCCATCCTTCCTTCCTTCTTTCCTTCCTTCCTTCCATCCTTCCTTTCCTTCCTTCTATCCGTCCTTCCATCCTTCCTTCCATCCTTCCTTCCATCCTCCCCTCCATCCTTCCTTCCTCCTTTCTTTCCTTCCTTCCATCCTTCCCTTCTTTCTTTCTTTCTGTCTTTCTTTCCTTCCATCCTTCATTGCTTTCCTTCCTTCCATCCTTCCCTCCATCCTTCCTTCCTCCTTTCTTTCCTTCATTCCATCCTTCCTTCCATCCTTCCCTTCTTTCTTTCTTTCTTTCTTTCCTTCCATCCTTCATTCCTTTCCTTCCTTCCATCCTTCCTTTCCTTCCTTCCTTCCATCCTTCCTTCCTTTCCTTTCATCCTTCCTTCCATCCTTCCTTCCCTTCCTTCCATCCTTCCTTCCTTCTTTCTTTCCTTCCTTCCATCCTTCCTTCCTTTCCTTCCTTCCTTTCTTCCTTCCATCCTTCATTCCTTTCCTTCCTTCCATCCTTCCTTCCTTTCCTTCCATCCTTCCTTCCATCCTTCCTTCCTTCCATCCTTCCTTCCATCCTTCCTTCCCTTACTTCCATCCTTCCTTCCTTCTTTCTTTCCTTCCTTCCATCCTTCCTTACCTTCCTTCCTTTCTTCCTTCCTTCCTTCCATCCTTCCTTCCATCCTTCCTTCCTTCCTTCCTTCCATCCTTCCTTCCTTCTTTCTTTCTTTCTTTCTTTCTTTCCTTCCTTCCTTCCTTCCTTCCTTCCTTCCTTCCTTCCTTCCTTCCTTCCTTCCTTCCTTCCTTCCTTCCATCCTTCCTTCCTTCCTTCCCTTCCCTTCCCCTCCTTCCTTCTTTCCTTCCTCCCTTCCTTCCATCCTTCCTTCCATCCTTCCTTCCTCCTTTCTTTCCTTCCTTCCATCCTTCCTTTCCTTCCTTTCCTTCCTTCCATCCGTCCTTCCATCCTTCCTTCCTTCCTTCCTTCCTTCCTTCCTTCCTTCCTTCCTTCCTTCCTTCCTTCCTTCCTTCCATCCTTCCTTCCTTCCCTTACTTCCATCCTTCCTTATTTCCTTCCTTCCTTCATTCCTTCCTTCCTGCTTTCTTTCCTTCCTTCCATCCTTCCTTCCATCCTTCCCTTCCTTCTTTCTTTCTTTCTTTCCTTCCATCCTTCATTCCTTTCTTTCCTTCCATCCTTCCTTTCCTTTCCTTCCTTCCATCCTTCCTTCCTTCCTTCCTTCCTTCCTTCCTTCCTTCCTTCCTTCCTTCCTTCCTTCCTTTCCTTCCATCCTTCCTTCCTTCCATCCTTCCTTCCTTCCATCCTTCCTTCCTTCCATCCTTCCTTCCTTCCTTCCTTCCATCCTTCCTTCCTTCCTTCCATCCATCCATCCATCCATCCATCCTTCCATCCTTCCATCCTTCCATCCTTCCTTCCTTTCCTTCCTTCTTTCTTTCTCTTTCCTTCCTTCCATCCTTTCTTTCTTCCTCAAAGAAATATTCAGAATGACACTCTTTTTCAGGCTGCAAACTCATATTAATATATGTTCTCCTCTTTCAGCTATTGAACTCAATAAAACTATGAGTTATGATGAGTGGTCTAATCTATTTTTGAGTGTAGTACTAGCAGTACTTATAACAAACACCTACTGCAACACCTCCATAGCTACTGGTCCGCCCGGAGTGGGCTATAGACACATGGTCTCCAATGAGGGGTGCATGGGGATGGCCTGGCAATCACTGACCTGCCCCCCACAACCTCTGACCTGAGGGGGCGGAGTCTCGTCGCCACTATCCACGCCACCGTCCCCACATCTCAGACCCTGAGTTGCTTAAAGACGCAGTTTTCACGGTTGGGTGCATGTGGGTGGTCCGGGGAGCAGTACGCTGTCCTAGACCGGCTCTGACCCGAGGGGGCGGAGTCTCGTCACCACGCCACTATTCACGCCACTGTCCCCACATCTCAGCCCCTGAGTGAGCTACAGACACACGGTATTCACTGTTGGGTGCATGGAGATTGCCCAGATGTCAGTGCACTGCCCCCGACCTGCTCTGACCGGAGGGGGCGGAGTCTCGCCATCACGCCACTATCCACGCCACGGACCTCACAACACAGCCTCTGAGGTGGCTAGAGACACACAGTCTTCACTGGTGAAGGCAGGTGGGTAGCCCGGCATGGCCTACACTGTCCACGACCGGCTCTGACCCAAGGGGGCGTAGTCTCACACTCACGCCACTATCCACGCCACGGCCCCACAACTCAGCCCCTGAGTGGGCTAGAGACACATGGTCTTCACCGGTGTGGGCGGGTAGGTGGTCCGGAGAGGGGTACACTGTCCTCGACCAGCTCTGACCTGAGGGGGCGGAGTCTCACCACCATGCCACTGTCCACGCCACAGACCCCACAACTCAGCCCCTGATTGGGCTAGAGACGCACGGTCTTCGCCGGTGGGTGCATGGAGATTGCCTGGTCCGTAGTAGTTCTAGCAGTAGCTGTTACATACAGCTGCAGCAGCTAGCCCACCTCACATTTTCTCCAGGAAATGTACTTTCTAGTTATAATTTATCATTATTCTTTAATATTTTTTATTTTATATCTTTATTATTATTATTATTATTATTATTATTATTCCCTGGGGAAATGTCATTAAGGGCCTCACACCTCAGCTACAGATCCCTCTTGTATTTCCCAATATTCTAAATCTTCTTCTTCCTAGGAAGTCTGACTTCCCATGCATGAAAAATCACCACACTTTGCATATAGGTCTAGTCCTGTGCCCAAAAGTCCTCAACTGGCATCGGGTGGGCCAATAGTCCTGATAGTAGCGCTACAGCAACCGTCTTAAGTTTAAAACTTAAAGGAGTAGTAAAGGGAAAATGCATATTGAGCCCTGTTTTAAGGTTACTTATGATCATATACAATGGTTCAGATCAAAACGTTGACAAAACTAGCACTTTTGAGAAAGTCTGATAATTGCTCTACCACCGTTTTGGTCATACAATGGATGTGGGTGGGCACCTTGAAAAATCATTCAAAAACATGTTTAACTCTCGATTTCAAAGACAAGAAACTCACCGAGGTGTTAGTTGGCGTTCTGACATATAATTCGCCATAAAGTAAGATTCTAGTTCATCTGGAAAGGCTTTTTAAAATATTTAGCATAGAACTATTTAGTCGCAGCACATACGTGTGTAAAGCTCCGCAAACTAGGTAGCCTAGCAACATAAACAATAACAATAGCTACCGTAAGTAGTTCCGCTTCCTGAATCCCCTCTGCAGATTGATCTACACATCTACAACGGTCGCTTCAATACAAGTCAATGGATTTCATAAAATGATCAATAAAACCCTACAGGATTCATACTTTGCGGCGAATTTGATGTCAGAACACCAACGGACACCAATTACGCCCTCGGTGAGCTTCTTGTCTTTGAAATCGAGAGTTTTACATGTTTTTGATAGATTTTTCAAGGTGCCCACCCACATCCATTGTATGACCAAAACGCTGGTAGAGTAAATAAATTAAAATAAATTTTGTGTATTTTGGAATAACCTTCAGTTACGAACATTTCAGAGATTCGAACGACCATCATTCCCGGTGGGTTCGGATCTTTGAGGTTCTACTGTACTGCAAATACTCACTCAATAAATCTCCAATGTACATAAAAGAAATGTCAAAAATGTCATGACCTGCAAGATGTAGTGTGAACATTTTCAGAATTTGATCTCAAAAACTGTATTTTTGACAGTATTTTGAAGTCTGTCCCCTCAAACTACTGCTGTTCATACAGGAAAAATATACTACCCACAATCCTATAGTGCAACAGCAATGTCTCCACCAATCAGAGACGTTGTTGTTGGCAACCCCGCCCCAATAGCGGACCCTAGGACTACAACTGGCTAAATTTACTGATTGAGAGGACACCTGTGCCACTGATTGTTTGAATGGTGTATTATTGTAGAGTTTAACATGTTTTTTGAATGATTTTGCAAGGTGCCCACCCACATCCATTGTATGACCAAAACGGTGGTAGAGCAATTATCAGACTTTCTTAAAAGTGCTAGTTTTGTCAACGTTTTGATCTGAACCATTGTATATGATCATAAGTAACCTTAAAACAGGGCTAAACATGATTTTTCCCTTTACTACTCCTTTAAGAGGGACAATCCTGGTGGTACTTCTTGAAGAGGTGAGTTTTGAGGCTATGGTGAAATATGAGCAGTCCTGATGTTGGTGGGCAGTTCACTGTGTGGCCAGGACAGAAAAGAGCTGTGGCCATGTCACACCCTCAAACCTGGTTCCATCTCCTAACTGTAGCAGTCAACAGGAAAACATATGCCTGTACCAGTGTGTGTATATATGTGCACCCCTACACCCTCACGTTTGTCATTTGTCTCCTTCCTCCTCTGACTCCGCCCGGCCCCGACCCAGTGCTGCACAGCAGCTAGAATTGTTGTTATTCCATAATATGTTATTATTCTTCTGAAATATGTTATTTCTCACCAACAGCTGAGATCTCCCCTGATGATAACCAAGATATACTTGAGCGCTGTCTGCATGGGTTAAACATCGAACCCAGCAAAGGTAGAGTACCTGCCTCACCAACATCCTGGTCCTGAGATTGATTTCTAGAAATCAAAACAATCCCAGGGTGCTTTTCTCAACGATTGACAACCTCTTAAATCCCACCCCCTAGACAGTACACCTGTTAACATGTCTTCTACCTCAAGGTGTGAGGAATTTGTAGCATATTATAGTTAGATACCTGGCATTAGGAAGAATATCACCCAGTCAAATCACAATGTTTTGCTTGATGACCCTCTTCCTCCACGGAGCAGGGTTATGAACTCGTTTACACCGGTTGAAACAGAGATGCTGAGCAAAGTGACGTCACAACTTCCTGGATCCTAGTCCCACCAGAATCTTCAAGACTATGTTTATCTCTGTATCTTTGTACACTTTAACTATTGTAAATGATTCCCTCAGTACAGGCGCTTTTCCATCAGCTCTTAAAACATCCCTGGTAAATTCTCTCATTCTCAAAAAAAAACAATTAGACTCCTCAGTCCTCAGTAATTTTAGACCAACCTCCCCTTTTAAGTAAAATTCTAGAGAAAAATGTAGGCTATTCGGACAGCTAAATTATTTCCTAGCTGTACATTATATCCTGGACACATTTCGGTCAGGTTTTCACCTGTATAGCACAGAGACAGCGCTGGTCAAGGTTGTTAACCACCTCAGAATAAAGGCTGACTCCCCCCCCCAAAAAAGCTTCTGTCCTTGTCCTCCTGGACCTGAGTGCAGCGTTTGATGGTAGACCATGATATCCGTGTTGGAAGACTGGAGAACTGGGCCGGCCTCTCCGGTCCAGTCCTTGACTGGTTCAGGATGCATTTAACTGGCAGATAGTTTTTCGTAGCCCTTGGTGACCACAGCTCAAAAAACACAGATGACATGTTGATCAGTTCTAGGGCCCTTACTTTTCAGTCTGTACATGTTACCCCTATGCAATATCATCAGAAGGAACAACATTAGCTACCATCGCTATTCTGACACCCAGCACTACATTTCTGTGACACCTCTCGACTACAGCTCAGTTGACCATTTGATAGAATGTATTGCTGACATAAATGTGTGGATGTCACAGAACTTCCTCCAGTTAAATCAGGACAAAAGTGAAGTATTGATCATTGGTGAAAAAGGTGAAAGAGAGAGACTATCGGTGCACTTAAAACACTGTCACTGAATATGAAATGTCAGGCCAGAAACGTAGGTGTCTTGCTGGACTCTGATCTTAGCTTTGAGGCCCATATAAAGATTGTGACAAGGACCTCATCACCTGAGAAACCTTGCCAAGGTGAAACCTTTCCTCTCCCAGACTGATACTGAAAGACTAATGCATGCTTTTATCAATGGCAGGTTGGACTATTATAACGCTCTCCTGTCTGGCCTACCAAAAAAAGCGATAAGTCAACTCCAACTGATTCAAAATGCTGCAGCACATGTTCTTACAAAGACCAGAAGGAGGGCTCACATCACACCAGTTTTAAAATCACTACACTGGTTACCTGTCCATTTTAGAATAGATTTAAAGATTATACCTTCCATAATATTGAGGCTGCGTGACTGCATGACCTTCCCAAGCCAGCGATGCACGAGCATCAAGTCGTCTCCACAGATCCCAGGTTGGAAACTAGCACCACGCAGAGTGTTACGGGCAGCTCGACTGACTGGGGTTCACATCTGCCTTCAAAAAGATGAATTAACCCTCTGTGTGTAATATCACACGGCCCACGTTCCCGCTGTGCAAATACTCATAGGCTTCGGCACTATTATAATTTTTCATAGCCGCGCCATCAACTCCTTGAGACAGTACGAAGTAGTTGAATATGTCCCTGTACGTTACCTCTGGCCACTTCTTCATATCGTCTACCCACATTAAAGATACACCGAAAGGGACGTTAGAGAACATCTTGCTTCCGTACTTTGACGTATTTCCGCCTGAAACGGGCTGCAAGGGCGGGACATACGTTTAGATGAATTTCATTGGAACGCTATCGAGCGGGCGGGATATTCAACACTTGAGGCTGCAGAGTAGTTGACGTTTTGATTGACAGGGTGGATGTCGTGAGATTATTGGCCTAAAATCTAAGGTACAGTACCTGGTGTCGTAATTGCACGTGACCTACCGTTTTCCAGGAAGTAAGAAATTATATACTTTGATATAAGATTACAACAAAAGTAGAATTTTTTAATTTTTTTGGCATACATCGTTGAATAGGTGAACACTATGACCAATTATGTGAACCAAAATGGGACAGAATGCTTTTTTCATTTCTGTGCGACTTTAAAACTGACGACGGATGGGACAATACCAGACCATCTGACCTTCTCATCTGGTTTTCAGTGTGTTCCCATTTTAAAACATTAGATGTGTTTGTCATCTCTTAGATCCAGTTTTCTAACTAGCGAAAGTTTACCGGATGTTGACAGTGACGGTTTAGCGGAAGTCGAATGACAAAATGCGAAAGAGGCGAACTACTAAAAGTGGGCGGGGCGGAATAAGGTGAATACAACTTTACAACTTAAAAACCTGTTCTATACTTAAGCAATACATTTTATAACAGCTAGGGGGCGTTGTTAGGCACGACACAAAGCATGTGTTATGTATCACTATAACACATGGCCTCGAGAGGTTTATTGCTTTTATACAACGGTTACTACAGCTATTAGTGTAATAGATAATAGAATAAACACACAGCAATATAAACTAGAAAGTACATTTCCTGGAGAAAATGTGAGGTGGGCTAGCTGCTGCAGCTGTATGTAACAGCTACTGCTAGAACTACTACGGACCAGGCAATCTCCATGCACCCACCGGCGAAGACCGTGCTCTAGCCCACTCGGGCTGAATTGTGGGGTCCGTGGCCTGGACAGTGGCGTGGTGGTGAGACTCCGCCCCCTCAGGTCAGAGCCAGTCAGGGACAGTGTACCCCTCTCCGGGCCACCTACCTGACTCCACCGGTGAAGAACGTGTCTATAGCCCACTCAGGGGCTGAGTTGTGGGGCCTGTGGCCTGGATAGTGGCGTGCTGGTTAGGCTCCACCACCTTGGGTCACAGCTAGTCGGGGACAGTACAGTGACCTCCGGGCAATTTCCATGCATCCACCATTGAAGACTGTGTGTCTCTAGCCCACTCAGGGGCTGAAAAGTGGGTTCTGTGGCGTGAATAGTGGCGTGGTGATGAGGCTCCGCCCCTTTTGGTCATAGCCAGTCAGGGACGGTGTACTCCTCTCCGGGCTACCCCCCGGCCCCAACCAGTCAAGATCATGTGTCTCTATTCCACTTTGGCTGAGTTCTGTGCTACCACATTAGTTATATTGAAAATGGAATGATATGCGGTCCCAGGTGTGTGTTACAAAGTATTTTAACACGGCTTCCAGCCAATCAGAATCAAGAACCAGAACTAACCGTTGTATAAAACTTAACAACTTCCTATTTGCTGATCTGGTTCCAGGGGTGTTAGAAGAGAGCGTGTTGCCTGGGCAACAGCCAACATATACAGTGATGGAGGGTGCAGTTGGAGGAGTCGAGTTGCCTGGGCAACCGGCGAATCCCGGGCACGGGGCCGTAGGCGTGGCCAGAGAGCAGCAGGTGGTGGAGCAACTGGTGAACACCATGTCCTCAACCATGCATAGAGACACCCTCAGTAAGTCAGAACACCAGCATTACCTTAGTCAGCTACACAGAGGAACAGCATTACCTTAGTCAGCTACACAGAGGAACAGCATTACCTTAGTCAGCTACACAGAGGAAATCAACATTACCTTAGTCAGCTACACAGAGGAAATCAACATTACCTTAGTCAGCTACACAGAGGAAATCAACATTACCTTAGTCAGCTACACAGAGGAAATCAACATTACCTTAGTCAGCTACACAGAGGAAATCAACATTACCTTAGTCAGCTACACAGAGGAACAGCATTACCTTAGTCAGCTACACAGAGGAAATCAACATTACCTTAGTCAGCTACACAGAGGAAATCAACATTACCTTAGTCAGCTACACAGAGGAACAACATTACCTTAGTCAGCTACACAGAGGAACACAACATTGCCTTAGTCAGCTACACAGAGGAACACAACATTGCCTTAGTCAGCTACACAGAGGAACATCATTACCTTAGTCAGCTACACAGAGGAACAGCATTACCTTAGTCAGCTACACAGAGGAAATCAACATTACCTTAGTCAGCTACACAGAGGAACAGCATTACCTTAGTCAGCTACACAGAGGAAATCAACATTACCTTAGTCAGCTACACAGAGGAAATCAACATTACCTTAGTCAGCTACACAGAGGAACAACATTACCTTAGTCAGCTACACAGAGGAACACAACATTGCCTTAGTCAGCTACACAGAGGAACACAACATTGCCTTAGTCAGCTACACAGAGGAACATCATTACCTTAGTCAGCTACACAGAGGAACAGCATTACCTTAGTCAGCTATGCAGGGAAACACAGCATTATCTGTGGTATTTACCTTATAACCCAGGCTCTCTCCAAGGTTTAAGTAGCCTACAAACATCATATTCTCATGTCCCCCCCCCCCCCCCCCCCCCCCCCCCGCAGACACCCACTTCCGCCTGGCCGTGTACTACCGAGGGGCCAAGGTCTGGGAGCAGCTACTGGAGAACGAGGCGGGATTCAGACTAGTCTACATGTGAGCTACTGACCACCAATGACCACCTAGCCATATTATGACTAGTCTACATGTGGGCTCCTCATTATGAGTGACATCATAGCCATATTATGACTAGTCTACATGTGGGCTACTAATTATGAGTGACATCATAGCCATATTATGACTAGTCTAGATGTGGGCTACTAATTATGAGTGACATCATAGCCATATTATGACTAGTCTAGATGTGGGCTACTAATTATGAGTGACATCATAGCCATATTATGACTAGTCTACATGTGGGCTACTAATTATGAGTGACATCATAGCCATATTATGACTAGTCTAGATGTGGGTTACTAATTATGAGTGACATCATAGCCATATTATGACTAGTCTACATGTGGGCTACTAATTATGAGTGACATCATAGCCATATTATGACTAGTCTACATGTGGGCTACTAATTATGAGTGACATCATAGCCATATTATGACTAGTCTACATGTGGGCTACTAATTATGAGTGACATCATAGCCATATTATGACTAGTCTAGATGTGGGCTACTAATTATGAGTGACATCATAGCCATATTATGATGACTAGTCTACATGTGGGATACTAATTATGAGTGACATCATAGCCATATTATGACTAGTCTAGATGTGGGCTACTAATTATGAGTGACATCATAGCCATATTATGATGACTAGTCTACATGTGGGCTACTAATTATGAGTGACATCATAGCCATATTATAATGACTGTGTGTGAAGCGGACGAGCCGCCATGGTGACGCCGGTCTCCCCCAGGTGACGGTCTCTCCCCCTGTGCTCCTGTCAGGCCGGACCTCCCTCAGCCGACGGTGGACGCCGAGTCGGGCCTGTCCCTGGTGTCCCTGCCCCGCGTGGGGCCGGTGTCGGACCAGCAGCAGGCCCATCTTACCCAGCTGATCCTGGACAGCCTGGGGGACGGCCTGGAGGTGCGGGTCCTGGGAAACGTGGTCTACGGCTGGCGGCGGGGAAAAAGCCAGGCCTTCTGGAGCCTCTGCAAGTTCCACCAGAGCCGGACGCCCCAGGAGGTGTCCAAGACCGCGCTGCAGCCGCTGTACCAGACCAAGGACTTTGTCGCAGGTGAGAGAGACGTGGGGGGGGGGGGGGTTGAGAGAGACGTGGGGGGGTGAGAGAGACGTGGGGGGGAGGTGAGAGACGTGGGGGGTGAGAGAGACATGGAGGGGGGTGAGACGTGGGGGGGGTGAGAGAGTGAGAGAGACGTGGGGGGTGAGAGAGACATGGAGGGGGGTGAGACGTGGGGGGGTGAGAGAGACGTGGGGGGTGAGAGAGACATGGAGGGGGGGGGTGAGAGAGACATGGAGGGGGGTGAGACGTGGGGGGGGTGAGAGAGTGAGAGAGACGTGGGGGGTGAGAGAGACATGGAGGGGGGTGAGACGTGGGGGGTGAGAGAGACGTGGGGGGTGAGAGAGACGTGGGGGGGGGGGGACATTACATTACAGTACATTACATTACAGTCATTTAACTGACGCTTTTATCGAAAGCGACTTACAATAATTGCGTTTAGCGTAGTTAGCCAGTGTGCCAGTGTTTTACCCTGCTGCTCGTCTCCTCCAGGGCTGCTGGACTTCATCAAGGGCGGTGGGCAGAGCCCCCCCTTCTCTCTGTTCTTCTGCCTGGGGGAGAAGTGGCCCGACCCCAACAACAAGCCCTGGGAGAAGAAGCTGGTGGTGGTGGAGGTGAGAAACCAGGGAGATGAGACCAGGGAGATGAGGAGACCAGGAAGATGAGGAGACCAGGAAGATGAGGAGACCAGGAAGATGAGGAGACCAGGAAGATGAGACTAGGAAGATGAGACCAGGAAGATGAGGAGACCAGGAAGATGAGACCAGGAAGATGAGGAGACCAGGAAGATGAGACCAAGAAGATGAAGAAGATGAAGAGACCAGGAAGATGAGGAGACCAAGAAGATGAAGAAGATGAGGAGACCAGGAAGATGAGGAGACCAGGAAGATGAGGAGACCAGGAAGAGTCCTGGTCTTGCCTGCTCACCTTCTGTTGAATGATTCAGAGATGTTCATTTTCTTCCACATGTATGAAAAGATATGCTGTGTAAAGTTAAACGCTCAAAACAGTTAGGTTCTACCGAGACTTGAACTCGGATCGCTGGATTCAGAGTCGAGAGTGCTGACCATCACGCCATAGAACCAGTCCACTCAGGGAGGGCCGGTCAGCTCAGGTCACCACACACACACTCAGTCTCTCTCTCTCTCTCTCTCTCCCTCTCTCTCCCTCTCTCTCCCTCCCTCTCTCTCCCTCTCTCTCCCTCTCTCTCTCCCTCTCTCTCTCTCTCCCTCTCTCTCTCTCAGGTGGTGTTAACGGTTCTGGAGATGCTGAAGATGGTGGCGGTGGATGGTGGCGCCTCCTCCCTGCAGTCAGTGGAACTGCAGATGTCCTTGGAGGAGTCCTTACAGGAGCTGCTGATGGAACTGGGCTGAGCACTGGCCCGTCTGAGAGAGATGGGACCGCTGGCCTACCACTCCATTAATGTTTACCTTTTTATGACCTCTTCATATAGCATCATAGATCAGATTTAAGAGTTTGACCGGTACAGAAATCACATTGCATCTGTCAGGATTCTAACAATCCTCATTTTTAATCCTATGGAGTTCAAGGAAGTGGCATTAGAGTAAAGCTAATGATCAACTTTCATCAGTGTCAGTTTGGTTTTAAAGGGATATTCTGGAGATTTTTACACCTTTCTCTGTCTGGATTCTTAATTAACAATTTTATCAAAAATAAAATAATATATAAATAAATCAAAATGTAAAATAAATGTTTTCTTACGTTTTCCATTGTTTAATCAAACCTACAGAACATTACATTGCTCTTCTGATGCTCTTCAACAGCTGAATGAATACAGATATATACAGCACGCGGATGGGATGCAGCTCTGTATCTGCTGAACACAGGTGGCTGTACAGATCTAGGCTGCGTTCCGAATCACATACTTCCATACTAGATAGAATATCAAAAAGGGATGTGGTATGTTACAATACATAGTTCGCCACATGCACTATGGCAAAAAATACCAGGATGTCCTTCTACATCCGGTCGTGTTTTGCAGTATGCAAGCCAGCAGACTTTTCTGGCTATTCTGACCCACAATCCTGTGCTCAGCGGATATGATGTCACATGTGCGAGTCGCATTTTGACGTTTTGAAGAATCCCAGCTGTTAAGGAATGTCGCTTCATGGACAACGACGGATGTGGTCAAATTTCAAGGTGCAATGTTATGACAAGGTAGTATGTCCTAATTGGATGCCTACTGTATGTGAAGTACGTACTTCCTAGGGGCAGCTGTAGTATATACTGCTAGTAAAAAGTAGAAGTGTGCGATTGTGAACGCAGCCCTACTCATCTGCTTCCTCCCGTCAGGGGGGAGGAGTCTCCCAGTGCTGCACTTCCTGGTTGTCCCTGGAAACCAAACAGGGAGAGGGGGGTTTGTTCAGAAACAGCACTATGCTGAGTTGACAGGGCAGGAACTTGACTTCCTCATTGCAGTTGTCAAAAGGAAGTATGAACTTCACCTTTTATCGTCTTTACCCTGCATTCACATCCCATAATAACCAGTCTAAGCCTCTACAGTATAATACTGCTCTACTGTAATAACATCCCATAATAACCAGTCTAAGCCTCTACAGTATAATACTGCTCTACTGTAATAACATCCCATAATAACCAGTCTAAGCCTCTATAATACTGCTCTACTGTAATAACATCCCACAATAACCAGTCTAAGCCTCTATAATACTGCTCTACTGTAATAACATCCCATAATAACCAGTCTAAGCCTCTATAATACTGCTCTACTGTAATAACATCCCACAATAACCAGAGTCTAAGCCTCTATAATACTGCTCTACTGTAATAACATCCCATAATAACACAATACTGCTGTGCTGTGAATGAACAGATGAACTGACTGATTGTTCCTGATCACACAGCAGACATGGCAGTAGTGGTGTGGGTAGGAGCAGACATGGCAGTAGTGGTGTGGGTAGGAGCAGACATGGCAGTAGTGGTGTGGGTAGGAGCAGACATGGCAGTAGTGGTGTGGGTAGGAGCAGACATGGCAGTAGTGGTGTGGGTAGGAGCAGACATGGCAGTAGTGGTGTGGGTAGGAGCTTCAGACTAACAGATGAACTGACTGATTGTTTCTGATCACACAGCAGACATGGCAGTAGTGGGTAGTAGTGTGTGGGTAGGAGCTTTAGACTAACGGCTCTAATGACCTTTGACCCGGCTGTACCCAGCGGAGTCGCTGGAGTACTGCTGGACTCCTGAGGTCACGCCCTTTGACCCCTGGCCTCTCAGAAGCCCTCTGTACTTGTGGTCAGTAGCCCGTGTACTTGACGAAGCGTCTCACAAGGAAACACAGAAAGACATTTTTGTTGGAGTGAGGTGTAAAATTCTTCTAGTTGGATATTTTGGAAAGTTAAGACCATGAAGTCAGACTCATGTTGATGAGTTGAGGGCCTTGGAGAGAGCAGGTTAGCCTGAGGGGTCTACAGGGTGTGATAGAGAACGGGTCAGAACGGATCCACAGATGGTTGATTAGTTTGATCTACTGATAAAGAACAGGTGTCAGCTGCTCTCTGATCTTGTCGCCCGGGAGACAATAACAACGGCTGTCAGGTCTCAAACCCGGGTTTGTTAGGTTAATGTTCATATTAGGTTAATGTTCATATTATGTTAATGTTCATATTAGGTTAATGTTCATATTAGGTTAATGTTCATATTAGGTTAATGTTCATATTAGGTTAATGTTCATATTAGGTTAATGTTAATATTAGGTTAATGTTCATATTAGGTTAATGTTCATATTAGGTTAATGTTCATATTAGGTTAATGTTCATATTAGGTGATGTTGCTTGTGCAAGCCAGCACTCTTTGAGATAACTGGGTTTATAGACCTGGGCCCAGAGAACTCAACATACACACACACACACACTGACCCGTACACTGCCACACCCAGTGAGATAGGCCCAATCCCAAACCACCCCCTACCCACTCCCACTCCACCACCGAGTGTCCCTCCAAATGAAGTGTCACTCGCAGCTGTGGAGGGCACTCTCAATCGAGGGGGAGGGTATATAAATGGAAAGCCAAATGTGGGATGGACTCCCCACTCCACCGGAACCGACCGGGACAGGGCCGTCACCATGGCATGTTTAGGTGATTTATGGGAAAAATGTTTAGGATTTATAATACAAATATAAATCACTATAATTAAATCCATGTATGATGAGAAATGGTCAAAAGTCCAAACGGAAATGTTTTTTCAAATGAACTCTCACTAAATGAATACTATAACACTGTCCCGAGACAAATACATAAATCAATTAATAACTTACTCCTATGCCTCTTTGGCAGCATTCCTTCTTTTGTGAAGATCCATTTGCATATCGCAGCCTAATGGAAAGGAATATATGATGTAGGCTACATTTGACGTAGACCTAGGCCTATTTAGATTTATTTTATGTCGGCTATGAATACAGGCTTTTAAGAGTTTGCTACAAGTCAAGTGATATAGGGATAAAGTGATGTTCTCCTATTTTGAGGCAATTAAATCAGTGTGAGAAAAACAAATGTTTGAGTGCTGTAAAATAATCTGCAATAATTGACAGTGTAGGAAGACGGAACGTTATTTATATGCGGTTTCCTGCGGCATCTCTTTGGCACGTGCACTTCCTGCTTCGGCTATCGGGAGCTTGCACCGATGCAGGCTTGCTATTTAAGGGGTTGACAGCCCACTCGCACTCCAACCGCACTCCGCGCTAATTGGTTTGGGACGGCCCTTAACATGGCGAAGCTCGGCGTGAACGCGCAAACGGAGGGGGAGTGGATAGGGCGAGGGCTTAGGGGGTTGTTTGAGATTGGGCCATAGCCTTCTCTTAGCCAATGTAGGCGTTTTTACATGGAAGCTAATCCAGCTCGTCTGCGCCCAATAGCACACAGTCACGCTGACCCCTGACCCCTGGCTGTGCTGGGAGCCCGGGCTCCGGACGGCTGAGGGTCCAGACCGGACGGAGACAGCGCCACCTGCAGGGTCACCATGGAGATGGAGAGAGAGGGAGGGATGGAGAGAGATAGACGGGAGGGAGGGGTGGAGAGAGGAGAGAGGGAGGGATGGAGAGAGCGATAGAGGGGAGGGAGGGGTGGAGAGAGGGAGGGATGGAGAGAGATCGAGGGGAGAGTGGGGTGGAGAGAGAGGAGAGAGGGATGGAGAGAGAGAGATAGAGGGGAGGGAGGGATGGAGAGAGATAGAGGGGAGGAAGGGGTGGAGAGAGATAGAGGAGAGGAGGGAGGTGTGGAGAGAGAGGAGAGAGAGGGATGGAGAGAGAGAGATAGAGGGGAGGGATGGGTGGAGAGAGAGAGGGGAGGGAGGGGTGGAGAGAGGGATGGAGAGAGATAGAGGAGAGGAGGGAGGGGTGGAGAGAGAGGAGAGAGGGATGGAGAGAGAGAGGAGAGGAGAGAGAGGGATGGAGAGAGAGATAGAGGAGAGGAGGGAGGGGTGAAGAGAGAGGAGAGAGGGAGGGATGGAGAGAGATAGATGGGAGGGAGGGATGGAGAGAGATAGATGGGAGGGAGGGATGGAGAGAGGGAGGGTTGGGGAGAGAGTGCATGTGGGAGAAAGTAGAAAGAGAGATGTAGAGAGGAAGTTTAAAGAGGACAAAGAAAGAGAGATAATACATTTAGTAAGAGACGACGACAAAAGGATGACGACTAAATGACGTCTGAATGTTTAGTGCCTCATGGCCTCATCCCTCCTCATCCCTGCAGGTCATCCACGGCCTCCTCCGTCTGGCAACGCTTCAGGCAGAGACGTAGGGTGGCCACCGGGTGGCGGCAGAGAGCAGCATCTTGCTATGCTTGTGAATTCCGTCTGTAGGCAGACTCTGAGGAGACGGGGACGGGCTCTGGTACGAATGAAGTGCACCTGGACCGCCACCGAGCTCTGAGAAAGATCAAAAGAAGGGTGTTGAGAAAGAGACGTTAGAACTGAAAACTATCTACTGTAGGTATTGAGGTAGTATGAGTGGAGTAGAGAGGTAGTATGAGTGGAGTAGGGAGGTAGTATGAGTGGAGTAGTGAGGTAGTATGAGTGGAGTAGTGAGGTAGTGTGAGTGGAGTAGGGAGGTAGTATGAGTGGAGTAGGGAGGTAGTATGAGTGGAGTAGGGAGGTAGTATAAATGGAGTAGTGAGGTAGTATGAGTGGAGTAGTGAGGTAGTGTGAGTGGAGTAGGGAGGTAGTGTGAGTGGAGTAGGGATGTAGTATGAGTGGTCTAGTTACTAATTAGTACGGAGGTCAGGGGTCATGTCTTGCCCTCAGGGTGCGACCACACGTTTCACCTTCAGTTGAAGTTAAAGCTACAGTATGAGAGATTTCCATAAAATGCTGAACATATAAATATATCTATATTTCAATGATAACTGGAGAGGAGGGGGGATCAGTGTCTGAGCTCCTCTGTGAGAGCTGTGTGTTTGTAGACCACCATTTTGTCTGCAGTGATTCTTACAGTTGCTGTCAGGGACTAAACCAGAGAACTGAGAACCAGGCCAGGTCCAGCCTGGCTTATGTGCGAGGCTGGCTTGTTTCTGTGCAGGACTGGTAGGACGGAAGCTGGTGTCATAGAAATTGTAGTTTCAGTTTCACCACCTCCCTTGTAATTTCACCACCTCCCTCAACCTTTCACATAGCTGTGCTAATCTCATTTATGACAGGATGACCTCTCTTCAGGAGGTTGACACACCTAGACACGTCTGCCTTAGAATAACCATCCTTTGTTCCATTGTCCCTGCAAGATTTACTGCCTTTTCTCATATCACGTGTCTCAACTCTTGACCATAATTGATGATGCCTGCCATTTATTATGACGTGTACAGATGGGTTAGCCAATCACATCCCTGGAAGCGTCATACCTGTGTATTGCTTGAATATAAGGCGGCGCAAGACAAGCCTACTCCACTTCTGCTGGATGCCACTCATGTACGTTATCCTGGAAGTCCTTGCGCTCATATGGTTTCTCAATAAATCAGACCTGACCTGTTTGAGTGAACCTTAGCAAATCCTTTTTGACTTTAGATCAAATAATTCTTCTACACTAGTCATGCCACTGAAATAGCTGTGAATTGAAATAACATGAAATAATGTCTGATAATAAAGATGGGTCTTGTCACCTGGACACATCAGTTCCAATGCTTCCAATGCTAATCCAGCACAATGAGAGCTGGATAGCCAGTTAGTTCATGGGCTCATAACAACTAGCAGCAGCTTCCATAACACTAATGGTAGCGGTCAGTATGGCTGTACGATATATCGTTTACGTGCTTGCGCAATAGTCACATCGCTGGGCCTGCAATTTTTCTCCTGCTATGTAGTCAAACTCAAAACACGTCATGAGAATTCAAAATTCAATACTAGACTAATTTTCCACAGTATTGTTACTTTCCGCACTATCGATACCAGCTGGCTTTTTCCATCTCTCTACTCTGACCTTTGGAAATTGCGTTTTGACTATTATAATGCATAAAAGAATAACATGGATAGAACAGCTTAGAATAGCAGAACATATTCAAATCGAATAGAATATCCTAACAAAATCAAATACAGATGGGCCTACTTTTTACAATGCTGCGCAACCGTGCATTTTAGAGAGATTGGGCTGGACTTCGGTCAGCAGCATCCTGCTCAAAATACGCTCCCGCGGCTATGTATGGATGCAATCAGTCATCACAGTCTTATAAATCATATAATTAGGAAACTCATAGTCTATTTTATCAATGTTGTATAGCATATAGCCTATTTTTGTCTTGTCTATTTTTTGTAGTTTGCAAAGAACGTTCAGGAAGGAAAGTGAAAGGGCTGAGGGCTGCTCAGTTGGTTACTCTAGACGGCGGCGGAGGATTTCCAAAAGCAAAAGCGCCTATTTAGCAATATTTCAGATTTAAACCCAATGCTAATAGCTGGGGAACCTCATAACATCAATGAGTCAATCTGTAAACTCCTGAGCTCGTCATGCCGTAACGTGAACACCGTTGCTCTGTGCTGTGAGGCTGCGACCCACTCTGCTGCACACGGACAGAGTGAAGGAGAGGATCAGTAGCCTGGCTCCCGCCCCTGAATCTGAATAACAATTCAATCAGAGTGTCAGACTAGTGGAGCAGAGCAGACACTTTCAGCTTATAATTGTAGCCTCCCAAACTTATTATTTTACAAAGAAGAGTTTTTTTAAAATTAATTTAATGAATAAAATAATACAATTAAATATATATGTAATTTATTTAGCTTAAACAGTTCACATTCCTGCTCCGCCTCAGCAGACAGCAAACACTGAGATCAGGCTACACCTGACATTGTATTATTCCATTAGCCTACTTTTCCTGATGTTTTAGGTTTGTGCTGTGGTATCGTTTCAGTACCGGTATCGATACTGCCCCGCCCCGCTGGAAGGCGAGCACAAGTCGAATAAAATGAAAATTAGGGGTGTGCCGGGAGCCCACTATTTGTACTTGTAATTGTATTTGACAGCTAATTATTCGTATTCGGAAGTGGGCGGGGCTTAAACCGGAAGTCTGTTCAAAACGGTTTAAACTGAGGGGAAATGTCATTTCTTTAGCCTAATATTAATTGGCATTGCAATTACTGTGCTTTCAACACATAAGAATTGCTGTTTATATATTATTATTATTATTATTATTATTAATTATGAAGTATAATTCCGCCTCATCATCATCCTGTATGTTTTTATTTTAACTATGAAGTGTCAGAACCCCACCACCAACCTTAACTGGGGGACATTCTACATTCTACAAAAACATTTTTCTAATTCAAAAAAGTCCTCATAGCAACTTGAGAACAGCTATAGTAGCTCTATTTCTCCCGTGTCATAATATCTAATATATTATCTGCAACCATGTGACACAGGCAGCGTGGTGTACTAGTAATGGTTTTCACAAACCCATCAATAAACATGTATTACTATAAATATAATTGAAAAGATAAACATTTTACACTCAAACCAATAAACTAAACTCTAAACTAATACATGCCTATGTTGTAGGGTTTGTGTTACTTTGGACCGGTTGCTTTTAGCTGCGGAACGTGAGAACGCGCTCGGTCAAATTTATGAACTTATTTGGTGGAAAAGTGGTTAAAAAGCCTTTAATCCATATGTAGGCTGATGGATTAAAGGCTTTTTAAACACTGTGTGCTTGTTAACTCAGAAATAACTCAGTTGTCAGGAATCCGTAATCCAAAGTTTCTGCTTTCTATGTCCTTTTCCAAACAAATCGGAGGGGTCATATCATGTCACTGTGTTGTGATTTATTTGATTTAGTCCCTCTTTCTTGGTTATGATGTTATTAAACATTTCATTAAATTAA
Organism: Borostomias antarcticus; assembly: GCF_949987555.1. Taxonomy (NCBI): domain Eukaryota; kingdom Metazoa; phylum Chordata; class Actinopteri; order Stomiiformes; family Stomiidae; genus Borostomias; species Borostomias antarcticus. Next base: position 6,732,806 of record NC_140255.1, on the reverse strand, counting down.
ATTAAAGTATATGTCAAACAAGAAACTCTGATGTACACAGACAAGAATGTGTTAAGTAGTAGAAAGTCCTGATGAAGCATTTAGCAAAGTATCTTATCTAAACACCAAGCACTTAGCAAAGAATCTTCTCAAAGCACCAGAAAGAATGTTTAAACAAAGGATGAACAGGTTGTGCTGTTTCCTCCATGTGTGTTACTCAAATTGACATACTCCATGTTAAGCATAAAAATTCCCCCTACTCAAGCAGTTTTGTTTGCCAAAGCAGGTTTAGTTGCCAAACAGGTGTACATGACGTACATGTTTTTTTTTGTGCATGTTTTTAAAAAGTTCCAGGAAAAGCTGATGGTGTCACAAGTAGATGAGCTAGGACTTTTACCACTAGGGGGAAGCACATGCAGTGCAAATTTAGAGACACCATTAGAATCAAGCCAACTTAGGGGTGTGTTTTAAAAAATGGGTTGTGGTCAAGCTAAAAGGGCGGGGATAGCCCTGAGAAGGTATATAAGGAGCTGCACAGGCAGTAGGAGTGTTTGTCTTCCCGTGAACCCACCAGTTTTGTTGCCTTGTACTGCTGAACGAGCAATAAAGCCTGTTGCATCGGACTCTGCGTGTTTCAAGTGCCTCATTGATTTGAACTTAGAATTCTATTGACTACTGATCAAGGACTTTGAAGATTTTATTTACTCAACAAGTTGTTAACACAACAACTGCTTCCAGGGCCGGCCCTAGCATTTCAGCAGCTGTAGGCGAGATTATGGAACACCTTCAGTTTCGTTTTGCTGAGGGGGGGGGGGGGGGGGTGCTGCTGCGCGATTTGTTGACGGGGACGGGGGGGGGGGGGTGCTGCTGCGCGATTTGTTGACGGGGGGGGGGGGGGGGGGGGGGGGGGTGCTGCTGCGCGATTTGTTGACGGGGGGGGGGGGGGGGGGGGGGGGGGCGGTGCTGCTGCGCGATTTGTTAACGGGGGAGGCGCCCGGCGCTGGGCGGAGGCGCCGCACCGCATTGCGAAGCGTAATAGAGACAGTAGGGATTACGGAATGAAATTATTTTAAAAAAAATAAAAAATAATTTTTTTTTTTTTTTTTTTTGGTGCTCCTTGGCCAGGCGCCCCTTGGCCATTTGGCGCCCTAGGCGACCGCCTATTTCGCCTATGCCTCGGGCTGGCCCTGACTGCTTCAGCACAACCATTAAACACAAATTATATAGGTCTATTCAAATTAGGATCATGTGTGAGCCACTACAATAAAGCGTAGGCCTACTGTAAATGGTTCAAAAAAGCGTGCGCCTCTAGAACGTGCTCGGGCCTATATGGACGAAAATAACATTACAAATGTTCAATAAACAATATTCCAACAACCCACATATTCAATCAATCATGCATTTGCACAGCAAATATGACATAAAGCCAAATTAAATGTAGCCTAGGCTAATAAGCCTAGGAAAATGACTATAGGCCTAATTGTAGGCCTATAGCCTACTCAAGTTTCAACAGTGCTTAAACCATGGGTAAGTAGGGTATTGTAGTGAAATTATTCTTATTATTTTTTAAATCTGTTTAAATAGTTTATTATTGTTATATCAGAGATAAGGACTTTGATTATAGCCTATCCTAGGCCTACACTAGTTGTGCTGATAACTGAACGGCATGGATCAAACATTTTATCAGTTGTGTTTGTTAAAATATACTTTCATAATTATTTCATATTTCAAAATCGCCGGACATTGTATAGGCTAGTGAAAGGCTGAGCATGCGTAGCTGAAATAGCTAGAGATAGATAATAGATAAACAAACGCTACAGTTCACATAGGCTATTGCAGCAGGTAGGCTACGACAAGAAAACAAAATCCAATAACTGTCTCAATAAACCAGTTAACTAGGGACAAAAGCCCTCGGTGCTGCTTACATTCGTTGCCTGCCTACTATCTGGCTTCTCAGCTCGCTCCACACTTTCTCTTCCTCTCCGCGTTTAGACGTCTAGACAGACAGCAGGTGCGAGACTGCAAGCGCGTGCGCCTCTCTCTCTCTCTCTCCCTCTGTCTCTCTCTCTCTCTCTCCCTCTCTCTCTCTCTCTCTCCCTCTCTCTCTCTCTCTCTGTCTCTCTCTCTCTCCCTCTCTCTCTCTCTCTCTCCCTCTCTCTCTCTCTCTCCCTCGTCGTGTCATGTCAACAAGCAGAGAGAACGTGCGCGTATCGCTCGCTCATACAGTATTTGACTGTTCTCCCCCCTCCCGAATATTTTTTCCAATATTCGTACAAATTTACTATTCGGGAAAAAAAACTACTATTTGTGCTCATCCGAATACCGTATTCGTATTCGGGCACACCCCTACTGGACATTTGCTATTCTAGCTGCGCGGCTGGCCAGCCACTCACAAAAAGATACAGATCCCTTGACAAAACAAAGGCCAACCTCCACAATACACCCCAATTTACCCATGAATACACTCTCTAATATAAACTGTTTACGCTATAAACAGTGGAGAAGGGAGTCCCTTTGTATGCTTTGAAATAGAATCCAGCTTCTCTTATTACCACCTGTGTGGAGCTCGCCTTCCTCTCAGAAACTCTAGTAAGGCTTTGAAAATTAAATGTTTGGCAAGAATCCAGCCACAAAATGTGCAACAAAGTACCCACAAGTTAATCCTAAATACCAGCTGGTTGTGAAGTCAAGTCAAGCGATATTGATATCAAAACTATGACGATGATTTTCTGCTGTAATGGAACAAATTGTCAGTTATTTGCTTAAGCCTGATCCATTGAGAAACTAGAGCCTCATTGGTTGAAAACGTACACCAGGGCTCAGCTGGTCAGGAACCAATCAGAGCTCAACTGGTCAGAAACCAAAGAAAAAGACAGAACACACAAGACAAGATCTACAATCAGTAACTTACTTTTAACAATGAATAACAACGATATTTGTTGGATGTACGGTAGACATTGTGAGAGCAATAAACATTTCCATAATTATGTTATGGCACCCTTCCTTTCAGTGAATGATTCTGACAAACAGTCCTTCATAAACACCAAAGCTAAGCATCAGTCCTTCATAAACACCAAAGCTATCCATCAGTCCTTCATAAACACCAAAGCTAAGCATCAGTCCTTCATAAACACCAAAGCTATCCATCAGTCCTTCATAAACACCAAAGCTAAGCATCAGTCCTTCATAAACACCAAAGCTAAGCATCAGTCCTTCATAAACACCAAAGCTATCCATCAGTGCCTCCATTCTGCGGGCGGACAGACCCTGCCACCTAGGGAGCGCCCCAACAATGACTCCACTACAGGGCTGGTGGAGGTGTTTCACATGGAGGGAGGGCCAGTGAGATCAATCACATTAAAAATACATTTAATGGCAAGACAAGGATATTTAACAAGGCCTACACTCAAAATGACAATACATGATGACTAATAATTAATCTAATTAATCAATGATTCAGTTTAGCAAAAAATAAATCTCAGATTTTTGTTCTGAGAGGTACAGCAGCTCGAAGGGCCGAACAGATGGTTTGCTTTGTGACGTCATGGCAGTCCCATGGGGGGGGCGATCCTAGTGTCTCAGCAGAAGCCAACCTAGAGACCAAGAGAGAACCAGGTCTTGGAGGCTCCGCCCAGCAACAGGGGGGAGGAGCTACTGGTGGTCACCTGCCTACCATTGGCCGGCTGGACGTTCCGGTAAGTATTGGTCATCAAAAGCGATGAGGTCGTGTTGTCGATGTGGATTGTCGTACTGAAGAGGTCGATCTGAGGAGGGACAGAGACCATTAAACAGTATTCATTGCATTATTTTAGATGAAATCTCTAATGAAAATCATTGACACATAGCATCCAATGAATAGAGACAAATGAATAGACAATTTCAAGGCACAAAATAGTCTAGAGTGAAGCATGCTTACCAAGTCCTTGCTGACTTTGATTGAGTCCTTAAAAACAGTCCAAACCACTGCCTCATTACACGCAGGGGTGGTCAAAGAGCCGAGGTAGCGGTAGTATTTGGTACGGTCCACTCCCACCAGGAGGTCATCCAGAGACAGACCAGTGATGTCCATATAGTCATCTGGCGAGGTAGTATTAGAAATTAAACTTGATATTAAAAAATAAATAAATAAACCAACAGGGGAATTTGAAAGAGCTTCTAGGAATTAGTCCAGAAGAGAGGTGCCTGGATTTACCCTTCTTGGTAATGTTGGCCAGGTAGGAGGTCAAGGTTTTCCAGCTTGCTGGTGAACCAGTCTCATTGCCAGATGCCACCTGTTGAGTGTAAATTTAACAGCTCAACTCTCTTTCCATCAACAGTTTGTTGCCAAATGTAGCCTACAATTGAATCTTGTGTGCATATATGAATAATATATACAGAATGTATAGCAATGGCTTACTTCGATGAAGAAGCCCAGAGCAGCAAGTCCAGTGGAGTCTTGAATGCCCAGTTGTGTACCATTCAGAGAAGACTTGAGATTCACAATGTGCAGCTGGAAAACAGTGAAGCACAGAACGACCATCTGTTCCTTCAAGACTTCTGGATTCACTCAGAATTCATATCAAATATAGTCAAGCAGCAAACAGCAAGGTTCTTGGCCTTGTTCAGGTAAACGCATGCCTACTCTCACGTGTACTGCTACTACAACATGGCTTCCATCTTGTGCTCTGATATACAAAGGCGGAATATTCACCATCTTCCTTATCCTCTCATGATTTGTAAACATGCATTGCCTTAAAAAGGCTGTTCTTTAACAGGACCACCAAAATCAGGTGCTTTTTGCGCCTCAGTATGGTTCAGGTCAGGTCCAGGTTTGTTTGTCCAGCGTTTCTGTACCTCCATGGGGTAGCGTTTGCCGTCCACGGTGTGCTCCGAGCCAGGGATGGACGAGCCGTTGCCCCAGTGCAGATGGAACTGCAGGCTGTCGTAGGCTTCGGACAGAGCGCCCCCGGACACCTGGACGCCAGAGGACAGCTCCACTTTCACTGAGAGAGAAGAGAGAAGAAAGGAGGGGAGTTGTATTGTATGATGCGCTGCATGGTTGCTGGCTCAGGAGCCTAAAGACTAGATTCTTCCTGTTCAGGGACAGCTTCCTTACATTACACGGCCAGCTTGAATAGATCTCAAATGATTCGACAGGGCATAAGTGGAGCTTCTAAAGCTGAGGATGCGTACAAGATATTACGCCAGATTTTATACACGATTCACAATCCTGCCGAGTCTGTCCTAGTCAGCAGCAGTCTGCAATAGTTGGGGGTAGTCGGAGTGGCAATTTGGCACAGACATCTGTAAGTGTATGAGGGGTAAAGATTTAAATCGGCAAGTGTATGATGAGAACAGACTTCTCCCGATGCGAGTCGGAGCATATCAAACATGTTTGATATTTTTGAGCAGATTCTGGACGCAATCATGTAGTGAAAACTCGTCACTCGTTGGTCCAGTCGTTAAATGTGCGATACCCAGTTTCAGTTGTCATACAAAAATCAGCAGAAGCCAGTCGTCTAGTGTATACTGTACTCTCAGAAGCCAGGCGTCTAGTGTATACTGTACTTTCAGAAGCCAGTCGTCTAGTGTATACTGTACTCTCAGAAGCCAGTCGTCTAGTGTATACTGTACTCTCAGAAGCCAGTCGTCTAGTGTATACTCCCAGAGTCCCAGTCATTAAGATTGTGAAAGTCTTCTAGTGTATCCGAGGCTTAACATATTGCTCCTCCCTATCCAACCCTGTAAGATCTACTGCACCAGAGTGAAGAAAGAGGCTTGCAACTCTACATGCCAGTGTCCCCCGTTTCTCCCACTTGGGAGGTGGACACACTGACAATTGCGCCAACAGGGACATCCCTGTCGGAGGGACCGTCAGTGCTCCTTTGAGGAGTGAGTTTCTCCACAGTTCTCCACAGCTACTCCATGTACCGCTGGGTTCCACCAGCAGACAGCGGCCTCCTCACCTGTCTTGCCCGTGTTTTTGACCTTGGTCAGGGCGGAGCGGTCGTCAAACTTGGTGAAGGTGAAGGCGGTCAGATTGGGGTCGCTCTGGGCCGACGCGGAGACAATGTCAACGGGAGACTGCCTGCTGCCGTTGCAGTACTTCGTGAAAATGGTGGGCCAAGTTGCATCGTCTTAAAGTGGATATCAGACATCAAATCAGATCCATACCCAGGTCCAAGTACTTCTCTCAACTTTCAAATATTCTTGATTTGGGCGGGTGTGTATCTTTGGTTGCATGACTATGCCAGACAAGAACAATCAAGAACAGATCTAGTAACTGAAGGGATTCTCGGCATGTGCCAATGTCACAAAAATGCATTCTAGAAGTGACATTTGTTGAGATTAAATTAATGAGCTGGTAACATTTTTACACAATCATGTTGAACTAAAGTAAGGAAAACGTATAGGCTACCTATCTTAGAGGAATTCACGATCAAACCGTATGTAAATAAAAATAGAATGATACCAGTACTTACTACAAGTTGAACTATGGTAACACCAGGCTGTGGAAACGAAGGTACAATCGAATCTATAGCGAGGGCTATGACTCAAGCTGTAGACAGTAACCGCATGCTTTAAACATTTTGACTGTAGTCCTACACAATAACACTTTACCGATATTGTCATCAGCACTGTACACCGTGGGTAGAAAGACGGACGCTATACAAACGACAAGAAGCCGGTTCATCTGAAATGATATTTGGTACAGAAAATTATATGGACGTGACATAAATAACATACATTCACGAATGACCCCTTCTTAAACCCCACATCTAAAGAAAGCTATTTGAATACCAATTTTTAAGCTGCTCTTCACGAATTACAGACGACACAAACTTACGTGATGCACAGAATTAATGGCAGACAAAAAAATGTAGGCTACTAATTTGCGGATGTATCAGGTGACTCGGTGTAGCGGATGAGTCCTAGGTCCACACAACCTACAGTGCCTCTACTCTCGAACTGGCAAAAATAGCAAATATTTACATAGCAAATACTAAAAATATATAGGCAATTAGCCGATGTATGTAGGCCATGTATTGCATCAATGTCACCGACACCAAAAAGTGTTGATTATGCAAAGGCTAGCCTACACAACATAAAACCTGATTATTTGCCTAACTGTTCACTGGCTTGGTGAAGGCTAGGCCTAATACATATTAAATGGAAATGCCCCCCCCGACAATGTTTTAATAAAAGACATAAACCATATTCCACAACTAACTTAAAAAACGTAGGATAAGCTCTAGCATTTGGTCATGCAAGTAGAGCTAGACCTAGGCTAAATCATCCCTATAGAGCTAGACCTAGGCTAAATCATCCCTATAGCCGAACGAACTGGAGCAGCTGATCGCTCAAATATAGGAAGCATATTGACGAGTTCATTTTATTTCTGGCCGATCGCTGATTTCCGTCCAAAAAGCTTGCCTTACATATTACTGCAGCCATTGGTGGGGGTATGTGAGCTGTTATGATCAGTTTAGCTAATTATTATTATACTGTCGCGTGTTAATGGGTGGGAAGCGAGAGCGGAGCCGAGTTGACAGGTGGATCCAATTCATAATGGCCGTTAATTGATGGGATGAGTTGTCTGTGAACTTCAGTTAGGCCTATCTAACTACAGACATGCTCTCTACAGACAGTTCAGGCAGTTAGATTTAAAAAACGGAACAGAACACAATTTAGCCTAAAAATGTATATAGGCCTACCATACAGGCTTAGGCTACCGACTTTCACAACAGTTAAATTGATAAGCTAATAACGTTTTGCCCATGCGCTCAATTAAATAAAACCCCTTAGGGCCTGCAACATTATCCACATAAATAAGCTAAATCGATTAATAATCATCCTTAGCGAAGATAAATAGCCTACATGAACTCCCCAAACGTCTAATTGCAAACAATGCCAGCTATCTTACCTTCCCGGTGTCTGTGTTGCTGCTGCACCTTTGGGACGCGACCCATCCTCATCCTTCTTTTTATCAGCCGGCCCGCCCAGGAGGAGTTAACTCCCCCGGGACCAGCGACTCCCACCGGAGGGCCTGGACCTATACCTCCATGGCCTGGACGCACTCAGCAGAACGCCCACGGCGGAGGTGAAGATGAGGTTGAAGATAAGCAGCTATAGGACGCAGTCCGTGACTCGGATGATTGACGCGCTGTAACGAGCTAGAGAGTTGACGAGCTGGATAGAAGCTCTACTATATCAGCGATAGGTCTCTTTATGTAAGAAAGTGAATGTGACCCTTCAGTCAAAGAATGCACAAACACCTAAATTCACTTTTTTAAATATAGGAAAACCCTACATTTTTAATTGAGGATTGTGAGAATAATACACATTGTATTTATTTATTGTCTTCACATGCTTATAGGATGGAGGGGCGTTACCACCCTAGTTAACGCACCCGTGCTAACAGCTCAGGATTTCTCTTCTGAAGCAACCTGACTACTACTTGCCTCTTTACATATTCTGTAATATAATAAAACAATAATATGTGACTGGATTAAGAGAGGACCTGACATTGTGAAGTGATCACCAGGTCATACCCAGTGAGTCCATTTTATTTGTGGGCCTTGTTGAGTGTGACGGAGGACATGTAAATCATTTACATTTGAACTGCTATTACATACAGTATAGGCTAGGGCTAGCTGCTGCCCTGTCCTCTTCCTCGTGTCTGGCCATCTTGTACATCACGTCCTTCCAGTAGTTGGCGCAGGCGAGTGCGACTGGCCTTTGGTTCGGCCAGGTCATCTCCGGTACATTGTGGAGCATAGCTACATCTCATGATGTGTTCCATGGTTTGGGGTTCACCACACACACAAGCATGTCTCCTTCTTCTCACTTCCTTTAACTGACTTTCTTTCTCATAGGTCCTGACTTTAAGAAGTAACTCTGAGAAGGTGGGTGTCACTCCAGAGGGAACCTCTGCAGGCACAGGGATGATGAGAGAGGAGCCGCCTTTAGGAGGCTGTGTCTGTCCTGAGACATTGGCAGTATTACTGATAGCCTCAGCTGAAGAGTCAGAATAAGATTGTGATTTAAGGCGGTATGCTGGAGTTGATGTTACAGGGCCCTTGTTTCGTTCCACCTTCTCACATATATAACTTGCTGCACTCTGGCTCAAGTTAGTAGGGCTGACATTATAGGTAAGGGCCAACTCATTGATCTGCTCTTTAAAGCTGACTGTTAAATCCTCCATCACACGAGCAAGGGGCACTAGCTTATCATTGAGTGATACCTCATCTACGTTATCTGCATGGTATCCTTCTACCAAAACAATCTCCCAATGAGAACCATCCTTATTAGAGTGCTGACCTTCTACAAGCATTGGGGTTATAGTCTCCCTAAACTGACAGAAAAGTGTGTTGGAAAGGCCATCAAGGCGGTGAATCTGCACTACATCATCTACTAAGGCAAATTCCTCCTGTACATTTTCGAGGCCAACATCTGTACTGGCTCCTTTGATCACAACTGTGCATTCTGGGTCAAACCCATGGCTTCTACAAAATTCCATTCTGTGTGCTTATATAAGTATGTCTCACAAAATAAATCTTGAAAAGTTAGATACGCTCCAGTCCCTGTTCGGGCGCCATTTTTCCTATGTAACCAACTATCTAAAATAAATGAGTCAAACCGAGACTATAATAAAGTTGTACTCGAAAAGTGTTTTATTGTTCAGGGCTGGTAGTAGTATGCTACCTAAGTCCATAAACTAAAGTAGGACTGGAACGTATCTTCCTTTTATGTCACACTCAAAATAAAATAAACATTCAAAATAAGGTTACCTTCTCTTCAGGTTCTAACTCAAAGGTATGAATCGATAGTATCACAAAGTAACCGTCACTTTAATAAACCTCTAAGGCTATGTGAGTCCTCTTCTTTTGAACAACGAACAATTCAAAAAGGAACTTGATATTCCATACGACTCAGTCCATATTAACAGTCCCAATAGGCAGTTCAAGCAAAAATAGAAAATAGAAAAAATAGAAAAGAGTTGGGTACCCAGAAAATATTATAGAGCTCTATAAAGAAAAAGAAAAGTCTTGTACTCAACAAGAGATCCAGTAGTAGGTGGATGATAGTTGCTGACTAATCTTCAGCTCTCAGAAGAATGACAGTCTCTGTTCAGCTCCAGTCTCATCCAGGGTGTTAGCAGGAGAATATTGCATGAGTGGGTCAGTGGTGCACTCGACGATCAGAGTAGCTAGCTACCCTCCTAACACACGCAGGTTGCGCAAACGTTCTACATACGGCCGCTATAGGTGACGATTCATCTGCGCCGCGTGCGGAAATTACGCGGCCATTTACGGAAACGCGAGATCTGACGATTAGTAGACGCTACGTTAGAACGACACGTCATTCAGAAGTTGCGGCCGCGTGCAAAGAACGCACGTGATCACGTGGGCAGGAACCTCCGTTATAAACTCACTTGGCTGACACTAGATTTACAGGTATTTATATGACTTGGTCTGCACGTCTTTTTCGCACGGTGCAAATATGGTGCGGCCGCGTGCAAAAAACGTGGGCAGGAACTTCCGTAATAAACTCACTTGGCTGACACTAGATTTAAAGGTATTTATATGACTTGGTCTGCACGTCTTTTTCGCACGGTGCAAATATGGTCACTTACTGACCACTGGCTATATTTAGCATTTGCAGTACCACTGGCTATATTTAGCATTTACCAGTACAAAAACGAATTAATGCTATATGGGGATATAGCAGCAAGCATTATGATACAAACCAATATAAGACTGAACACCATTAACAGTTTAGAACATTTTATTACACAAAGAACATTACAAATTAAAAGTATACATATTTACAAGGATGAGGTTTACGGTCTGTCACATTACGCATAGCCAGAAAAGCAAAAAAAAGCATGTACAAGCTCTGGCTAGCAACCCATTATCTGACAATTGCAAAAGTTCTAAAAACAAAAATGAAACAGTGCGCATTCTGTGGCAGGCAGACCGGGAACAGACCGTTGTATCCCACAAAAAAAAAGGTTAAAATTTACAAAAACTATTTACAAAAAAGGCATCCATCCTGGCAGGCTGGAAAGGCAGGTTTAGGGAGACGGGCTGGGGGTCACCCACATCTGAATCGAGGGTCTGGGCAGAAGAGGTCATCCTCATCTGAATACTCCACTGTGGTCAGGGCTGGAGCTGCGGTCAGGGGCTGGGCTGGGGAGGTCAGCTGGGCTGGAGCAGATGCCTAAGGACATAATGAAATGGCTGTAAAAGCAAGTTGCATACATTCATTGGAAGCGTGCCATGTCACTGGATACGAGAAAATTAACTGCCTGACATCACATACCTTTTTGAATCGAGCAGGGGCATGTTTCAGCATCTCCTGCAGCTGGGCAGACAACCTCCGTCACAGTGGTGCTTGGCTTACAGGCCATAACTGCACCTTTTAACCAAAAAGGGAATGGTTTCAATGCACATGGCATGAAGCAAAGACAATGTATTATTTTGCGAAAATATGAACAATCCCTTACGTAATATGACATTGTAGAGGGTCATATTCTTCAGAGGCTTCTTCCCCCTCTTCCCATGGACGCTGTAGACACACCACACTCTGTGTATGGCAATGGCTGACAGCACCCGCCGGACCACATCTGGCAGATCTTTGCCGCCAATGGAACTCAGATATCGTGTCTACAAAACATAAAGACAATCATTTACTTTTACATTTCCTTAACACTTCCCTGCAAAAATAAGGAACAAAGTTCTGCCCTGAAGTTACTCACCATCTTCCTTTGATGATCCTTGTCCTTCAGCTGCTCCTCCAAGACCAGCAGCTCCTCCTCCGTTTTAGCAGGGTGCAGGTCATCCAGTACTGCTCCCCGATAGCTGTCTGCAGACTCGCCGGACAGTCTCTGCTCCAGCCTCATCATTGTCTGTGCCATCTCCCTCAGACTCTGCATGACGCTGGAGAACTGCTGACACATCATCCTCTGGAAGTCTGGATATTAAACACAGATGTGGCTATAAGTAATTGTACGGTCCCATAATGGATATTCAGCTCAAAGTATATCCCTACATGCAGCATGAAGTAGTTCACAAAATTCAGCATACCAGCATCTGCAGAGCTTGATGGCAACACTGCTGGAGCTGTTGGTCTGACAGGCGATGGCATCAGAGAACAACCTGAAAACCAGAGGATAAAGGGATGAGCAGGAAACTATGGTGCTGGCGGCAAAGTGATTCTGGCATAAGGGGAAGAATCAACTCGACATGAGACATGTCAGACCCTGACCTGGTCTGGCCGGGGTGCTAATCGCTGATGCATGCTGCTCGTGCCTGGAGGTCTGAAGGGCTGAAGGGCCTGGGCTCACAGCGCCTTGGCTCAAAGGACCCGGGCGATGAACATCTACTGCCGAGTAGTGAGATGTGAGATGAGCGAATTAGTGAACTGAGTACATGAGTCTTCAGAAAGTCCTGAGTTAACTGTAAGTGTGCAAATATGCATAGACATTTCACCAACACAAACATGCATGGATACCTGCATTGATAACTGGCAGAGCAGGCCTTCCGGCTCTGGCACCTGGCATAGCTGGTCTGGTATGAGTTCTGCCGACCGGCTGCCTGGGCACTGGAACATATAGTAGAGGTAAATTAGCTCAGATTAGTCAACTCAAGTAGTACTCTTTTGGGACTGTTGAATGCACTTTATTATATTACCTTCGTCACTGGAGTCATAGCGTGTGTTGCGCTGTCTCTTCCTTGTGTCTTGGGAGTTAATCCATTGATGACTGCTGCTCAAACACCTTCGCCAAGGCACTGGCTACTTCATAATGCTCTGTGTGTTCCTCAGCAGAGACAGAGGTTGTCATGGCTCCTCTTGATGTGCTTGTGGAGGTAGATCTGGGAGGTATAGGAGAATGGGCACTCAGAGCAGGAGAACACCCAAGTCTTGCACAACTCTAACATCACAGCTAGGAGAGCGAATGAGAGAGACCATTAAAAAGGATTATCTCACCTGTATACAAGTTCAAATATAGAGTGATTATACGTCATTGTAAATGAGAGCTTACTCTCAATTGATTCACAAGGTTAAATAAAGATTGAATGAATATGTAGCTAGTGGGGGGTTACAACCACACAACTGTGGAGAGAGAATGAGAAACTCTTGGTTCCCTCCTCTACTGGTGTTCATGGCCATGGCCACACACCTGGAATACTCCAACCCTGATTTAAAGGCATAAAAGTGGGGAACACATTCTTGAGACGGTTCCTAAAACTGGAGGGAAAAAAAACGGGAAAATGATCTTCCCTCTCCTCATCACTCACTTCTGCATGGGGCTGAGCTCTACCCTGTCAGCGGTGGCAATACATGGGATAGCGGCTCAGCACACAGGAGAACTGCACAGAGAGGAAGGAGGAGAGAGAAAGGGTTAATAACTGAGCGAATCTTGCAAGTTTGCACTACAGGGAAGCAATTGCTCAATTTCCCTGATATTGTGGCGTCACTGGCGTCAGTGATGCGTCTTATGAATCTCACATGTCTACCGCTAACATTAACTCAATATCAATATCCCCATTTGTTTATCCCGTCTATGGAAACGTATGTGCATTTGTACTTACGTGTGCCTGCCTTTATTGATGATCAGGTGTTTCTCCACCTAAGGGCTGGCCAGACAGAACCATCAGAGACCATTGGGCTGAGCTGAGGAGAGAGCGACATGTTAGAGTGTATGTGTGCATATGTATATGGTGCTCTTCTGTTAATACTCATGAGGGCATTCAACTGAACAAGACTCACAGAGCCTGTGGTGCTGTCCCAGGACTGCCCCTGGCCACGCCTGTCCCCGTCTTAGCGCCTCTTCCTGTCCCGCTCACCTGCTTCTTGCTCAGTTCAAACAAGAACTGGGAGGTTGGCAACTGAGAGCATGGGAGGGGAGGGAGAGAGAGAGAGAGTGGGTGGGTGACCCTCTCGTAGGCTGACATGCACACTCCACAGGACCACGTGATTTCTGACACGTTTAGAGGAACAGGGCAACATGTCTACCACCCTTCACACTCAGTAATTAAATAGATTTTGCAAGACACTATATTAGTAGTCATCATGACATCATGAGTACCTATTATGCAAAATTTGGATTTGTATGTGAGTGAAAACGTAGTACACAATTCTTTACCCGTTTGACAGAATGAGCAACCATTTCAACAGTTAAGAGTAACATGAAATCCACCAAGATGACTGCTGTAACCAAATGAGCCAAGATGGCTGCTATAACAAATCCTGCTAGCTAGCCTAGCTCCGTTGTTGGGGCTTCTAGTATTCTGTTAACGTTAACTTCGGAAAAATGAAGGCCTAAAAACAAACACATACTAACGGTGTCGTGGGTTAATGCGAAATCAATGAGTAAGCTAATTATCGCATTTTATTCCAAGCGATGAAACAGTACGAACGTGCAGGAGCTCGCGCGAGCCTGCTAGACTTGAGAAGACTCCACCATTGCCCGTAATTAGGAAACAATGGCCCACGACAACACTTCATAAAAGTTATAGTGTACACAACTGAAATATTCTCAAGTTGCCAAGCCAACATTATAATTTAAGCTACAATTACACAAAAGCTAAAGTTATAACAATAGTTGCGAGAGTAATTTTACGTAGGCTACTTAGCTAGCCATGATGTAAAGAAAAAGGCTAATCACGTTAGCTGGCTAGCTAGTTAGCTAACATTGGAAAGAGAGCATCTGCATATAGATAATCATTACAAAAGGGTAGCTTGCACATAACGTTGGTGTTTTATCTGGGACGATACCAAAATACATAGTATGTATGTATACATACTAATGTATACATTGAAATTGAGATACTTACAGGATCTGTGTTGTCGCGGGGACAAAGACAGCGTGTTGGCCTTTCTCAATCGTTTCTGTTCGAACGGAAGTCGTCGTTTTCTTCTTCTTCGCTGGGTTTAGTGGCGGATCGCAAACAACTTTAATGTGCATACAGCCACCTACTGGCACAGTGTGTAACTTGTTTGTCTAGTTCTTCAATTGTGTCACCTAAGAAAGTAGCCCAATGCCTTGCATTCTACGTTCACTGCTCAGCGTTCATTGCTCACATTTAGGTTGCAAAATTAGGACTTTATTCATAGGCATATTTTTTATCATTATTTTTATTAGGCCTAGACTGCAAATCTTTAGTGTTAATATTAACTGTAAATGAGAAATTACACACAAAACAGACATGCAGGATTTCTCCTCATTATTACAATTCTGTAACTGTATGACTTCAAAATTTATTTTAAAACCTAAGTAATTTACAAATGTTCTGACCAACTGTGACACATTTCCAATAAAGTCAGATTGGGACTGTGATGTAACCACATTGTCACGTTATTTAATTACATCGTAGTTACGGATTTAAACAGCAGTGGCGGCTACGTTCCCTTACAGTGTACTTGAGGACGGCTATTTTGGTTATTTTGCGACTGAAAAGGCAAGTGTCAGCTAGGTGTCAGCTAGGTCCGCTGCTGGTACCGTCGCAAAGTTACCACAATTACACCTATGTGTCCCGTCAGTTTTACGTACTGTGTTAGTAGGGTAAGAGTCTAGAAGCATGAAGCTTTGACCTCTCTCTTCAGTAGCGTATGGTCAAGTGAATGATGTATAACTTACACATACAGTACAAGTCAACTAGAGTACATACTGTACAGCATTCGAAATAAAAAACACAAATAGCTCTACAACTAGTAGCTACGTTTTGGTTTAGCTAGTCCAAAGTAAGTAGACAGTAGTTAGCTAATTATTAGTAATAAGCTAGTGTAATAGTAATAAACTACACAATATATGTGCTCACCTAGCAGGAGAATATTGCATGAGTGGGTCAGTGGTGCACTCGACGATCAGAGTAGCTAGCTAAGAGTCTAGAAGCATGAAGCTTTGACCTCTCTCTTCAGTAGCGTATGGTCAAGTGAGCCCGCGAAATCCCCTGCCAATACATTTCTATGGAGCTCTTACTCTAGTGCCGTAAAGCTGTACTTGCGATCGTAAAATCTTAAAGAGACAGTGTACCTATTGACACTATTTCAAACAGCTTGTCAATCTAAACCCAGGGTTACAGATGCAAAAAAGGAACTACTGGTCTCGCCGTCTCACTTGTAAAGTCGGGACGTATAGGCTAATAATCTTAAATATCAAACGTTTGATATTATCGGGGCCGGTGCTAAAACGCCAATGGTTCCACAGTCTGGATGCGAACCTGACCGCACTCAGTGCAGGGTTAGTTAGGGCTACGATAATACGATTTTTTGAATCAGACAGTCTACACATAGGCCTACATCTGTACATTAGGTTCCGTAACACAGCAGCACAGGTGGGTACACAGACACTCGCACGCGCACATATGCGCTAAGCCATTTAGGCCTATAATGAAATAGCCTATTAATAGAATTGTGAATAAATGACTTGAGCGTTTATGTTACACAGGCAGCAGGCTAACATAAACGTTGAAATTATTGCATTCTGTAGATGTTGCCAGACAGATGAGCCATAAGCTGCAACAACCTTGACAAGCAAATTGAGTGACAGCCTACAGACAAATCAGTGTTGAATGCAGAGGCTCATTGTTTGTGTAGGCTATTCGTTGGGTTAATCAGCCCGACAGTCTGATTTCTATAGCCTAACTCTTATCATATTAAATGTTATGTTGGAATATGCTGGGTGCGTAAGCTTTTCTTGATTCAATAGATGACTAGATTTACTAAATTTCTGATTCAGGGTCTGGAGTCATGCTCTCAGTAGGTTAGAATAACTGGGACAAGTAGGTATGGAATGTTGAAAACCGGGACTTTGAAGTGTTTTAAATTTGTCGGGAGACCGAAAACCCTTGATACCACGACGTCTCGTCACCCTGCAGTAGCCTATCCACACACAATAGCCAACTTTGGGTATTTGCATTTTAACCTCTAGTTTATCATTGATATAAGGGTCTTTTGGGTCATGACCGAAAGAATGAGATCACGGATACAAGCGGCCGAAATGAGTTTTCTCCGGAGGGTGGCTGGGGTCTCCCTGAGAGATCGGGTGAGAAGTTCAGTCATCCGGGAGAGACTCGGAGTAGAGCCGCTGCTCCTTTGCGTCGAAAGGAGCCAGTTGAGGTGGTTCGGGCATCTAGTGAGGATGCCTCCTGGGCGCCTCCCTAGGGAGGTGTTCCAGGCGTGTCCGGCTGGGAGGAGGCCGCGGGGTAGACCCAGGACCAGGTGGCGGGACTACATCTCCGCACTGGCCTGTGAGCGGCTAAAGATTCCCCAGGCAGAGCTGGTTGATGCTGCTAGGGAAAGGGATGTCTGGGGCTCCCTGCTGGAGCTGCTGCCTCCGCGACCCGACCCTGGATAAGCGGATGAAGATGATGATGATGATAAGGGTCTTTTGGAAAAGGTGAAGTTAAGATTTTATTTCAGAGACAAATGTATTTTTTCTTTTCATGTCGGATAAAGACTCAAAATTTCAGTGTAGCCTAAACGCCCCCCCCAAAGTTGGATACAAATCCCCGCCACAGCGCCACTGCATGTAGGCATCAGTCCATTGTGTTGGATCGCTACTGTGCCTAATAGGCCCTGTGCACCAGCTCCACTACTTCCTGAAAGTCACTTGGCATCTAGATTTCCTGTCCTATATGATTGGATTAAGTGATTAATCAGGTGTGCGGCAGACCCAGCGCACACCTGATTAATCACTTAATCCAATCATATAGGACAGGAAATAAAGATGCCAAGTGACTTTCAGGAAGTAGTGGAGCTGGTGCACAGGGCCTATTGCGCTGGATTGGTTTGTTACAAAGTGTCGCTCATCACTGTATAGGCGACTGGAATGCGAAATCAATTAGCCTGCCCTGACAATAGGTTTATGATGCTTATGCTTGAAGTGAGGTGGGAGGTATAGGCTAGTGGTGGAGAATGACGCCACCCGTGAGGTAACCGAGTTCCAGTAGACACTAGCCTACAAGAACAACTCTGAACAAAGAATGGCAGTCAGGTTATGATTAGTCATTGGTAGGTCCATGATTTATACAGCAGGCCATTGTGGGTAGACTCTCACCTTCTGTCTTTCTAACCGGAAAACATAGCATTTATGCGTTAAGGTCTCCGGACACTATTTACTCCACATATAGTACCGTACTAATACAGCCTGACAAATTGGATTTGAATAGCCTGGTTATTAATTTTACTAGGCTAAATTGAATAATTTATCATATAAATAAATGACCTGCCATTGTTTTCAAAATAAAACATTTTAAAAGCAAAAATGATAACATCAGCCTTATGGTAGCCAAGAAGATAACTAGCAGGTTACCTACCTATGGTGACCAGAGTCCTAATAGCCACGTTGACTGACGGCGACGACGTGTTTACTCAGCTACTTTAGGGAATACAGTAGGACCCCACTCATCCGAACTTAAAGTCCCAGTTAACCAAAATCAGAGATTTGCTTGAAAACACATTCTATGTGTTAGTGATGCATTGCTGATAACATGTAAAAATGGGATGAACCATGTGTAGTACTGAATTGTGAAGTTAGACCAGTTTTGTGTTTTTGACCAGTTTTGATTTCTGGATTTTCTGGGCGGGCTTAAAACGGTACCGGATGACGTAGAGCGGTGTTCTTAGCATATCCCCGCCCTAACACTATATAAAGCTAGAATGGATTTGAATCTTCGGTTCTCCTGCTCAATCTTGAGTCTAGAATTAGCTAGTTTTAACCAACAGTCTAGAATTAGCTAGTTTTTCTTAGTTAGCAATGCCTATGCATAAAACTAAACGAATATGCATCCTTCCTGGATGCCAGCAGGAATGGGATGATAAGGTCTCCTTCTTTCACTCCCGAGTAAAGCTGAAATGAGAAGCAAATGGTTAGCATTTTTGAAGAGCCATGGTGTTACAGTCTGTCACCGCTAGCGCCCGCCTCTGCAGCAGACATTTCACTCCCGAAAGCTTCTGCAATTATAATATGAGGCTTTTGGGTTTCACGGACTCACGAATGGTCCTGGGGAATTCGGCGGAGCCAACCATCTCTCTCCACGGCCTCCATTCTCCTCCTGTCAACCATCTCTCTCCCCGGCCTCCATTCTCCTCCTGTCAACCATCTCCCTCCCCGGCCTCCATTCTCCTCCTGTCGCATCAACCTTTGGTGCCGACACCGCTGCCTTGTGTGCTTATAGCTAATTAACGCTATAACGTTAGCTAGGTAACGTAAGCAATAGGGAAATACACTGCTACGTTAATCTACAAAACGTGTCTTGACATTTATGTGGTAATGTCAGCTATGATGAATTATATTATATCTTAGGAGGAATTATAGCTAATATTAGCTATGTAGCTTGTTGCAGATGGGAGTGTGTATATAACCTTAGTCTAGCTAACATAGCTACACCGACCAGGCGACCACCCACCAAATAACGTTACGGATGATATATTATGACTATAAGCGTTAACTATACAGAAACTGCCTGCCATATTTGTGGCACTTGATGTGCGTATGGGTTCACCGGTAATGGTTACAGTATATTTCTCCAGCGGGAGACCGGGAGGCGGGAGCGAGGGGGATGGTTAGGTAGACCAGCTGCAGCTGGAGAAAGACGCACCCTCTCCCAGTGAAGCGGTGCTCGGCGGCTACTGGCTGAACATCCCAGTTCTGTTGGATATGTTGCGGGAAAGTTGAAGCCGAGTGCTCGTTATTCTCACACATAACATTGCCAACGAGAGTGGATGAGTCTGTCCCGATTATCAACTCCGGTAGTGTACGCTTCTTCGCGCTATCAGCGCTGTTCAAGCCAGTGACTAAAAGGTACATTTTAAACAACTTTTTCCATTGATCCCAAGGGACGACAGGATCGCCTGGGAGGGATAGGAATGGGTCCGGAGGTGGCAGGGAGAAAATAGGGACAGACTCATACATTCCTCGTTGCCTGTTTTTGTATTTTGCATCTAAGGGCAGTAACACTGGCGCGTTGGTATAGAGTAGCTACAGTTTTACCTGTGTTGTTTGTCAGGAGGTAGGTTAGGAGGAAGCATCTGTGCGTTTGACTTATTAGACAAGTGTAATTTCAACTCCTCTCTGTTTTCACAAAGCTGTGCCTTCCTACCACAAAAGAGACGGCGTGCCAGTGTGACAATATGCAGACCAGAGAACGGTACTATTTGACAGGTTCTTCCCTCCACACCCCCTCCCCACGCAATTGGGTGTGGCTTCGGTGCCTTCAGCAGACACGCCCCCACGGTCTCAGACCAGAGAATGCTGCTGATTTTTAACCGATTTTGAAGCCTTATTTTATATACTTAGCGACATTTTTAATCACTCAGATTTGGCTGGGTGGTTAATGACATGTTTTCCTGTGGTGTGTGAAGCTCATAACAAAAATTTGAACTGGGTTAACCTGGACTTTAAGAGATCCGAACCTCCCGGTCTACCGGACAGGCTTAAATAACTTTTTTTTTTGCCTGCTATCTGGTTACTGGTGGGCTTTTCATTACAGTACTGTACCCTATTGTGAATAAAAAAAGAACTGTATGTAGACCTACATGTTGCCTGTAGGCTGTAGCCTACTGTCACGTTTCATTTCTTTGTTACTCTAATGTCGAGCGCAAAACGCAAACGAGTCTGCTGCGAGAGCTGCATTCTTTGGTAGCCAGAAAGCGCGTCAGCAACCTGAAGCAGAGGAGCATCGCGTTCCCAGTTAATGGACTTCAGGAACACAGACGTGTTGTGGGCATGTAGATTAGCCTAGAACTACTGTATTTGTTAAATAATAGCCTACAGCCTAGGCCACGTTAGCCTACATCTGTTGTTTTAGAGACTTTCTTTTAGACTACAATAGCCTAAGACACGACAACTTGTCTGTCATTTCATTTATTTATTTATTGATTATCATTTGCTCTGATTGTTCTAATGTTGGGTTGTTTTTAGGCTATACCATGTTGTTCTGCGAATACAGTAGCCTATCGATGCAGCGTAAGCCTCATTTGAGAATAAAGTACTGTATTTGATCAAAGCACGCCCTCAAGTGGAAATTCGGTTATTTTATTCTAGGCTACTGTAGGTCTATTATAGGCTAGGCTATATGAGTTTAGTTGGCTATTTGATTGCAATTTTGATGCATTTTCACAAGTAATTAAGGGTATATATTGGTCTATTATGAGTCTATATGAAACAAGTATACCACTTATTGAATTTGGTGCATTTTAACATATGTTCCAGTCATCCGGACATTTCAGAGATACGAACGACCTGCGGTCCCGTTGGGTTCGGATGAGTGGGGTCCTACTGTAGCACAAGTGCTCACGTAGCGACGTTAGCTACGTACGCGAATAGCACACGTGCTCAAGTAGCGACGTTAGCTACGTAAGCGAATAGCACATGTGCTCAAGTACCCCCGGCCCTGACGAGCGTTTGCTGGGTTAGCTACGTTAGTGAATAGCACACGTGGGGACGTTCGTCACGTGTGTCTGCTCAGTTAGCAAATAAGTGGCACTTTCCACCCCCCATACGCCTCTGTCTCTCTCTCTCTCCCTCGTCGTGTCATGTCAACAAGCAGAGAGAACGTGCGCGTATCGCTCGCTCATACCGTATTTGACTGTTCTCCCCCCTCCCGAATATTTTTTACAATATTCGTACAAATTTACTATTCGGGAAAAAGCTACTATTTGTACTCATCTGAAGACCGTATTCGTATTCGGGCACACCCCTAATGAAAATGACAGAGAAAGGGGACGATTTAGTGGTTAAAAGAAAGTCAACGTCTGACTGACATATGGCGTTACTTCGGCTACCGAAAGGCTGATGTAACATCAAGCCTGGCGACAGCACAGGTAGCAATTAGCAAGATTAGAGAGGAGGAGGAGAACTAATCGGGGGCTCCCACACCTTGTTTTACATATCGCAATATATATCGCAAAAAAGTATATTGCTGCAATGTATGTTTTTGTCAATATCGTGCAGCCCTAGCGGTCAGTGGCTAAAGCAGTTACACTGATGATAACATAAAGTCATCCCCACCAGGAACCCCGGTCTCCTGGGTGGGAGTCCAATGCTCTCACCACTACTCTACTTGTGCAGTGGAGATCGGCGGGTGGGTTTTGGTGTCCTTCTTCCAGTCCCTAGTGTGGGTTGGGGTTAGAATAAGGGTTGGGGTTGGGACAGGATCTGATCTATAAGGCAAGGGGTAAAGGTTGGAGTGAAAGGATGAACATGTGGAGGTTTGGGGTATAGTCCCATAAAGTCATCCCCACCGGGTCTTCAACCCCAGTCTCCAGGGTGGGAGTCCAATGCTCTCACCACTACTCTACTTGTGCAGGGGAGATCGGCGGGTTGATTTTGGTGGCCTTCTTGATTTTGGTGTGCTGGGACTACTGCCTCTTGTGGTGCCAGCAGAGAAGTGCAGGCCAACATTGTCCGCAGTAACAGAGGGAGGGAGGGAGGGAGTGATAACCGGACGAACGCTATACTAGGTGCGCTGGCTTACAGCCACGCACAAAAAGCATCAATACATTAAGCTCATTCCTCCATCGTCAGTCTAATCACCGAAAATAAACCACATGTAGGCGTAGAGCCACTGGTGCATCACATCCCATACAAAAATGAATTACTATAGGATTTGAAGTGTCCTACTCCTATTGTATCTGTCTATAATGCAGTAGCGTACCGTGGGGTCTTGCACAGGGTCTTCTCCGACATTGTTATTACTCCCAATGCCCCCCAACCCCCCCCCCCCACACCCCGTCCACATCAAGTTTTATTTGTATTTGTATGGGTAAGCCAGGCTTACCCTGGCTTATAGGAGCAATCGCCACTGGGGGGTACCAACACTTGGGACAATTTAATTTTATCAAACTGAAAATAGCCCTGCCAGTGCTATCCATCTCTCGGGCTACTGTATCATATCGCATTCATAAGCCATTGTTCTGAAACCAGAATAAGGGGAAGCTTTTGTCAACGAAATGCAACAACAGGTCCTTATCTCTCACATACTGTAGCAGCAAATTCACACACATTGCCAAAATGATCAATCTGAAATGCATAAAGCTGCAAAGCAGGACTCACTATTTCATTAGGTTTTGCTAGCCGTTAGCCATCTCCGACTCCCTGGGCCTTGAGTTAGCTAGCTAGCACTAGCTAACGTTATCTATCTATTATTAGGCTTCAATTCCTGAACTTAGCTTTAGCTTAGTGTGCAGCCAGGTTATGGATTACTGATTACTTCAGATATTACTCTACATTTAAGAGAGAGGGAGAGGGGTCAGTGATAGTAGTAGGAGAGGAGGGGTGGGGGGTCAGTGATAGTAGTAGGAGAGGAGGGGTGGGGGGTCAGTGATAGTAGTAGGAGAGGAGGGGTGGGGGGTCAGTGATAGTAGGAGAGGAGGGGTGGGGGGTCAGTGGGAGAGAGGGAGGTGGAAGGACACGCTTAGTGAACCACAGCGTTTATGGGTCACATGGTGCTACTGGACCCATAGATGTATTTAGGGAAGGAGGACAGAGTTCATAATTTTCACCAACAGTGAGTTATGTTTCAAAAATATTCAATTGTGTATTATATTGTTCTTTATTACTATAAGGAATTAAGCTGCATTTAGAGCCATGAGAACATGACAGAGTATCTGCATTACTCCTAGAATGATACAAGAGGGCGCTGTTGTTTGGTTGGCCTCACACTTCATCCAGTCAACCACCTGCCAGGGGAGCGTCATCATGCAACGTTTCCTTGGAAACATACAGTATATCCTGATGTACAACGGAAAAAAACAAGTTCTTATAAAACCAGTCTAAAGCTGGATATGACATTTTGGCCGTAAACATGTTAAATGTATGATTTGTTAGTTTATTGTCTGTCAAACTTTCTATATTTCTTACCATAAACAATCGTTTCCTCCTACAAACCTTCCTCTTATCTACGTCACCTACTTTCTGTGGGAACCAGGTATGGCAGCGGATTGTTTACGATCTTACGCATGCGGGAATATAGCCTCACACAGACTGTGTGTGTGTGTGTGTGTGTGTGTGTGTGTGTGTGTGTGTGTGTGTGTGTGTGTGTGACCCAGTGCCTAACCCTTGTTCACAGTGGTGTGCGCGTTAGTGAGCGTGTGAGCAGGTGACATGTGAACATGTCCCGAGTTCCTGGCAGGAAGCTCCATGTTGCCCACAGCGAGCGCAGGAAGCCGGTGGGGGCCTCGGCCGCCTGGCCACCGCCGGCCACAGCAACACAACAGGAAGCAGCGTGCGTCAGCGGCAGGGGCGGGCGCACGGCGATCCACTAGGAAACGCTAAACATGCCCCAGCGAGTGATAGATGACATGGGATGATATCAGCTCCAGACAGGCCAGGATGGGGATTTGTCACTCGTCATAAGATACAGGGCAGGTACCGTGTATAATGACATGTCCATACCATGAATATATGATTACTGGTTTTATATATACCAGTAATCAGTGTCCGCCCAGAGACTGGGAGGTTGTGGGTTCGATCCCCGGCCGGGTCATACCAAAGACTATAAAAATGATACCCATTGCCTCCCTGCTTGGCACTCAGCATCAAGGGTTGGAATTGGGGGGTTAGATCACCAAATGGGTCAAATGCGGAGAACAAATTTCACACACTCAGGTCAATCAGTGGGACTTTAACCTTTATACAAAACTTACATTTTGACTCACCCAGTTTTGAACACACCAAATATTGTATCTTTTAGTTGTCAGCAGACAGCATAGGATAGTGGTCCAGACTGGTGGGGTGATTTCTTCTGTATCTACTGCAGGTCAGTAACCTGGGTTTGAATCCCAGCACCTCACTGCTCTCTCTCTCACTTACTGGAACTGCTCAACCTTCATCACAAATGAAGCAAAAGTGAAAAGGAAGCAAAAGTGAAAAGTGGAAATTCATTCACACTCTCTTTCAAGAATCCAAGATTCTTCTCCTTGAAATGAGGAATCATTTCTATCTACTGTAAGCCAAATTGTCTGAGACTAATTATTAGCCTCATTTGATTGTTTCCAAGAATCAACTTGTTAGAAGAAGCAACAGATCATTATCCCTGACAACACCATAGAGACTGACACACAGTTTTGTGTGTCAAAATTTAAACCAGATATCTAAAAAGGCACCTGCCAACTATACGGAAGACGACAAACCACCACCATTACTGACAAACTTGATCACTTGAACCAACACCTGACAACACTTGAACAGTTGAACACCTCTCCTATACGATAGACAGTAACAACTGACTCTTGCCTATACAACAGACAACAACTGACTCTGCACAACTGTATTCTTGAATGTTATTACACTGCTTCTATCATGGACAATGACACAGGGATGAGTAGATGAGGATGATACTGATAGACTACGGATAGAAAATTGCCAATTTGGGAGCCTTTAAATGTCTAGCTGAGTACCTAGGACTGGAATGAACCGATTAGTACTAATAAGATACTGTAAGGACAAGCCAATTTATCTGTACATGTACAATACTTGTTACACGTGGCAAATAAACTTCCTATTCTATTCTATTCTATTCTATTCTATTCTATTCTATTCTATTCTAAACAAAATGTGTGTCTAGGTTTGGGTTAGGATTTAACTGGTCATGTTACATGGGGCTCTGTCTTTCCATGGTATTATACTGTAGCAACCCTGATGCAACTCACTACTTACTTCCACTTCTCCTATACGTCCTATGATGACACACTGGTGCAGTGAGGGGATTGGTCTGTGCTTCTATTCAATCATGATTTCACAAGCCTATCACCATGTAACCTGTGAACCACACGCTGGAGGAAGTAGGAGGAAATAATGTGTCATCAATAGAAACTACATCTAATCATGGAGAAAAGCTCTGGGGCTTTCCCTGACGACCTAACACTCCTCTCACTCCTGAGAGAGAGAGAGAGAGAGAGAGAGAGAGAGAGAGAGGAAGAGTGAGAGAGAGAGTGTGTGAGAGAGAGAAGGCGGGGGGGGAGAGAGAGAGCGTGTGTTGTGTGTGTTTAAGAGAGAGAGAGAGTGTGTGTGTGTGGGAGAGAGAGTGCGTGTGTGTGTGGGAGAGAGAGAGAGAGTGTGTGTGTGTGTGTGTGTGTGTGGGAGAGAGAGAGTGTGTGTGTGTGTGGGAGAGAGAGAGTGTGTGTGTGTTTGTGGGAGAGAGAGTGTGTGTGTGTGTGGGAGAGAGAGAGTGTGTGTGTGTGGGAGAGAGAGAGAGAGTGTGTGTGTGTGTGTGTGTGTGTGTGGGAGAGAGAGAGTGTGTGTGTGTGTGTGTGTGTGAGAGAGAGAGAGTGTGTGTGTGTGTGTGAGAGAGAGTTTGTTTATGTGTGTGAGAGAGAGAGTGTGTGAGAGAGAGAGAGTGTGTGTGTGTGAGACAGTGTGTGTGTGAGAGAGAGAGAGTGTGTGTGTGAGAGAGTGTGTGTGTGTGTGTTTGTGAGAGAGAGAGAGAGTGTGTGTGTGTGTGTGTGTGTGTGTGTGTGGACGATGACTCAATGTGTTATTCTGACGGCAAAACAAGTCCAGATGTTTGAACAGGAAAGTATACAATAGACTAGAGAAGGGAAGCAGTGAGAGAGGAGAGGATGAGGAGGAGGAGAGGGAGGAGGAGAGGGAGGAGGAGAGGAGGAGGAAAGGGAGGAGGAGGAGGAGAGGGAGGATGAGGAGAGGAGGAGGAAAGGGAGGAGGAGGAGGAGGAGGAGAGGGAGGAGGAGTGGAGGGAGGAGGATGAGGAGAGGAGGAGGAGAGGAGGAGGAAAGGGAGGAGGAGAGGGAGGAGGAGTGGAGGGAGGAGGAGGAGGAGAGGGAGGAGGAGGAGAGGAGGAGGAAAGGGAGGAGGAGGAGGAGAGGGAGGAGGAGTGGAGGGAGGAGTGGAGGGAGGAGGAGAGGAGGAGGAGGAGAGGAGGAGTGTTGTGGGAATGCCTCCTAACGAGCCCCAGATTGAATGATGATGGATAGTTGGCTAATTCCCTGGAAAGATGATATCACAACACAATCCTGAAACTGACATTGATGCGATGAATTCATCATGGCCGTGTTTCACGCTGGTGTCCCGGAGACTCTCGGGGAGTTTCTCTGTTGTTTGTGGGGTCAGGGAGGGAAGGGAGTCGAGGAGGACAGTTCAGAAATAAACAGAATGACGGCAAACATGACTCAAGGGAAAAAGAGCAGGAAAAAATGGGACGATAAAGAAAAGCTTGTAAAAGAGATGGCGGTTATTTCGGTCTGGGTTGGCGGGGGGGAGGGGGTTGGGCTTCCTGCAGGTGATGGAAATGAAAGAATGTCTTTGCGGGAACAATCGCTCCACAGCAAGTGGAGGAGTGGAGCGAGGGAGGGCGGAGAGGAGGTGAAGGAGTAGGAGGGGAGAGGAAGTACGAGGGGAGAAAAGATAGTACAGTAAGTAAACAAAATAACTGGCGTACAGACAGCACAAGGTCATCCTGGACTTCCATGTTTATGTCTATGTAGTACATACCTATTACATGTTTATGTCTATGTAGTACATGCCTATTACATGTTTATGTCTATGTAGTACATGCCTATTACATGTTTATGTCTATGTAGTACATGCCTATTACATGTTTATGTCTATGTAGTACATGCCTATTACATGTTTATGTCTATGTAGTACATGCCTATTACATGTTTATGTCTATGTAGTACGTTATGTTTATAACGGGTGTTTCTGTCTTTACAGTCATTGAACAATACGTCTGCTGTGGCTGCCAACCCACTCTGCTGATGGATGGGGGGGATGTGAGGTCGGGGAGGGCGCTAACTTCAGGACCACACCTCCTCCCTCCCGTGACCCCGGCGCCTTATAAAAGAACCCAGAGGGAGATAGAAGCTACAGTCGAGACACCCGGAGGACAATAGGAGTCAAACACAGAGGCAACAACTTCAGGATTGATGTTTCCATTCAAAAGCCGGAGCCGGAGTTTCCACCTTCTTAGTGGTGAGTTGTCGGACATTTTCTAAAGTCATCTCTCAGACCGAATTACTCTCACTTTTTGAATATGTGAATTTGAGTTTGTTTTTATTTTTTATTATTATTTATATTATTTGTATTTGTATTTATTTTATTTTATTTATATATGTATTTATTTATATCTATTATATTATTATTTATATTGTTTTTACTGAATGCACATAGTTACCTGCTTCTCTGTAAAGAGGCTCCAGAGTGACCTCTGACCCCGTCTGTCCCCCAGGCCAGAGCAGCATGGAGATGACCGTGCTGCTGCTACTGACCGTGCCTCTGGTCATGGCCTCGCCTCTCAGACCTGCACTCAGGTCAGCCGATGAGCCCCCAGCCCCCCGCTACCCTGGCTGACCTAACTACCCTCACAGCAGCATGAAAACACTCATTCATTCATTCATTCATTTGTGTATTGATTGCAACCAGGACAACTGGCAATATGACAGTACTATTTAATCTGACCATATCACACATACCACTTCAGACTCTACTCATTAACCCTAATTATATTGTCCTAACCATACATAACCATAAGGTTGATGTTGCCACATCTAGGAACCACACAGTTGGAGGGTGATTGGGAGTGTTGAACTACAACCAAACCGTCTCTTCCAGACTAAACAAACAAAAAAGCAGTTGATTGATACATTGATAACATATTGATTTGCTTCATTGAGAACTACATTTATAATTGATTGATTAATCAGCACCTTGACTTCCCCCGGGGCTCCAGACAGGAAGACTCCTACATCACAGACCAGGACCAGCAGAGGTTAGAGGTCAAAAGGTCAACAGACGGACAAGATGCTGATGTCCCAGAACTAAAGGTCATTCCCATCCAAACCATGGATGACCTCATTGAAAGGTACTTATGAAGTTGTTTCTATAATGTAACCATGTTTGACACTGTGATAAGTAGCTATATCCTATTATATCCCATAGGAGGCCCATAGAGGAAACAACTTAAATTGATGTAGGCTACGGCAAATAGGCCAACAAGTGTTGGAAAATACAGGCTATTTTGAGTTCTTGTTTGAAAAGTGTATTCTAAATTATTTATACATTGCTTTCTATCTTTCTTTGATCACCCCCCCCCCCCTCTCTCTCTCTCTCTCTCTCTCTCTCTCTCTCTCCATCATCTCAGCAGAGGAGTGAAGACGCGGCCGAAGCGCGCGCCGAAGCGCGGATGCCAGCTGGGCACGTGTCAGCTCCACAACCTGGCCGACACGCTGTTCCAGATGAGCAAAACCAGCGGGAAAGACCAGTCTAAAAACGCCCACGACCCCCAGGGCTACGGGAGATAGAACCAGGAAAGACCCGTATAACAACGCCCACAACCCGCGGGGCTACGGGAGATATCAGCGCCAGAAGAGATCGGAAATAATGACGGACTATGGCGGAAGGAGGAATTCATAACCCCCGACCTGGACTGGTACTCTACTCACTACTACCCATAGTGCAGCTCTTGGACAGTGAACGCAGAGACGGGCCTATTCTGCGGCCGATGACACAACAGTGTATTCAGTAGGCTATTTGTAAAAAACAAAACAAAAAAAACAAACAGAAAAAACAAACAAACAAAAACTTATATTTATACTTCTATTTAAATGTATTTTAATGTACAATAAAATTATAATATAAATCTATTTTAATGCTATCCTGTAGCCTATGTTGTGTGATTATTCTTATTCTTACCAATATTATTATT